>NC_063344.1:69416944-69453373 GCF_021869965.1 Rhincodon typus | reverse complement strand
TGATGCTGCTTGGCCTGCTGTGTTCACCCAGCTCTACACCTTGTTATCTCATACAAAGAAGCATTGGGATTTGAAGGTGAAAGTAGAGGACAGTAATTATCCATTCTGACTACAAATGATAAGCAGAGCCAGTGCATGAAGGTATTATGTGTTCATTATGTTTTTTTCGTAACAATAATCTATTGGGACGTTTTGTGATATTTACTGAATCTCACCCATATCACCCTGAACACTGAGTCTCAACAAATGGCATCAGTGGATAGCAAGCATACACAGGCCTAAAACCCCAGTAGTCAGAACCCTGAGTGGAGAGGCAATAAATGCATTTTAAAATCCAAACTTCTAACAAGATAGTATTATGTTTCAATGCCAGGCCTGACTACATTAGTTACATTGCATTATGATTTGACCTTTTTGATTACCCCAATCGGTCTTTTAAAACCTCACATGATTGCAGGCTACGTTTCTATTTAAGAGATAGTAAGAACTGCTGATGCTGGAGTCAGAGATAACAGAGTGTGAGGATGGAGGAACACAGCAGGCCAGGCAGCATCAAAGGAGCAGGAAAGCCGACGTTTCGGGTCGGGACCCTTCTTGCTATTTAACGTAGCTTAACCTTACTTACACCTAGTTTGGCAATCCATTGTAGCCTGGTAAAGGTCCATACCCTCCACCCACCGATTCACAGTGACAGCAGTGTGTACCATCTAAGGAATGTACCGCAGCAACTCGCCATGTCTTATTTGACAGTACATTCTAAAGCCACAAACCAGCAGAGGCACAGAGAGAGTACCACCTGCGTGCACCCTTCCAAATCTCACACCACCCTGACATGGAACTATATCACTGTTCCTTTGTTGTCACTGGGAACAGCCTCAGGGCAGCACTGTGATTGAAGCTATCCAACAAAGGGCCAAATATACCCTCTAGAAATGATAGAGGCAGGAAATGAACAATGAATTAATGAGTTAACAGTGATGATCACACCCCAAGAATGAATATTTATGCTAATATAATTGTAATGTAAAAATTCTTCAACTCTCTTTGCCTTCATTCATCTTTCACCACTTTTCTTTTCACTTTTAGGTATTTATTTATTCTACTACTCTCCTTATTCACTACATTTATCACATTTATTTCAATTCCTTTGCCTTAGATTCTGGTTTGTAGCTCTTAGTTTATCTTTATCAGTTTCTGGCTCCCTGATTAATGAGGCACTGGTTGGGAATGACTGACCATCCGATAACATCAGGTATTCCCAATCTACAGCCTGCCTTGTGTTGATTCTCTAATCTCATATGATCCGTTCCAAATTAAATGAGCCCTTTGCTTGATTTATGTCACCTGCAGGATCCTCATCTCATGCAAGACTAAGCTAGCAGAACTCAGCTAGCAGCACAGTGGCTCAGTGATTAACACTGCTGCCACAAAGCACCAGGGGCCTGTGTTTGATTCCACCCTCGGGCGACTGTCTGTGTGGAATTTGCAATTTTCTCCCGGTGTCTGTGTGGGTTTCCTCCTGGTGCTCTGGTTTCCTCCCACAGTCCAAAGGCGTGCAGTCTAGGTGGATTAAGCCATGGGAAATGCAGGGGTACGGGGATTGGGCAAGGGTGTTGGTCTTGGTCAGATGCTCTTAGGAGGGTCAGTGAGGACTTGATGGGTCACATGGCCTGCTTCCACTCTGTCGGGATTCCATGATCAACGGATATGGAGTCCTGATCACACTGAATATTACTGACAATACTCCACACAGGAAACCTAAATTAACCATTTATCATGTAGATATCTATTAAAACCCAGGGGAGCAGATTAATGAATGGAAATTCTTTGCGCAAGATTTATAGAGTTATTGCAGCACAGAAGGAAACCATTTAGCCCATCAAATTCCTGCCAGCTCTCCATGGAGTAAGGCAGACAGTTCCATTCTCCCGATCTATCCGCAAGAATGTGCAGCTTTATTTCCTTCAAGTGCCCAACTGATTTCCAGTTGAGAACATCAGTCATATACCATTCCATCGCCCTGACAGGCTGCTTGTCCCAGGAAATTACCACTCTATTTGTAACAAAAAGTGTTCTTCCTCGCCTCTCCCCTTTCCATCGTAAGGAGAAGGAAAAGAGGCAAAATGCCCTATGGTTAACGCCCAGTGCCAAATTGAAATTTACCAGGAATCCATTAGATGGATAGGAAGACTCTCTACATCACATATATTTTCCAAATCCTTTGAAGAATCAGTCCCTGAACAGCAACGACTGTTCTGTATTCAACAGCAAAAATCCTCAGGTCTCCTTCTTTTTGTATAAAGTATTGGGTTTTGCCTCCTTATAGCACTCACATATATTGCTACCCTCCTGAGTGGATATGAATGATGCTGTTAGAAGTCCAAGTGGAATCCTGGGCAACAGTTATCCTTAACAATGTCAATGAAAACTGATTAACAAGTTATTTACCATGTTGGCTTTTGTGGGATCCTTCTGTTTGCACAACAGTTGTTACATTCCTGCAGACAGCGTCAAAAGTAATTAATTGGAGGTAAAGTGTAGTTTAAGCTGGCCTCAGGCCAAGTATGTGATGTTATAATTTGACCTTCCTTGCCCAGCTACGCTGTTATGTTTGATGGAGATATTGTGGAGAAGGGGTATTAGCAGAAAGTTGGAAGGACAGAGAGGGGCTTAAGAGCATTCTTATTCTCCTTTTAATGTACATGTTGAAGGGGCCAGAGCTCAAATAAATAAAAAGCAGTGTGCCAGCACCACCCAAACCTACAATCTCTATCAAACATAAGGATCAATGTAGCAGATACATGTGTAGAGAGCCATCATCTACCATTGTAATTGTGAATGCGACTGAGGATCCCAGGGGTTCTAATTTTTAAGAGGGAATGTTGGTAATTAGATTGAGCAGTGCTTCCCAGAACTTTTCATGTTGTTGTAAATTTAATGCCTTAGACTTTGTGTAATCCCAGAATAAAGATATGGGTGGTGACAATAGTGGCTGAGCAAAGGCAAGGGGGCCTCCAGACCTTGACCAGGGGGAAGGGAGACTTTAGTACTTGACTTTACCTGGCTGGGAGACTAGAGCCTGGGGTTGGGGTTGGGGTTGGGGTTGGGGAAGGGCTGGATGGAATGGAGCTGATGGATAGTCAGGGTTTCTCCAGACTAAAATGGAAGTTGACTTAATTTGAGACATTTTGCAGCAGTGACTGGGCCACAGAGAGCAATCCATCAGGCAACACCCACTAACAATAAAAAAGCCCAATTATTTAAAGCAGTCTCACTCCACACTGCCAGAAATAAAACCCAGTTTCATTTAGACATTGTGGCCTCAAGGCTCAAGACCCCAGAATCTCCTTTCGTGACCCCTGCACTTGGGGTTGAATATAATTCTGTTGCTTATGATATCTCACAATGTCTCATGGAGGATCAACTTTGAATTCTAGATATGTTCTAATTTATTGCAGAGGTTATGCCACACAACATATTGGAAGGTATTCTCATACTCCATTGTGATGATGTTGTTTCATTAAGAGGTTATTTTGTCCTTTCTTTTATTAAAGAGAGGTTTTAACACGGAGGCGAAGAGCAATCTGGTTGGAGATCCAGTGAAGTAAACTGCTTGTGAGGCCTTGGGTATTTTTTGAAACATGAAACAATAGAAGTAGCCTGAATGGGTGGGGTCAAACTCACACAGAACCAGGATCTTTAGTTTAGCTTTCAGCTATTGCTGTTTGGGTCTTGAAGAGGTAAAGTTATTTCTTTCCCTCTCCCAATTACAACCAAAACGCTGGGGATTCTCTGCCTGCTACAGAAGTTGCATGTGAAACAATCTGTTTTCTGAATTTGCCTCTTGCCAAGGGTGTGTTTATGGGCTGTTACTATATTGGAACAGTTAATTAGTAATAGTTACTGCATCTGTTATACTGTTATGTTATCCAACAGGGGTAAGTTATTCCAATTCCTTCTTTCTTTTGTTTTTTTTTTAACTATAGTGGATGAATAAAGTATGCTTTGCTTTAAATCCCATAGATTGAACAATCAAATTACATCTGGAATGCAACACCTTAAATTTACCTTTAAAATAAGAAAGGGTCTAGACAGTCTTCTGAATATTTTGAGCGGGGTTGGTCTGGTCCATAATGCTGAATTAATGGACCTTGATCAAGGACTGTGTCATGATCACTCCTACTAATACTGTCTTGGGAAGGTAGCTTCTGCAGACATTCTGAGTATATTCTGTGCCCGTGTCACCATATGGTGCTTCTTCCAAGTGGTGTTAAACATGGAAGAGCACTGATTCATCAGCTGAGGGGGAATTGTATGTGGTTAATCAGCAAGAGGCGTATTGGCCAAGGCTACCCATCAGACTTCATGAGGTTTGGAGATAACCCAGCCATGACGCTATTCTGTGCCATTACCTTTGGTAGGTCTGATTTGCCAGTGGGAGAGGAAAATCTCAGGGGTAGTGATGGTGGTAACATTGTCTGTAATGTGTGATTCTAATTATGTCAGACTTTTGTTTTACAGTTTTTCCAGTCTTAGCACTAGCCCTCAAATATTAGCAAGGAGGACTTTGCAAGGTCAACAGGGTTGGGGGTGTCATCATTCACAGTGCCAACATTGATGCTTAAGGCAGTTTGTCTGATTTTATTCCTATTCGAGCAGTTTGAAAACATTGGTTTGCTATGATGTATTTTTGGTGGTACAGATTTGATCGGTCAAAGGGTCTCATCTGTGCTGCATTCTATGATTCCATAATATTTCAAAGGACATGTAAGAGTCACCCACATAAAAATGGATTATATATTTAAAAGATTGAAAGTGTAAGTGATCCATCTGTGCTTCAGATGAAGGGTAGCTAGTGATGCCCAAAATCAAGCCATATCATTAAATATAACATTCACTGCAGCCTTAGTGTTCAATAGCAGTATTAATCTGATGTTACACTGTAGCCTCCCCACTCTGGAATACTTGGGACAAAGTAATTTTGAGATTTTAGAATTTCCTGGATGAAAGAACGCTGTTTGAACGCTTAACCACACGCATGTGAACCAAAAAATACTGTAGATGTAAATTTTAACATAAAATATAAAACATTACACAACATTAATGAAATATATTTTACTGATCCAAGTGTTTAATCTTCCAAGATTCTGCTCCTTAGTCATCATCTTAAAATTATGCTGATGATGATGAGTCTCTAATTAAAAACATTTCCAACAACTGTTTTTTTTCCTGAACAATAGATTTCTGGACTGGGGATATTACAGTGTATTATCCAGTATTTGAATTGCAGGAGGTTCCATAAAGTATCAGCACAGTGTCACATCAAAAATGTCACCAGATAAGCATAGGCACTTGCATTGCTTCACAAAACATATCAGCAAAATAGCAGCATACACTAACCATTGCCAAATCTACTCAGTCTTGCACGTTGTATACCAATAATCCCAATCTACTATGAACATTATGTTGAATTATAGCAATTATTAGTTAGTCAGGCCACTCTGAAAGAAGAATTTGGTTAAACTGGTTTTTGAAACAGCAAAACCACCATCAACTTCAATCTGAGTGCAGAGGACAAAGCTATTTGTGTTCTACCCTGGTGTATTCCAAATGTTAACTCATTTCCAGCTCTCAAGTGTAGACATTTAACTTTCAGAGTCATTAAATGGCTGAAAAGATAAAGGAGCCTCACAAATTAACTTAATTTCAGACTATGATCAGAATTACAAGAATGAATTATATGACAAACATCTTGGATGGGAACTGGACTGTTAAGTCTGATTATTTAGTTCAACAGAAGACGTCAGTTACAAATATCACTTGTGAGTCATTATGTTGGCCTCACAAGTGTAATCAACATTGCTTCACCTCATTTCCTCTTCACATGATGAACATCAAAGTCCAGAGGTTAAAACTAAAATGCAAGTCTTAAATGTATCTAATAAGTTAAGAACAAAATGGTTTGTTAGGCCAAAGGGACACATTTACGCTTTGCAATTCATCTCTGGTCTAAATTATACAAGATTCTTTGTTCATTAGGAAAAGTTACTCCGAGTTAAAAGCACGCACCAAATGCAGGAGCACAGCATGTTTCTTGAAGCTCACCTCTGATTGCAACAGACACTGACTGTTCACAGTGTTCGAAGCACTCATGACCAGATGGAACGTTTGAAGAAAATTTGTAGAAAAAAGATGCAAAGACTGGGTCAGGCAGCATCTGTAGCGAGAGAAATAGAGAGCCAGATATTGTGATGTGAAGACCATTTTATTTATTTGGACTGAGGACTTAATGGGTAAAGGATTCTACTACAAGCCAAGGGTATGTGGGAATAGATGTTGCAGCTGTGGTTTTCAAAAATGAGTTACCAGAACTCATTGTGTGTTGTGCCTATGATGTGGAGATGCCGGTGTTGGACTGGGGTGGGCAAGGTCAGAAGCCACACGACACCAGATTATAGTCCAACAGGTTTATTTCAAATCACAAACTTTCAGAGCACTGCTCGTTCATCAGGTGAAGTGAAGAGAAGCACACAGGCATAGAATTCATAAGCAGAGAGATCAAAAGATCATAAAAACGGTGTGAGTGGAGTGTCAGAGATAGTAGGAACTGCAGATGCTGGAGAATCCGAGACAACAAGGTGCAGGGCTGGATGAGTGGAGTGTCGACAGGCCAAATAATAACTCTCTGCAGGTGACCTGCTCAACGAGGAGGAATGCGAAGGACACCTAAAGATGCTAAAAGACGTCCCAATAAGAACACGATACAATGCTCAACTCATCGATCATAAGTTTCAACGTGCCACAGTGAAAAGCCATAACAACCTCCTCAGAAAACAGACACAGGATACGACCGATAGACTACTCTTCGTCGTCCAGTACTTCCCCAAAGCAGAGAAACTGCACCATGTTCTTCACAGCCTTCAACATGTCATCGATGACGACAAACATCTCACCAAGATCATCCCTATGCCTCCACTTCTCACCTTCAAACAACCGCCAAACCTTAAACTGACCATTGTTCACAGCAAACCACCCAGCCTTCAGAACAACAGCGACCACGACACCACACAACCCTGTCATGGCAACCGCTGCAAGACATGTCAGATCATCAACATGGATACTACCATCACAGGTGGGAACACCACCCACCACACGCACAGCAGACACTCATGTGACTCGGCCAATGTTGCCTATCCTATACGCTGCAGGCGTATCCCTCCCAGTCAGGGAACACTTCGCTGTCAAAGACATTCAGTCTCTGATCTTCAGGTAAGTGTCCTCCAAGGCGACCTTCGACATACACAATGCAGAATTGCTGAGCAGAGACTGATAGCCAAGTTCTGTACCCATGAAGACGGCCTCAACCGTGATCTTACATTCATGTCGCACTGCATGTGACCCCACCACACTGTTCTGTATCTGTAAAATCTTCCTTACTGTCCTGTTTTGACACCATCACCTTGATAATGTGTTATGGTCTCTCTATTTTAATTAGTTTGTACAATTTGGGATTACTTGTTACTTTGGTTAGACCCTCGGCATGCAACTCTTATACCTATCATGTTATTCAAACCTTTTGGTTTGTCTCCGGCACCACCTTATTTTTAATTCTTTATAATTATATCTCTGTCGCATTTAATCGGATTATAGTTCATCCCTTCACTTGTCATTCAGCTGTTGACACTTTACTCACACCGTCTGACACTTTTGATCACCTGCAGAGAGTTATTATTCGGCCTGTCGACACTCCACTCACACCCTTTGTATGATCTTTTGATCTCTCTGCCTATGAATTCTGTGCCTATGTGCGCCTCTTCACTTCACTTGATGAAGAAGCAGTTCTCTGAAAATTTGTGATTTCAAATAAACTTGTTGGACTACATCCTGGTGTCATGTGACTGTTGTATCTATAACATTGCCTTCTTCAAGCAGTAGAGGAAGGATGCTTGACATCTCAGCTCTGTGGATGTACATCCAGGGGCAGGTTTACCCAGTGAGAGACTTTTGATTAGTTTTACTGTGTGTGTGTGTGTGTGAGAGAGAGAGAGAATACAGTAAAAGCATTCAATCAAGTAAGTGATAACACAGTGTGGAGCTGGAGGAACACAGCAGGCCAGGCAGCGTCAGAGGAACAGGAAAGCTGACATTTCTGAAGAAGGGTCCTGACCCGAAACATCAGCTTTCCTGCTCCTCTGATGCTGCCTGGCCTGCTGCGTTCCTCCAGCTCCACACTGTGTTATCTCTGACTCCAGCATCGGTAGTTCTTACTATCTCTCAATCAAGTAAGTACCACTCTGCAATTAACTGCACTCTCACATTAACTCTATGGTCAGTCTTATTCATTGCACACTATCTCTAACTATTGGCTACCATGTCTTCTGTCTCCTGTGTCTTTCAGATACAGCCAACGTCTCTAGCAGCTACAAAAACAAACACCAGGATTCCCTCCAAGCCATCTCCTCCAGCTCTCTGACGATGAGAGTACTGAGGCCTCAGAGGAAGCATGAACAAGACTGCCTCCTGCACTCCCACCAGTTCAGATAGGAACATAGGAACAGAACTAGGCCATTCAGCCCCTCAAGCCTGTTCTGCCATTCAATGAGATCATGGCTGACCTGTGTGTAACTTCATATCTCTTCATAGTCCATATTCCTTAATACCATTGCTTAACAAAAATGAATCTCTCTCAGATATAAAAGTAACAACTGATCTAACATCCACTGCCATTTGTGGAATAGAGCCATTTGTGGAAGAGAGTCCCAAACACCTACCACCCAGTCTGTGGAAGTACTTCTTAATATCTCTTCCAAATGGTCTGATTCTAATTCTCAGACTGTACCTTCTACTCCCAGAATCCCCATCTCGTGAAAATAGTTTATCAAGCCTGTCTTTTCCTGTTAATATAGAGTCATAGAGTCATACAGCACGGAAACAGATCCTTCGGTCCAACCAGCCCATGCCGAACATAATCCCAAACTAAACTAGTCCGACCTGCCTGCTCCTCCCATATCCCTCCAAACCTTTCCTATTCATGTACTGATCCAAATGTCTTTTAAATGTTGTAATTATACCCACATCCACCACTTTCTCAGCAAGTTCATTCCACGTATGAACCACCCTCTACGTAAAAAAAAAGCCCCCATGTCTTTTTTGAACCTCTCTCTTCTCACTTTAAAAATGTGTCCCCTAGTCTTGAAATCCCGCATCCTAAGGAAAACACAACCACCATTAATCCTATCTATACGCCTCAAGACTTTTTTTCCATTAGATCACCCCTTTTCCTTCTAAATTCTAAAGAAAACATGACTAATTTATCTTCTAGATAAAAAGGCAAGTATTCCATCAGCTTTCTGGATTATTTCCTGCATCCATTTGTGGCATTTTAAAGATCAATGCACCTGAATTCCCAGTCTCTTTAGACATTCAATGTATTTAACTTCATACCATCTAGAAAGTACCATCTATCCTTTTACTGTCCAAAATGGATAGCCTCGTACTTGCTTACTCCATCTGCCACAGTTTTGTCCATTCACTTGGCTTATCAATATCCCTGTTGTAATTTTATGCTTTCATCTACACTGTATGCATTGCTGCCTCACATTGTGTCATCAACAAATTTGGATATATGAGTCTCTATGCCATATCCAAGTCGTTAATAAATATTATGAAAAATTGAAGCCCTAACACAGGTCATTATGGGATACCATTGGCCACATCCTGCCAATCTGAGTACCTACCCATTATCCCTACTTTCTGTCACCTGCCACTCAACCAATTTCCCAGCCATGTCAGGAATTTGCCCTCAATTCTGTGGGCTTCTATCTTAGTTAACAGTTTCTTATGTGGAACTTTATCAAAAATCCATATAAACAACATCCATGGACATCCAATCCCTGTATACTTGCATTCCCCATACAGATGGCCTAAAAGCCCTCCGCTTCTTCCTGTCCCGCAGGCCCGACCAGTCCCCCTCCACTGGCACCCTTATCCGCCTAACCGAACTCATCCTCACCATCAACAACTTCTTCAACTCCTCACACTTCCTACAAACAAAGGGGTTGGCCATGGGTACCCGCATAGGCCCAAGCTATGCCTGCCTCTTTGTAGGGTACGTGGAACAATCCCTCTTCCACAGCTACACTGGCCCTATCCCCCACCTCTTCCTCTGCTAGATCGATGACTGTATCGACACCGCCTCGTGCTCCCATGAGGAGCTCGAATACTTCATCACAACTTTACTAACACCCTCCACCCCAACCTTAACTTCATTTGGACCATCCATCTCTGATACTTCTTTCTCCTTCCTGGAACTCTCTGTCTCCATCTCTGGTGACCACCTCGAAACTGATATCTATTTCAAGCCCACCAACTCCCACAGCTACCTAGACTCCATCTCCTGTCATCCACCTTCCTGCAGGAATGTGATCCCCTACTTCCAACTCCTCCGCCTCCGCCGCATCTGTTACCAAGATGAGGCATTCCACTCCCGGACATCCCAGATGTCCTCGTATTTTAAGGACCACAACTTCCCCCATCAGTGGTCAAAATCGCCCTCGACCGCATCTCTTGCGTTTCCCACACCGCAGCCCTCACACCTCCTCCCCGCAATAAAAACAAAGACAGAATTCCCCTTGTCCTCATGTATCACCCCATAAACCTCCCGATTCTCCGCCACGTCAGCCACCTGCAATCTGACTCCACTACCAAGGATATATTTCCCTCCCCACTCTTATCTGCCTTCCAGAGGGACCGCTCTCTCCTTGACTCCCTCATCTGCTCCACCCTCCCCACTAGACCCATCACCCCCGGCACCTTTCCCTGCCACCACAGGAAGTGCTACAGCTGCCCCTACACCCTCCCCCCTCACCTCCATCCCAGGGCCCAAGAAAACCTTCCACATCAACCTTCAGATGTACAAAATGATCAGAGGTATAGATAGAGTAGACTTTTTCCTAAGGGTGGAGGTAGCTATTATGAGGGGGCATAGTTTTAAAGTGAGTGGAGGTAGATATAGGGGAGACGTCAGAGGTAGGTTCTTTATTCAGAGAGTGGTGGGGCGTGGAATGCATTGCCGGAGAGGGTGGTGGAGTCGGCCTCATTAGGGGCATTTAAGCGGCTATTAGATAGGCATACGGATGATAGTATAAGGTAGGGGTGGAGGTTAGATAGACCTTAGATTTTGGCTAAAATTTCGGCACAACGTCGTGGGCCGAAGGGCCTGTGCTGTGCTGTACTCTTCTATGTTCTATATTCTATGTTCTATCAAACAGATGTTCACCTGCACATCTGTCAATGTGGTCTATTGTATCCAATGTTCCCAATGTGGTCTCCTCTACATCGGTGAGACCAAACGGGGGCTCGGAGACTGCTTTGTAGAACACCTGCGCTCTGTACGCGACAAACGACAACACCTCCCAGTCCCGAACCACTTCAACTCCCCTTCCCACTCCCTGGATGACATGTCCATCCTGGGCATCCTCCAGTGCCACAACGATGCCACCTGGAAACTGGAGGGACAACACCTCATATTGTGCCTTGGAAGCCTACAACCCAATGGTCTCAATGTGGACTTTACAAGCTTCTAAATCTCCCCATTCCCCAACCTCATCCCAAGACCAGCCCCCTCTCTCATCCCCACCTCCTTGAGCTGTCCATCTTCTCTCCCACCTATTCGCCCCTCCCACCTCACTGACCAATCCTCAGCACTACCTACCTGCTATCACCGCCCCCCCCACCTCTCTTTATTTCAGACCCTCCCCTCCCCTCCCCAATTTCTGAAGAAGGCTCCCACCTGAAACGTCAGCTTTCCTGTTCCTCTGATGCTGCCTAGCCTGCTGTGTTCCTCCAGCTCCACACTGTGTTATCTCAGACTCCAGCATCTGCAGTTCTTATTATCTCTCCATGGGCATTCTTGCATCCATTACCTCAGTCACCTCTTTGAAAAAAATCAATAAGGTTTGTCAGGCATGACCTACCTTTCGTGAATCCATTGCTGGCTGTCCCTGATTAACGGAAAAATTTCAAGGTGTTCAGTTACCCCCATCCTTGATTATTGTCTCCAGAGATTTCCCCACCACAGACGTCAGGCTAACTGATCTGAAATTCCCTGACTTTCCTCTTTCACCCTTCTTAAAAAGTGAAGTGATATGTTCAATTTTCCAATCCAAAGGGATCATCTCTGTATCTAAGGAACACTGAAAGATCATAGTTATGGCATCTACAATATGCTCCCATATTTCTTTTAACACCCTCAGGTGGAAACTGTCAGATCCTGGGGCTTTATCACTCCTTAGTTGCATTAATTTCCTCATTATCAATGCTTTACTTACATCAATTTTATTCAGTCCCTGCCTCCAATCCACGGTAAATTTCCTAGCATGGCAATACACTCAATTTCTACAGCAGTGAATGCTACTTTGCCAGTGGCTTCCAGCCTTTGCCTGAATGTCTCTGCGAGCATTCCCATAAACATCCAAATCCCCTCCCTGTAAAACCCCCTGGACTTCACACCTTGCAGCTCCCTCCCTAACCTGCCTATATGAGCTGGCACATGCCTATATTTCCCACCCAGACACCTGGCATATGAGTTGACCATGCCAGGTGTGGTCCTTCACTGCACCCCCTTTTTTGAAGTCAGGATGCTCCTGACCGTAGGCAAACCCTTGCCCCGCCTAACCCCTTTCCAGTCCCACTTACAAATACCGTTGCCCTTCGTCACAGTTTTCATCCAGCCTTGCCCCACGCCACCCCCTCCCCCGCCCTGGACCTGTCCCAAAGAATTGCTTGTTGATGTCTCATTCCTGCAGCCAGCGGATAGGTGCTATATTCCAGAAGCAGGGAAAGTCCCATTGGAATTTTAATTTCCTGGGCAGTTCCCACCCAGTCTGCTCTGACTGGGATTCTACCTGGTCCCTGGATGAGTGCAGTTCCAACAGCTCTCAAGAAGCTAGACATCATCCAAGACAAAGCAGCCCACTTACTCAGCACCCCACCAACCACCTTCAACATACACGCCATTCACTACTGACGCACAGAGGCTTCTTCATTAGACCTGAAATTAGGGACCAGGTAAATGTGGCAACCCAGCTCATTCAAGTGGAATGTGTGGCTGTTAATTTATAGGAATTTATGGATCCCCTTAGACCATAAGACCATAAGATTTAGGAGCAGAATTAGACCATTCAGCCCATTGGGTCTGCTCCAGTATTAAGTCATGGCTGATCTGTTTCTTAACCCCATTCTCCTGCCTTCCCTCATAAACTTTGATCCCCTTACTATCAAGAACTACTATCTCTATCTTAAATACACTCAATGACTTGGTCCCCACAGCCCTCTGTGGCAGTAGTTCCACAGACTCACCAAACTCTGGCTGAAGAAATTCCTCCCAATCTCAGTTCGAAAGGGTTGTCCTTTCACTCTGAGGCTGTGCTCCCAGGTCCTAGTCTCTCCTACTCAGGGAAATATCTTCTCCATGTCCACTCTATTCAGGCATCTCAGTATTCTGTAAGTTTCAGTGAGATCCCTCACCATCATCCTTCTCAACTCCATCGAGTACAGACCCAGAGGCCTGAAGAGACAAGCCTTTCATCCGTGGGATCATTCCTGTAAACCTCCTCCAGACTGCCTCCAAGGCCAGCACACTCTTCCTTAGACACAGGGCCCAAAATATTCCAAATGTGTTCTGGCCAAAGCCTTATACAGCCTCAGAAATACATCTCTGTTCTTGTATTCTCGCCCTCTTGAACAGAATGCTAACATTGCATTTGCATTCCTGACTGCCAACTGAACCTGCATGTTAACCTTAAGACAACCCTGAACTAAAACTCCCAAGTCCCTTTGTGCTTCAGATTTCTGAAGCATTTTGCCAATTAGAAAATTGCCTATGCCTCTGTTTGTCCTACCAAAGTGCAAAATCCCACACTTTCCCGCACCCTATTCCATCTGTTACTTCTTTGGCCACTCTCCTAGCCTATCCAAGTCCTTCTGCAGCCTCCTTGCTTCCTCAATACTACCTGATCCTGCACCTATCGTTGTGTCATCTGCAAACTTAACAACACTGCCCTCATTTCCTTCATTCAGGCTGTTAATGCATAATGTGGATTGTTGCAGACCCAGGACCAATGTCTGCAAAACTCCAATAGTCACCATCTGCCATCCTGAAAAAGACACCTTTATCTCCACTCTCTGCATTTTGCCAGTCAGCCAATCCTCTCTTCATGCCAGTACCTTGCCCCTAACATCAAGGGGGGGTTTTACCTTAATTAACAGCCTCCTATGCAGCACCTTGACAATGGCCTTTTGATAATCCAAAGACATCACATCCACTGGTTCTCCTTTGTCTAACTTGCTCATTACCTCCTCAAAGAATTCTAACAGATTTGTCAGGTATGACCTCCCCTTCACAATGCAGCGCTGACTCAGCCCTATTTTACCACGTACTTTCGAGTACTCTGAAATCACGTCCTTAATAATGGACTTTAAAATCTTACCAACAACTGAAGCCAGACTAACAAGCCCATAATTTCCTGTCTTCTGCCTCCCTTCCTTCCTAAACAAGGATGTTATATTAACTATTTTCCAGTTCTTTGGCACCATCCCGGACTCCAATAATACCTGAAAGATCACCACCAATATCTCAACTATCTCCTCAGATATCCCTTTCAGAACTCTGAGATGAAGTCCATCTGTGCAGGTTATTTATCCATCTTCAGATCTTTCAGCTTCCCCATCACCTTCTCTATTGTGATGGCCACTACACTTACCTCTGTCCCCTGACTGTCTAGAAGTGATGGTATGCTGCTGGTGTTTTCCACCATGAAAACTGACATAAAGTACAAATTCAGTTCCTTGGTTATTTCTTTTTTCTCCATTATTACATTTTCCAGCAATTCAATCTCCTCTTTTGCCTTTCTCTTACCTTCAAGATGTTTACAAACACTCTTATAATCTTGTATTATACTGCTAGCTAGCTTACCATCATATTTCATCTTCTTACCTCCATCCTTTTTTTTTTAGCTATCCTCTGTTGGTTTTTAAAGGCTTCCCAATCCTTTAGCGTCTCTCTAATCTTCACCACATTGTACATTTTTTCTTTTGTTTTTATGCTGATACTGACTTCCATTGTTAGCCATGCTTGCCTCTCCCTCTCCTCAGTATGTTTCTTCTCCCTTGAGATGAACTTCTGCTGTGCCTCCCAAATTATCTCCCAAAACTCCGGCCATTGCTGCTCCATTGCCTTCCCCACTCGGCTCCCCTTCCAATCAACTCTGGCCAGCTCTGCCCTCATGTCTTTGTAGTTACAGTTACTCAATTGTGACACCATTGTATCCAATTCCGGCCTCTTCCTCTCAAACTGCAAGGTGAATTCTATCATATTATGCACACTGAGCCTTAGGGGTTCACTGGTTAGCACACTGACAGGGACCCAGGTTTGATTCCACCCTCAGGCAACTGTCTGTATGGAGTTTACACATTCTCCCCATGTCTGCGTTGGTTTCCTCCCAATGCTCTGGTTGCCTCCCACACTACAAAGATGTGCGCCTTAAGTGGATTGGCCACACTAAATTGCCCATAGTGTCCAGGGATGTGCAGACTAGGTGTGTTAGCCATGGGAACCGTAAGGTTAGAGGGATAGAGTTGGTCTAGATGGGATGCTCTTCACGGGGTCAGTGTGGGCCCGATGGGCTGGATGGCCCGCTTCCACACTGTAGCGCTTCTATGATTTAAGACATAAGTGAGCTTTACACCAAACCATTCAGGTTTGGTTTTTCTGTGTCTTTTTTTATATAGGTTTGAGACATTGTTTAAGGTCCGTTCGCAAAACAGGGCATAACTCCTAGTTTAATTCAGGAGCTTCCTTCCCTGTTCTAGTTCAGAAACGCTCTTCAAATTTTTGGGTGCCAGTTGGCATGAGTTAAAATTTATTCCATATCAACAAATACTTAATTCATGAAGAAAATGACTCACATGTTCAGTGAAGATATTAATTAATTTAGACTATTTTTGGGAATCATTGTCAGTGCTCTGAAGTCAGGTAATCTTCAGCTGGTGTGCTGAAACTCTTATGATCAAGAATTATTTTTGATGATAATCTCATTTTTCGCTGCATTAATCAACCTGCATCGGGTTACCGCTCTTAAATACATCATTAAATATTTCCTAATGGATGAAACTGACTCAATTTACGTTTAATGGTACTGCCCAGTTGTGCTGGCTCACGGAAGATTTAGCATTTGTGATTATGCAAATACATCTTTGGTAACCTTGGGAAATCTAACGAGTGCAATTCCAAGCATGTTTTGGACTTAATTTCCTGATTATATTCAAAACAGAAGCTCAACATTGCTTTGTTTTAAACTCAGGCCAGATGAAAACGTTAAAGACCAAACAATGAATTCAGAGGATGAGCAATGAGAACTAAATGATACTATTAAATTGTTTAAAATGCAAGTGATCGATATGAGAGCACGGATTGTAGCTTAATCAAACTGCAGAAGGTCTAATCAAAAGCTAGTCCCCTTCGGCTGAGGGAGATGTTGCAATGGGATTTCTCATTTTCAACAACAAAGGGACAATATTGTGCAGGTTTTCTTATTTCAGCCAAGAGCAGAGAAATAAAGTGTGGTGTTTCAAGAGAGCTAGCTCTCCCACTTAGATAAAACAACCACAGATATGTTGCTACAATCTAGTCATTTACAACATCTCAATTTTGGGAGGGGGAGGGGGGAAATAAGGACATGAGATGGTTTTGGAAAAGAGTTGAGGATTGACATCTGCCTGGTGCTGGGCATGACTTGTCCTTCAGTCCTTTCCTGGATTACCCAGTCCATTGGCTACAGGGAGATTCCAACACACTCATTGTATGGGGAGCCGCAGTTTGAGGGAAATCTGAAGGATTCTTGCTGATCAGTGATCTCTACTGTAAAGTTGGTCTGTGTGTGAGCAAGTCCATACTTGGTTGGGATCTCCCAGGGGGAAAAGCCAGGAAAGAAAACAGTTAAAAAAAAAACAAGTGTAGAAATTGCTGAAAAAGCTCAGCAGGTCTGGCAGCTTCTGTGAAGACAAATCAGAGGTAACATTTCAGGTCAAATGACCCTTACTCAGCACAGTACAAAACAATAAAACTTGGAAATGAACATTCTAGTCTTACTGGCACATTGTTCTGAGATATAAATCGAACCAGTATAAATCATTCACATGATTTACTGGTTTTTTCCTTCTGGGCTAACTGACCTCCTGCCAGCCTCCACTCGAATAATCTACCGAAATTGACAGTCCATGAGAACCAATAAGAACCAGAGAAACATCGTAAAAGATCTGATGGGAAGGGGTGATATTGTAGGACCTTGTGAGTTTTAGAAGTCAACAGCTGAGAGACTCATCAAAGATATCCAGCATGAAAAACCAGTAAACCCACATACTTGTCCCACTCTCACCACGTATATTTCCAAATGTCTGTCCAGTAAAACCAGTACATTCAGTCCCAGGGTAAATGAGACATACTTCAACACAGAAGACCAGTATGTCTCATTTACCCTGGAAATCATAGAATCCCTACAGTGTGGAAGCAGGTCATTCACCCCATCGAATCCACACTGAGCCTCGAAAGAGCATCTCTCCCAGACCCACCACATCTGAGTAACCCTGCATTTCCCATGGCTAATCCACCTAGCCTGTGCATCCCTGGCCACTAGAGACAATTTAACATGTCTACCCCACCTAACCTGCGCATCTTTGGATGGTAGGAGGAAACCAGGGCACCTGGATGAAACCCACTCAGACACGGGGAGAATATGCAAACTCCATACAGACAGTCACCTGAGGGTAGAATCAAACCTGGGTCCCTGGTGCTGTGAGGCAGTAGTGCTAACCACTGAGCCGCCGTGCCACCCATTACACACAGAGTATAAATGGGACCTTCATTTATCGCAACAGCCACCTGTTGAAGTTTCATAGCCTCCCTGTGGGTAAGGTACATTCTGTCCAATCCACATTTATCGTAAGTCGAGTTCAGGAACCCAGCCTGTGAGGGACCCCATTACCAGCACCTTCACCAGGAAATTTTCTCTCAGTCAATGACCACCACAGAAATGTAAAAAGGAGGACACAGTCTCGTATGTGCCATTTAGGACCTCAGCTTATTACAAATCAATTTTCCACCCATAAGAGCTCTTTCAAAGTAGGGTACCGTTATAATGAAGGAAATTCAGCAATGAACTTGAGAAAATTTGGTGATGTTGTTTCAGGAATAGTGATTGGCCAGGACATCAGTAGAACTCCTACACTCTTCAAAGGATAGAATTGTAATTTGTAAATTCACCTCATGTCCAGATGGGACCTTGGTTTCACATCTCATCCAAAAGGCATCATGTCTGACAGTAATCAGGACCCCTCCCACCCTGGTATACTCTCTTCCACCCTCTTCCATCAGGCAGAAGATATAAAAGTTTGAATGTATGTACCAACAGATTCAAGAACAGCTTCTTCCACGCTGTGATCAGACTTTTGAATGGGCCTCTCAAATGCTAATTCCGATCTCTCCCTCTCTGCACCTTCTCTCGTACTGTAACACTGCATTCCACACTCTGTTCTGCTACTCTGATACACTTTGTTTAGTATGATCTCCCTGTATGGCATGCAAAACAACACTTTTCCCTGTATATCAGTACATGTGACAACAATAAATCAAACTCAAACACACTACTGCAAGCAGTGTTAGCTCAGAACATGGCTAGTTGGCTATAGGATTATCCATTGGAAGATAGCAAGAACTGCAGATGCTGGAGTCAAAGTCAATACAGTGTGGAGCTGGAGGAGCGCAGCAGGTCAGGCAGCATCAGAGGAACACGAAAGTTGACATTTCAGGTCAGGACCCTTCATCATTCTGATGAAGAATCCTGACCCGAAACATTGACTTTCCTGTTCCTTTGATGCTGCCTGACCTGCTGTGTTCCTCCAGCTCCACACAGGGTTATCCATTGGATGTGGCAATACTTAAGGTCCATTTTTTAAAAAAAAGGTAAGCATGGTAAGTTTGCTGGTGTACATCTCCAGTCTCAAAAGTGTTTCATGACAATAGGATCTTCACTGCCTCCATTCAATCAGTGACAGCTGTTAATAGTGATCATCTATTCACAGCCAGCCATCCTACAGGTATGAAACTTCTCTCACATCTGCTTCACGTTGAGGTTAAATCCTGATTATGTGTGTGTGTGTGCATAATCTTCAGAGAGGAAAGGATGTGGGAAGGCTCTGAGTTGAAGCCTTGCTCTCATGAAAAGCATTTCTCCCAGGCTCACCAATTCAAGTGGGAGAACATGTTCCGAACATCAGGTAAGAATCATAAACACATTCTCTTCCATTTTTAGTAGAGATTTTTTTTGTGTGTTTCATGCTTGTTCCGTAACAGAATTCTCAGCTATAGTAAATGCTGTCTTCTGCAGGATCTATTATGCTACGTTATATTGCACTCACAGCGCTACCTCCGATTAAAATGCTGACATCATCAAGATGGCGGCAAAGTTGGTCCACTACAACCGCCCTTCATTTTTTTAATATATCTTTTCTTGTTTCCTTTTCTTTACTTGCTTTACTTACCATTGGCAGCAGCGAGGAATCCCAGCGCGGACATCGTGGCGAAGGCAAGTGAGCCCCTACTTACTTTTCTGGGGCGACTACGGGAGCCGGCATCAGATTGGGCAGCTGCTTACACCAGCGGAGGCGACGTCGGCGTGGTAGGCCCCAGTGGTGAAATATGGCACCTGAGGATCAGCGACTTCAACACGTGGGTTAAGCCCAGCGCTGGCAGTGCCAAAGCGGTGGCAGAAGGTGGCACCATCGATGAGTTGGGCATAGCGGCAAAAGATGTGACTTTGATGTTGGTGGGTCCGGCGCAGGTAGCGACAAAGCGACGGCGGAGGAGAATATGCTCCGCGGTGAAACAGAGCACCTGCAGAGATTGGGTCTGGTGTAGACAGCGACAAGGCACTGGGTGAGGGGATGGTGGCGCAGGCATCATCGATGATGAGCAGTCTCAGGACTCTCCTTAAACTGTAATCTTTTAATTTTTTTCTTCTTCTTAAAACTATTCAAAATGGCACTCGATCATGGTAACAGTGGAAAAGCTTTTCACTGCATTTTACTGTTTTTCTCACTGTGAAGTACATGTGACAATAAAATAAATTATTTATTCATAACCCAGTCAGGAAATCACCTTCCCACTAGAAAATCCAAACTTTTGTACAAATTCTCAAACATGTAGGGACATTCATAAAAACAATAATACAGCTTAATAAAATGTGCAACTTAGTTAGAGAATCACTATGTTATGCAATATTACTCTCACCTCTGAGACAAGTTGATGGGTTTGCATTAGACATCACAATTTGACCATATATTGCAAGCTCCTGAGACAAATCCTTCTGTTCCTCTTTCATTCGTCCTGTGAGATCTATTCCTTCCAAGTTTTTGCGTCTCGTTTCATAAGTATCACTAGCAAGACAAACATTTTTTTGTCCTCATTGCCCTTGACTAGTTAGTGTATTAGGGATGCCATCTGCAAGCTAATGGTTGGCATCACAATATAGATTATTGATGCAGTGATATTGTCCATCAAGTCTAAAATTATATGTGAGTCAGACAAACACTTTGGCAGAATCCAGTGCTGTTTATTTATGTATTCAACCATCTTGTAACAGTTATTGCTTCATTTTTATCCCACTCTGAATTGTGCACAGATATGACAGCACCCAGAAAAATTACAGTCACATTGATTTCATTGTTGACACCACAATGTGTGTTGTGACAAAACCCATCTCCTGTTGTGTCCAACTGTATTTGGGAATACGGCAATAAATGAACTCTAACATCAGAACACACTAAGTTGCTAGGTGACTATATGCAACTCCGCCCAGCAGGGCTCAGTACAAGATTTTCAGCAGGTTACTCAGGTCAGTTTAAGGGTTTCTAAATAAGAGTTCAAAGGTTTCAGACAGTAAGTGCAGTCATTGGAACAAGGTTAACCAGGTGGACCTAATAGAATCTGAGTTCCCTGAGTGGGGCTGTTAATCTGGTCCAGTCAGGGAGCCATAAGACCATTAGACATAGGAGCAGAAATTAGGCCATTCAGCCCATCGACTCTGCTCCACCATTCAATCATGGCTGATAAGTTTCTCAACCCCATTCTCCCGCTTTCTCCCCATAAACCTTGATCCAATGAGAATCGAGAACCTATCTGTCTCTGTCCTAAATATACTCAAGGACCTGGCCTCCACAGCCTTCTGTGGCAGTGAATTCCATAGATTCACCACTCTCTGGCTGAAGAAGTTTCTCCTTATCTCCGTTCTAAAAGGTCTTCCCTTTACTCTAAGGCTGTGCCCTCAGGTCCTTGTCTCTCCTACCAATGGAAACATCTTCCCAACATCCACTCTGTCCAGGTCATTCAGTATTCTGTAAGTTTCAATTAGATCCCTCCTCATCCTTCTAAACTCCAATGAGTATAGTCCCAGAGTTCTCAAACGTTCCTCATATGTTAAGCTTTTCATTCCTGGGACCATTCTCGTGAACCTCCTCTGAACCCGCTCCAGGGCCAGTATATCCTTCATGAAAAGTACATCCCTGCTTTTACATTCAAGTCCACTCAAAATAAATGCCAAAGTTGTATTTGCCTTTCTAACTACTGACTCAACTTGCAAGTTTACCTTGAGAGAATCCTGGACTAGAACTCCCAAGTCTCTTTGCACTTCAGATTTCTGAATTTTCTCCCCATTTAGAAAATAGTCCGTGCTTTTATGCATCTTACCAAAGTGCATGACCTCACACTTTCCCACATTGTACTCCATCTGTCACTTCTTTGCCCACAATCCTAACTTGTCCAAATCCTCTACAGCCTCCCCGCATCCTCAATACTACCTGTCCCTCTGCCTATCTTAGTATCATCTGCAAACTTAGCCAGAATGCCCACAGTTCCATCATCTAGATCATTAATGTATGAAGTGAAAAGTTGTGGTCCCAACGCTGACCCCTGTGGAACATCACTTGTCACCGGCTGCCATCCTGAGAAAGACCCTTTTTATCCCCACTCTCTGCTTTCTGCCAGACAGCCAATCCTCTATCCATGCTAGCACCTTACCTCTAACACCGTGGACCCTTATCTTACTCAGCAGCCTCCTGTGCGGCACCTTGTCAAAGGCTTTCTGGAAGTCCATGTAGATAATATCCATAGGCTCTCCTTGGTCTAATTGTTTGTTACTTAAAGAATTCTAAGAGATTTGTCAGGCATGACCTCCCCTTGATGAAGCCATGCTGACTTTGCCCTATTTTACCATGCACTTCCAAGTATTCAGAAATATCATCGTTCACAATGGACTCGAAAATCTTACCCACGACCAAGGTTAGGCTAATCAGCCTGTAGCTTCCAGTCTTTTGCCTTACTCCCTTTTTAAACAGGGGTGTCATGTTTGTGATTTTCCAGTCCTCTGGGACCGTCCCTGACTCCAGCAATTCCTGAAAGATCACCACTAATGCTTCCACTATCTCTTCAGCTCTCTCCTTTAGAACTCTGGGGTGTAGTCCATCTGGTCCAGGCGATTTATCCACCTTCAGGCCAATCAGTTTTTCAGGCACATTCTCCTTGGTGATGGCCAACATACTTAGCTCTACCCCCTGACTCTCATAAATTTTTGGGATAGTACTCATATCTTCCACCGTGAAAACTGACGCAAAGTAATTATTCAGTTGCCCACTACTATCTCTCCAGTGTCATTTTCCAGTGGTCCAATGTCCACTTTTGCCTCTCCTTTGCCCTTTATATACCTAAAGAAATGCTTACGGTCCGCCTTTATATTACTGGCTAGCTTACCTTCATATTTAATCTTCTCCCTCCTTATTTCTTTTTTATTGCCCTCTGTTGGTCTTTGTAAGCTTCCCAATCCTCTGGTTTCCCACTGCCCTTCGTCACATTATTTGCTTTCTCTTTAGCTTTTATGCTGTCCCTGACTTCCTTAGTCAGCCATGGTTGCCCCATCGTTCCTGTACCATACTTCTTTTTCCTAGGGATGAACTTTTGCTGCCTCTCCTGAGTTACTCCCAGAAACTGCCATTGCTGTTCCACTGTCTTTCCTGCTGGACTCCTCTTCTAGTCAATTCTGCCCAGCTCCTCCCTCATACCCCTATATTTGCCTTTATTCAGCTGTAATACCATTGCCTCTGATTCAATCTTCTCCACCTCAAACTTCAGAGTAACTTCAAACATATTATGATCACTGCCTCCTAAGGGTTCCTTCACCTTAAGCTCCCTTATCAAGTCTGCCTCATTGCACAACACTAAATTGCCTGTTTCCTAGTGGGCTACACCACAAGCTGCTCCAAAAAGCCATCTCGTAGACGTTCCACAAATTCCTTTTCTCGCAATCCGCTACCAACATGATTTTCCCAGTCCACCTGCATATTGAAATCCCCTATGAACACCGTAACGTTGCCTTTCTTATACACCTTTTCTATCTCCTGGTATATCTGGTGCTCCAGCTCCTGGCTACTGTTTGGATGCCTGTACATAATTCCAACTATGGTTTCTTTATCTCTGTGGTTCCTCAACTCTACCTACACAGAGTCTACACCATCTGACTCTACGCCATTTCTTACCATTGATTTAATTTCATATCTTACTAATAAGGCAACCCCACCCCTTTGCCCACCTGCCTACCTTCTCTGTAAGATGCATATCCTTGGATATTCAGCTCCCAAGCCTGATCCCCTTGCAGTCATGTTTCCATGAAGCCCACCACGTTATACCTACCAATTTCGATCTGTGCCACAAGCTCATTTACCTTCTTTCTTATACTGCATGCATTCAGATTTAAGACCTTCAGTCCTGTATTAACCATCCCTCATCTCATTGTCACTTGTTTATCCAGTGTGCTTGAAGTTTGATTTTTAACTCTTTCCAAACACTCTTTCCTATTTGTGTCTGTGCTGGAGACTTTAATAACCTCTCCTGAGTTCTCCTTTTCTGCCATTTCTTTCGTATTTTTCCACACAGTGGAATCTACCTCTATAGATGTTACCCTGTTGCTTTGTTCCCCACAGGGGAAGTTTTACCCTTCCCTTCCACCCCACTCTCAGTCCTGGCTGACAGATATAAGTAGGAGTGTCAGGGGTTTTGTTCACTATGAGAGTTGGTTCTGAGGCAGATGGATCAGTGTTAAGGACTTCCCATGTGTAAATAGAGGGTGACTCGGTGATGGAATACCGGTCTCTGTGGAGTTATTTCAGTGGCAATGTGAATGGGATGTGACTTTAGTTTAACCGTTAATGAGATGCTGAGAGACCATTTGGAAAGTGGGATTAATGATGTGACCATGGAGAAGCACCTACTAGCTGAAGACCAAATGAACTTCAAACAGGCACTACAACTAGCTTCATCATTGGAAAATGTGGCAAGTGGAGAATATGAGTTGCAGGATATTCCAATGGAAGTAGACACCCTCATCAGCTCAACTGAGCTTGGGGAACACCACTGAGTGATGGAACTTGTATAGCCTCACTCAGGACATATACTGAACAGAGGGACTCTAGGTCAGCCCATAGCAGAACCCCAAACAAAGCCAAGCTTCAGCCACATGGACCCAGGCCAGCAGGCCATTGTAGTTGCTGCTGGTATGCAGACTCAAGACAGCAAGAGTCCACTAGGCCCGAACTGAGAAATGAACTCATAGGTCAGTATCCAGGAGAGTGCACATCCTGGAATGCCCACCTACATCTGGTTTGGAACAGATAAATTGCTTAGCAGTATTCAAATCAGAACCAATCAAAATAAACATCTGGTTAAATGGTTACCCAGTCCGAATTAAAGTTGCTACTGATGCGGGTTTATCAGTGATTGCAGAACCAGTCTTTAACGAAATTCGCTCTGGACTCCAGCCCTTAAATTTGCATAAGGCTTCAGCTAGACTGAGAACCTATACCAGATAACAATTACAGATTAAGGGTACAAGTTTGGTTCCGGTCTCATAGCCAAGACAGAACCTTTGAGGAAGTGAAGAAGCAGCTTTCATCATCTGAGGTGTTGGCACACTATGATCCCAAGCAAGATCTGGTGCTGACATGTGATACCTCCCCATATAGTATCAGGATAGCGTTGGCTCACAGGTGGCCCAGTGGAGAGGGACGCCCAATAGCGAATGCTTCCTGAACTTTTTCTGATGCAGCGTGCGAATACTCCCAGAGAGAGAAGAAGGTTTGGCAGTCATCCAGTGTGAGAAAGTTCCACCAATATGTTTACGGACATAAATTTGTAAGAGTAACAGACCACAAACCCCTGCTAGGGCTACTCAAAGAAGATAAGGCTAATAGGGAAGGAGAACCACTTCCTGATTTAGCTAAAAAAGTCTCTTGCAATTAACAAGATGTGGTTTACAGGTTGCATCGGAATAATAACAACTGTGAGAGAGGCTTTGAGAAGGATTAGGTCTTATGTCTCATTCCTTTGGGAGCCTATTTTGTCCAACACAAGTCCACATGGTATCATCATAGTATGTGATGTCTATGGCACCTTCAGTTTTGACACTTTCAGGTGCATAGACAACATCTTTCAACATGATAAAACATCCTGAGGCTCTCCACTAGAGTACTACGAAACAAAATTTGACACTGAGCTAATGAAGGATATATTCAGCTGAGGTGAGGTTCAGCAAGGATTCAGTAGACTAAGTCCTGCATTAAGAGAGTCATTTTATGAGGAGAGACAAAGCAGGCCTTTAATTAATATCATAGAATCCCTACAGTGTGGATGCAGGCCATTGAGTCCATAACACCCCTCCAAACAGCATCCCATCCAGACCAGCATCCCCCTACCCTATTCCTGAAACCCTACATTCTCCATGGCCATTCCACCTAACCTGCACATCTTCGGCCTGTGGGAGGAAACCGGAATACCTGAAGGAAACCCACGCAGACACGGGGAGAACAAACTCCACACAAACAATCAACCGAGGGTTGAATCAAACCCGGGTCCCTGGCACTGTGAGACAGCAGTGTTAACCACTGAGCCAACCCATGCTCCTTGGGTTCAGAAGAATGATGTGTGATCTTATTCAGATGTTTAGCTTTCTTAGTGAGATCGACTGAAAGGCTGTTTGTCCCGATTAGAGAGGCTGGAACAAAGAATTGAAGTCTCAGGGTTAAGGGCTGGCTATTTAGCACAGAGATGAGGAGAGCTTGTTCCACCCAGAAGGTTGTGAATGCATGGACTTCTTTACCCCAGCGAGCTGTATATTTTTAGTAAATAGATATGTTCCAGGTGAGATCAATCGGTTATGAGCACTTAGAAAATCAATTGATATGGGGGTTGAACAAGAAAGTGGAGTTGATGCAGAAATTTAGCCACAGTTTTCATAAATGGTGGAGCATGCTTTAGGGACAGTATGGTCTCTTTGCTTATTTTTTATGTTTTTAAGTTTTCTGGCCAATATTAACCTGTCAAACAACATTACTAAAACAGTCATCATCACATGGTTTTATTTTTTAATCTGCATTGTGGTAAAATTCACTTCCAGATTTCTAGCATTGCAACACTGGCTACAATCCAAAAACACATTACGAATGTATCAATGTTGGGACTTTCTGAGGTTAGGGAAGGCACAATATAATTTTAAAGTTTTCTTAATGCGGTGCATTAGACACTAAGAAATCTGCCTAAGATTCGTACATTTACATTCTCTTGGCTCCTTTGGGTGAATTACTCTAAGTATGAGTGTGTGCCATGCAATCGTGCATTGTAATTAAGGCTGCTCTCAGGATGTCACAAATGACAAAATTTTGCAATATAATAACCTCAGAGTGGTTTGGCAGACTGCAGAGACAAACAGCAAACGGAAGATTTTTTAGCCATGAAATCAGGTTAGTAAATATGAGAACGAACAGTGATAGTTGATGAGGCTCAGAGGCAGAAGTGGACTGAAGGAAGAACAGATAATAACTGCTGTGTACAGACTGTCTTTTCAGCTAGTTAGCTCCGTACGAGTAGAATCGTTCAAAACTGAAACAAGCCTGATGATGCTAACATCTCTTTAATTCTAACTTGTACTAGCAAAACTCAAAATGGACCACCGAAATTTTATGTTGCATTGAAATAAAGAGAATGTGGTACAAAACAGAGAAAGAGGAGATCGACACTTTTGCAAGTAAGTATCATGCCCAGAAGGGAAACATTGGATCAGTTGGACCGAAGGGTCTGTTTCCATGCTGAATGAAGCTATGATATTAATGAAAGTCACCTGGAAATTGCAAAGTGCCTGGTCATAATTGTCCCACCTTTCTCTGATAGGGTGTCATGTCAAAGGATTGGAGCTGTTACACTCTCATTCAAAAAGGAGTGAGGGATAAACGAGGCAAACAGGTTAGTCAATGCAATGTCAGTGACAGGACATCTTTTACAGAAGAACAAAGAAATTTAATCACAACAAATCCTCCTATTTAAAATGAAAAACGCTGGGAGGAGTGGTAAATTAAAATGTTAGGTCACAGAGTCATACAGAACAAAACAGACCTTTCAGTGCAACCAGTCCATGCTAACCATAATCCAAAACTAAACTAGTCTCACATGCCTGCATTTGGTCCATATCCCACCAAACCTTTCCTATTCGTGTACTTATCTAAATGTCTTTTAAACATTGTAACTGTACCCACATCCACCACTTCCTCTGCAAGTTCATTCCACATGTGGACCACCCTCTGTGTAAAATGTTTGCCCCTCATGTCTTAAACACAGAACATAGAACAATGCAGCACAGTACAAGCCCTTCGGCCCACGATGTTGTGCCGAACTTTTACCCGAATCCTAAGGCCTATCTAACCTCCACCCCTACCTTATACTATCATCCATATGCCTATCTAATAGCCGCTTAAATGCCCCTAATGAGGCCGAATCCACTATCCTCTCCAGCAATGCATTCCACGCCCTGACCACTTTCTGAATAAAGAACCTACCTCTGACGTCTCCCCTATATCTACCTCCACTCACTTTAAAACTATGCCCCCTCGTAATAGCAATTTTTAAATCTCTCTCTTCTCACCTTAAAAATGTGCCCCCTAGTCTTGAAATCTCACATCCTAGGAAAAAGACAACTACCATTAACCTATTTATAGCTGTCATTATTTTATAAACCTTCGTAAGATCACCTCTCAACCTCCTAAGCTCCAGTGAAAAAGTCCCAGCCTATCCGGCCTTTCCTTATAACTCAAACCTTCCATACCTGGCAACATCCTCATAAATCTCTACTGAATTCTCTCCAGCTTAACAATATCCTTCCTATAGCTGGGTGACTAGAACTGGACAGCATATATCTGAAACAAATCCCCAGGACATCAATTTCTGGTTTCAATGGTGCTGGGTGTGTGTTAGTATGTGTGTATGTATGTGAGTGTGTGTATGAACGTGTGTAAGCAAGTGTGTGAGTGTGTTTGTTAAAGTGTGTGTGTCTGTATGTCCGTGTGCGTTAGTGTGTGTGGTAGAGTGTGTGTCTATGTTAGTGTGTGTTTCTGTGAGTCTGTTTGTTTTAGCGTTAGTATGTGCATTTTAGTGTCTGTGTGTGTGTGAGTGTGTGCATTAGTGTGTGTGTTTGAGTGTCTGTGTATGAGTGTGTGCATGTCTGTTTGTGGCTGAGTGTATGTGTATGTTAGTGTGTGTGTGTTAGTGTGTGTTTGCATGTGTGTGTTAGTGTGTGTTTGCATGTGTGTGTTAGTTTGTGTGCTTGCATGTTAGAGTGTGTGTGTGTTAGTGTGTGCATGTGTGTAGGTGACTGTGTGCATGTGTGTGTGTGTTTGAGTGTGTGTGTGTAACTGTATGTATTAGAGTGTGCGTGTAAGAGTGTGCATTACTGTGAATGTTTGAGTGTCTATGTGGAAGTGTGTGTGTGCCTGTGTATGTGAGTGAGTCTGTGTGTTAGTGTGTGTGTGCATTAGTGTGTGTGTGTATGTGTATGTTAGTGCGTCTGTGGAGTTGCGTGTGTGAGTACATGTTAGTGTATCTGTGCGCATGTGTCCGTGTCTGTGTGTGAGTATGAGTGTTTGTGTATGAGTGTGCGCGAGTATCTATGAGTGTGTGCGTGTTAGTGTGTGTGAGAGTTAGTGTGTCTGTGTATTAGTGTGTGGAGAGGGTGCATGTGTGAAAGCACATTAGCGTGTCTGTGTGTGTGTCTCTCTGTGAGTAAATGTTACTGTGTGTGAGGATGTGTGTGTGTGCGCACGCGTGCATTAGGGTGTCTGTGTGTATGTGTGATATGTCGGTGTGTATGTCTGTTTATGTGTGTGAGTGTGTGCAAGTATGTGTGAGTGTGTGTAACTATGTGTGAGTGTGTGTGTAAGTGTGTTGGTGTTAGTGTGTGCATGTGTGGGATATGTGAGCATACATTGTTGTTTCTGTGTGTGCGTGTGTCTGTGTGTGTGTTAGTGTGTGTATGTATGTGAATGTGTGTATGAATGTGTGTAAGTGAGTGTGTTAGAGTGTGTTTGTTAGAGTGTGTGTGTATGTCTGCATGTCTCTGTGTGTTAGTGTATGTGTTAGAATGTGTGTTAGTGTGTGTGTGTGTCTATGTTAGTGTGTGTGTGTCTGTGAGTCTCTCTGTGTGTGTTAGTGTGTTTTAGTGTCTGTGTGTGTGAGAATGTGTGTTAATGTGTGTGTTTGAGTGTCAGTGTATGAGTGTGTGTGTGCCTGTTTGTGACTGAGTGTACGTGTGTGTTAGTGTGTGTTAGAGTGTGTGTGTGCATGTGTTTATGTGTTAGTGCGTTTGTAGGGTGTATGTGAGTGTACGTTAGCATGTCTGTGTGCATGCGTGTGTCTCTGCGGGAGTGAATGTTTTTAATTTGTGTGAGGATGTGTGTGTGAGTGTGTGTGTGTTAGTGTGTGTGTGTGAGTGTGTGTGCATTAGTGTGCATGTTAATGTGTGTGGTTGTGTCTGTGTATAAGAATATGTGTGTGTGTTAGTGTGTGTCTGTGAGTGTGTGCATTGTGTGTGTGTGCGCGCATGTGAACGCATCTGCGTAAGAGTGTGTGTGTGTGTGTGTGTGTGTATGTTAGTGTGTGTCTGTGAGTGTGTGTTCGTGTACATGTGTGTTAGAGTGTGTGTGAGAGAGAGCGTGTTAGTGTGTGTGTGCAAGGGTGTGTGTGCAAGGGTGAGTATGCAAGGATGTGTGTGCCTGTGTGTGATTGTGCGTGTGTCAATACGTATTTGTGTTAATGTGTGAGGTTGTTGACTTGCTCGCTGAGCTGGCTTGTTTCTGTTCAGACGTTTCATCACCATGCTAGGTAACATCATCAGTGAGGCCTCCAATGTATCACACACACACAGAAACACCCAAACACGGACACATACACACTCTTACAAACGCACTAGCACACACGCTGACAAATACACACAATCACACACATACACACACGCTATCACACACACATTGACACATTCATGCATACACACACTATAACACATACACACACTATCACAAATACTCAACACACTTACACTCACATACACACACACACAGACACACAATAACACACACACAGAGATACACAGACACAGAGAGACACACACTCAAATGCACACATTAAGACACACACACACACATACACAAACAGGCACACACATACACAGATGCACACATGCACATAGACCATCTTATATACACTCACATGCACACACACACCCCCACACACATTAACACAGACACACTCACTCATACACAAATAAATACACACAAACTAATGCACACACACTCACAAACAGGTACGCACATACAGAAGCACACGCACACACACAAACACACTAGCATACACTCAGACACACACAACCCACACACATATTAACCCATATGCACAGTAATGTGCACACAAACACACACACAAACACAGACAGACAAACACACACACCCCACACACATATGCTAAAACATACATACACACTAATGCACACACACACTAAAACACACAGGCACACGCACAGGTACACACACACTATTATACACACACAAATGCAAACACACACCTCACACACACACACACACACTAACACACATATGCAAACATACACTAACACACACACACTAACATTCACATGAACTAACACACACACAATCACACACACACTCATATAGACACTCTCACACACACAAGCACACATCACACTCAAACACACACACTCACACACACTCTATCACACACACACAGACACACTCATACATGCTAACATACACACACAAGCACACACAAATACACACAGACACACAAACACTAACATACACACACACATGCAAACACACACTAACACACACTCACATAGAGACAAACACACGCACACAGACACACCAACATACACTCACACACACAGCCCCGCCCACACACTAACACACACATACTAATATACACATACTCTACAATACACACACACTCACACATACTCACACACATTCACACACATACTAGCACACACACACTCACACATACTCACACACACACACACAAACACACACACACTCACAGACGTTCTAACACACACCTACACGCATTCACACACATACACACACAATAACACACACACACACTCTATCACACACACAAACTAACACACACACTAACACACACGTAAACTCAGACACACACTCGCATACACAGACTCAAACACATGCACTAACACACACACTCACACACACACTCACATGCACACTAACATACATTCACACAGAGACACACACACAGACATGCTAACATACACAAATACACACATGATCCTAAACACACACTAACACAGACACACACTCACACATACATACACTCACTAATACACATACTAACATGCTAATCCACACACTAACATGCACATACCCACACAAACAAAATAACACATACACAGACACACTCACACAGAGACACACACACAAACTTGCATGTACATTCTCACACACACTAACACACACTCACACTAACACACACAAACACTCACACATACAAACTCACATGTGCACACTATTGCACACACACAGAGACACACACACACAAACACACACACACTCTAACACACAGACACACACACACATACACAGACACATGCACACACTAACACACACACTCACATTAACACACATGCACACTAATGCACGCTCACACACACACTAATGCACACACTCATACACACATACTGACAACACACACACACAATCTAACTCATACAAACACATACACATACTGACACACACACACTTACACACACAAACTCACACACGCACTATTACACACACATAGAGATACGTATACACACAAACACGCAGACACACACACTAACACACACAACCTCACACACACACACACTCACACACACTAACACACTCACAGACACACACACACACTAACACACAGACAAACACACATACACATGCACACACACAGACACACTCTCCCGTGCATACACACACACACTAACACACGGGCACACACACAGAAGCACACTAACACAGAGACATATACAGACACACATACACACACATACTCACACACATTTATACACACACACACACTCATGCCCACATACACACAACAGATGCATGCACAATAATACACACACACTCTAACACACACAAACTAACACACACACGTACAGTCAGACACACACTCGCATACACAGACTCAAATACACTAACACAGAGACACACGCACAAACATACAGACACACACACCCATGCACACAAACTCATACACACACACACTCACACACACTAACACACACAGAGACACACACATTCTCTCATACACACAGACAGACACACACTAACACACACACAGACACACACACACTGACACACAGAAACACACACATACACATGCACACACACAGACACACTGTCCTGCGCATACACACACTAACACATGGGCACACGCACAGAAGCACACTAACACAGAGACACATCCACACACACACACACATGTGCACACACATACACACAGAGACTAGAAATGAAAAGTGAGACTAAATGAAAAGACAGTGTTTAATGATATAGTGATCAGTCTCTGGATTGTCTGTGAAGAATATGAAGTGAAATGTGCTTATTACTTTGGGTGACACCGATACCATTGATGTTGGAAGTTGAGCAGTCAATTTAAAGATTTTGGTTTCACAGCTTAGCTGAAATTATTTTGTTCTGTTTCCTTTTTAACAGTGACTGACTTACAGCAGTCAGAGCAAGATTCTGTTTACCTGAGTGTAGGCTTGTCTGATAACTATATTCGAACTATAACGTTCCCAACTGACTAGTCAATATTAGCACATCAGCCTACTAGCCCCCAGAGAACAGGGGTTCCTGTTAGTTTTTTAAACCTTTATTTGTAAATTCCTAGAAGGGTAAAATTGAAACATGTTTTTTGACTCATGTCCACAGTCTGGAATATAACCTATGGGATACATTTTGCTGCTGAGAGGAGATGATGATGTTGCCTGGCACCTCTGCCTATTGCAGTCTCTCTCTTAAATTTCCTTGGCACCATACAAAGAGTGACATTCCAGGGGTTCACACACACACATACACTCATACAGACACATGCACACACTAACACACGTGCACACCAACACATACTCACACACACACTAATGCACACACTCCTAGAAGTTAGTGAATTCCATTAATAGACATTACATTATCATCCGGGCTTGGTTTGCAGTCTTTGTTTTTTAATAAAACACATACAACTTGTCCAAAACCCCAACAGGTCCATGAGTAATCCAGGATTCTGTTCCAATCAAAATGACAAGTTAACAGAGTAAAACATTTATCCATTATGAAGCAGACATTACAATACATCAAATGTTTTCTGGATGAACAGCTTGCAGTCGCACAGCACACTAACTGCAAGCAAAGTCACAACATTGAACGAGTGTATGTACGCACGGACCACACGGAATTTATAAATGTTATCTTAAATGTCAGCGATCAGGTCTCGAATCTGTCTCTGATCTCTAACAGCACCTGAACCTTGTTCCCTGATGTTGCTTGGCTCTGTACTCTGATCACACACAGCTCCATCCTCCTATATCTTCTCCAGCTCTGGCTAACTATAACTGGAACATGGTGTTAAGAACATAAATGCAGAAATTTCAGGAAACACATCCTTCTGGGTTCATCCACTCTTCCCCATCGTTAATTTACCATCCAGGTAGATAATCAAGAATAAAAAATGTCATCCAGGGCTAATAAATGATGGTCAGCATGGATCTGCCAAAGGATATCACATTGGACCAATTTGATTATGAAGTAGCAGAAAGCGGTAATAAGAGTTGGATGGTTGATATCATGTATGTGGACTTCTGACTTCATAACTGACATGTATGTTGCCTCCAGCAGCATATTTTACCTCTTGAACCAATGCTTACATTATCCCTCATGATATAAGAAACTATACATGGATTTTGTAGCATTAAAGAATGTAAAGTATTATGATTACAGGAACTATTGTATTTAAACATCATTTCTCAGACACCTCAGTATCTAGGTTAATATTAAATAAAATATAACTGAGTGGCATTGAGCAGTTTGCTTCTCATAGCATGTCATGCTTCAAGTGATCCTAAGGTAAATTGAAGTACGATGACACAAAAGTAGGTGGGAAGGCAAGTTGTGAGGATGATACAAAGTTTCTGCAGGGGGATATATAGAGGTTAAATGAGTGGGCAAAAGAATTGACACATCGAATATAATGTCGGGAAATATGAGGTTATGTACTTTGGCAGGAAAAAAAAGGAGATAATTTTTTTCAATTGAGAAAGACTACAGGAAGTTATGGAACAGAGGGATTTGGGAATGCTCATCCATGAATCTCAAAAAGCTAGCATCCAAATTCATTGGGTCATAGGAATGGCAAATGAAATGTTGACCTTTATTTCGATGGGAATGGTGCCTAAAAGAAGGGAGGTTTTGCTAAATCTAATACAAGATAATAGTAAGGCTACAGCTGTGAACAGTTCATTCCATAATCTAGTGAAATATATCTTGGCATTGGTGGCAGTTCTGACAATTTTCACTAGTCTGATATCAGGTCTGGAAAGACTGCCTCATGAAGAGATGTTGAGCAGATTGGACCTGTACTCATCAGAATTGAGAAGAATGAGAGGAGACCTTATTGAAATATATAAGATTCTTAGGCAACTTGACAGGGTAGATGCAGAAATGTTGTTTCTCTCTGAGGGAGAGTCTTGGACCAGAGGGCATAATCTCAAAGTAGGGAGTCACACATTCAAGACAAAGAGGAAGAAGAATTTTTTGTCTCAGAAGATTGTGAAGTTATTGGATTCTTTACTTCAGAAGTTTACCAAGGTTGAGCCATTATGTGTAGTCAAGGCTAAGACAGACAGATTTTTAATCCTGTGGGAGAATCAAAGGTTATGGGGAAAAGGCAGGAAAGTGGAGTTCTGCTCCTATGTGTTATGGTCTTACATTTATGGTATTTAGGAACATTTTCAGGCAGACATAGGAAAGATTGGCCATGGCATCTTCCATTTCTGAGGGAAAAGGTAACTCATTTTGTTTTATTTTAATATCTGTGCGCACATGTTTTTGTCAAACAACCATGACCCGTGAATGAAGGTTGTCTGAGAAGAATCAGTGTGGTGTTTGGTTTGTTAGCATAGGCATGTGCCACCTTTAAGTTTTTCAGTTGTTTGTCCTACCTATGTAAAAAGGTTTAATGCATTTGGTGAAAACCCAAGATCATTTTTTTGGTTTTAACAAGAAGGAAGTTGTGGTCCTTGAGTTGGAGATTTTAAAATCTAGCAGAGAATCTAGCTGGCAATTTGAGTTCACAGCCCTTGACTTGAATCAATACTGTAAAATTATTGAGTGTATTCACTGTGAAAGCTAACCTTTTGCTCTGTTTGATTCAGTGTTTTTACAGCAATTTGGAAAGCCACCTGAAGAAAGGATGTGAAAAGAAGTAATTTGCACATTTTGTTGTCTTCTATAAATAGCCTTGTGTTACTTGCTGTAGATTCACCTACTCCAAGTTAAGTTGTCTTCAGTTTCAAATACTGGTCTGAATTAAATTGGAATTACTGATGCTGACCTTTAAACTGTGAAATCCTGGCTTTTGATGGGATTATGGTGAAATTCTGACCATGAAAATTATGCAAGAATTTCAACTTCTGGTGAAATTCTATTCTCAGGACAGACAGACTTCCGTAAAGACGTTTGGAATTTGAACTGAACATGGATTCTTTGTCGAATCAGAGATAGTAGGAACTGCAGATGCTGGAGAATCCGAGACAACAAGGTGCAGGGCTGGATGAACACAGCAGGCCAAGCAGCATCATAGGAGCAGAGAGGCTGACGTTTCGGGCCTAGACCCTTCATCAGAAAAGGGGGAGGGGAAGGGGGTTTTGAAATAAATAGGGAGAGAGT
>NC_063344.1:69408804-69411944 GCF_021869965.1 Rhincodon typus | reverse complement strand
GAAGAAACGTCAGCCTTCCTGCTCCTCTGATGCTGCTTGGCCTGCTGTGTTCATCCAGCTCTACACCTTGTTATCTCAAATTCTCCAGCATCTGCAGTTCCTGCTATCACAGGAACAATGATGTTGTGCTGAACATGACACCAAATTAAACTAATCCCTTCTGCCTGCCCTTGGTCTGTATCCCTTCATTCCTTGTATACTCATGTGCTTATCTAAAAGTCCCTTAAATGCCCTTATCGTATCTGCCTCCACCACCATCCCTGGCAACGTGTTCCAGACTCCCACCACTGTCTATGTAAAAAAACTTGCCCCTCACAACACTTTTGAATTTTCTCCCGCCCACCTTAAATGCATACTCTCCAGCAAAAAGATGCTGACCATCAACTGTATCGATGCATCTCATAATTTTATGGACTTCTATCAATTCTCCACTCAGCCTCTGCTGCTCCAGAGGAAACAACCAGAGTTTCTCTAGCCTCTCCTAATAAATCATACTCTCTAATCCAGGCAGCATCCTGGTAAACCTCCTCTGCAGCCTCTCCAAAGCCTCCACATCCTTCCTGTAATGTGGTATCCAGAATTGAATGGAATATCTAACTGTGGTCTAACCAAAGTCTTATAAAGCTGCATCATGACATGCTGACTCTTGGTACTCAATTCCCCGACCAGTAAAGGCAAACATACCAGACACTTTCTTTACTACCCTATCTATTTGTGTGGTCAATTTCAGGGAGCTATGGGGTTTAACCCCAAGATCACTCTGTACATCAATGCTGTTCAGAGTCCTGCCATTATCTGTATAATTTTTTTTAACATTTGATTCCCCAAAGTGCAGCACCTCCCACTTACCTGGATGAAACTCCATCTGCCATTTCCCCTCCCATATCTGCAGCTGATCTTTATCCCACTGTGTCCTTTGACACCCTTCCACAACTACGCTGATCTTTGTATCATCTGCAAACTTACTAACCCAGCCATCTACATTTTCATCCAATTCATTTATATATATCACAAACAACAGAGGTTGCAGTACAGATCCCTGCAGAACACTCCTAGTCACAGACCTCCAGCCAGAAAAATATCCTTCCACCGCTACCCTCTGCCACCTGCAGGCAAGCCAATTCTGAATCCACGTGGCCAAGTCACCGTGGGTACACCAGGGGCTTCTGCCAAAATTGGAAGAACTGTCCCAGTCAATTCAAGCAAAAGCCTGCCATAATCATTCTCACAGAATCAAAGTATCACAGACACTACCATCACCATCTCTCAGCAGGTCATATCCCACCAAAAGGACTGACACATCAGAATTGCTGCCATTCTGAAGAAGAGTTACTGGACCCGAATCACTAACTTTGTTCCCTCCCCACGGACGCTGCTACACCTGCTCAGTTTCTCCAGCAAATCTTTTTTCGTTTCTTTGTCTTGTTTCAGTACCAAACAGGACTACTTGAACACCAAACAGCAAAAGCAGTAAGTGATAGACGGAACTAAGCGATCTCATAACCAATGGATCAGATCTAAGCTCTGCAGTCCTGCCACATCCTGTTGTGAATGGTGGTGGACAATTAAACAACTCACTGAAGGAGGAAGCTTCACAAATATCCCCATCCTCAGCACATCAGTATAAAACATACGGTGAAGGCAGTCACAGCAATCTTCAGCCAGAAGTGCCAAGTGGATAATCCATCTCGGCCTCCTCCAGGGGTCCCCAGCATCACAGATACTAGTCTTCAGCCAAATCGATTCACTCCACATAATATCAAGAAATGGTTGGGGGTACTGGATACTGCACAGGCTATGGGCTGTGACAGCATTCCTGCAAAAGTAGGAAGACACGTGCTCCAGAACTAGCAGTCAAACTCTTCCAGTACAGTTACAACATCGGCACGTACCCGACAATGCGGAAAATTGTCCAGATATGTCCTGTACACAAAAAAAGGACAAATCCAACCCAGCCAGTAACCATCCCACAGTCTACTTTTGATTTTCAGTAAAGTGATGGAAAGTACCATCACCAGTGCTATCAAGCAGCACCTGCTCAGCAATAACCTGCTCAGTGACGCCCAGTTTGGGTTCCACCAGGGCCACTCAGCTCCTGACCTCATTACAGCCTTGGTTCAAACATGGACAAAAGAACTGAATTCCAGAGGGGGAGTCAGGGTGACTGCACTTGACATCAATGATGTATTTGACTAAGTACGCCATCAACGAGCCTCAGCAAAATTAGAGTCAGGAATCATACCTGGCACAAAGGAAGATGACTGTGGTTACTGGAGGTCAGTCATCTCAGCTCCAGGACATCTCTGCAGGAGTTCCTCAGGATAGTGTCCTAGGCCTAACCATCTTCAGCTGCTTCATCAATGACCTTCCCTCCATCATAAGGTCAGAAGTGGGGATGTTCGCCAATGATTACACAATGTTCAGCACCATTCGTGACTCCTCAGATACTGAAGCAGTCCATGTTCACATGCAACAAGATCTGGACAATATCCAGGCTTGGCCTGACAGGTGGCAAGTCACATTTGCACCAAACAAATGCCAGGCTATGACCATCTCCAATAAGAGACAATCCAACCAACCTCCATTAACATTCAATAGTACTACCATCACTGAATCCCCCACTATCAATGTCCTGGGGGTTACCATTGACCACAACCTGAACTGGACTCGCCATATAACCACAGTGGCTATAAGAGCAGGCCAGAAGCTGGGAATACTGTGATGAGTAACTCACCTCCTGAATTCCCAATGCCCGTCCACCATCTACACATCACCAGTCAGGAGGCTGATGGAATACTCCCCATTTGGCTGGATGTGTGCAGCTCTAACAACACTCAAGATGCTGGACACCATCCAGGACAGGGAGTGGTGTGTGTCTGGTAAGAGCTGCCAGAGGAAATGGTGGAGGAATTCAGAGGGCAAAGCTTGATTATTTAATTGGATACAGTGTGTGAATTCTGGTCAAGATGGCGGCAGAGTAGGACACTCCAACTGGAGTTTTTGGTGATTTCCACCTCTTGGTGTTCAGCTCCCCTTGGTGTTCAGGTCACAGCTGGTCTCGCAGTAGCTCTCAGCCTGGTCTCTCAGCGGCTGGTGGTGGGTCCCAGCCTGGTCTCTCAGTGGCTCGTGGTGGGTCTCAG
>NC_063344.1:69406342-69408794 GCF_021869965.1 Rhincodon typus | reverse complement strand
CAGCCTGGTCTTTCAGTGGCTCGTGGTGGGTCCCAGCCTGGTCTCTCGGTGGCTCGTGGTGGGTCTCAGCCTGGTCTTTCAGTGGCTCATGATACGTTCCAGCCTGGTCCGTCACAGTATGTTGGCCGGTCTCTCGGCAGCTCATAGCAGTGTCTCGGCTCAGCGTGCAAATGGATCTTGCCTGGGCATATTCATGAGGCACTGAGGGAGATCAGAGAAATGGCAGTTTCAGTGGCTGTGATGGTATTTGTGGTGGCTGCATGGAGAACAGACAACTGAAGTCTCTCTCCACAGAGCGAGACAAGCAGAGGACTCATCAAAACTTTTTGAAATTTTAATTTTCCTAGTTTCAACTACAAATGACTTTAATGATAACAATTACTTTATTTCTTTATTTTTCTACCATTCTGCTTAAGTTTTTTAACTCCTGTTTCTCTTCCTACATTTTACCTAAGTGTTTTGTTTTGTACCTAGGTACCTTGGTACCTAAGATGGCACCAAATGGGGCAACCTTGTACACTTTTCACTGTACTCCTGTACTTCTGTCCTTAAGTACACGTGACAATAGAATCTAAATCTAAGAGCTGGGGACAAACTAGGAGAATGACATTAAGTCATGTTGCTCATTTGGGGAGCGGTACAGACACAATGGACCAAACAACCTCATTCTGTACCTTCTGTGACTGGTGACGCCCTGTAGTTTCATTGTGATGCAGAACTATTCACTGGATGGTTTCAATTTTAAGGAAACTTGAAGCTGCAAGAAGTTGACAGTGATGAGGTCTACCTTTATCGTCTTTTTAATGTTGAGAAGTTAACTGTACAAGGCACTGTGTGTCTTTGAGCTTTCTACCATCAGACTGGTTCAGTTATTAACTCACCAGGTAAAACAATTATTTTTTGAAAATGTACTTTAATTTTAAGAAGGTTGCTATATCTCACTTTGGGCATCTTCGGTATGACCAAAGTTTTACTCAACTCAAAAAAAATTTGATTTGAGATTTCACCAGAGGTTTGACACTAAGTACATTTGTGTGCTAATATGCATCAGTGTAATGGGAATTTAATGTTCTCTGTGCAACATTTGTATTTGTGTAGTGTGGAGGTTAAGTGAATCTGCAATTGTCAATGTGGGATTTTTGTATATTACTTGCGTTTTTGTCATCAGTTTCTTGTTACTAATTATCAGATAAAGAAAGGCATACGTTTGGAAATTGGATTTATTGAAACACTTCGGCTGAGATTTAATTCTGTACCGTGTGTGGCTGTGGAAGGGGATACTTAGTGACACCTGTTCTCCACTCTTTGGAACGAAAGGTGCATATGGGAGAAATCAAGAACCCACCCCCACACCCCACCACCGTCCTTCCCCCACCAGACACTCCCAGGACAGGGACAGCACCAGGTGAAACACAGAGCAAAGCCCACGCTGCTCTTTCAAAAATGGAAAATAAAGCTGCCTTGACTTTCTTGATCAAAAACAAAGACCCTATTACTCTGCGGGAAAACAAAAAAACAAACCAACAATGGCTCTCCCTTGACTCCATCCCCACCAACCTTTTCTGGGCAGTAACAAAAAGCTAAACTAAAAATAAACTCAAGCAAAATCAAAGAAAACAAACAAACAAACATACAAGTATATACATAAGTAAACAAATAAAAATGCAATTAAATAAACATATAGATAAATAAACAAACAAAGAAACAATTAAATAAATAAATCCTCTCTGCTCCGTCCCCATTGAACACTCCTGGGACAGGGACAACAATGGTTTGAAATCCAGAGGAAGTTCACCTGCTTATTTCAACTAAAAATAAAACTCCCTCCTCACCGAACCCCATCAAGCAGACCTGGGACAGGCACAGTGTGGGGCTGAAATAAAGGCCTCCTTAGCTCTTCCAAAGAGTCCAAAATCAGAACAAATGGAAAATAAAACAGCCCTCTTCTCGGGTCACCAAACCAAAAACAAACACAAACTCAAAACTTGTACTAACAGAGCAATGAACTCAATCAGAATATCATTATCCAGGTTGATAATTGCACTCCAGCCCCTGCGGTGCCCACCAGCCTCGAAAGGCCTTGACTTTGCCAGTGAGCACCACCCTCCAGGGACTCCCAAGCACGGACATAACCGAGAAAGAGGGGCAGACAGTCAGGAACGACGAGCACCTCTTTGGCCCGCTGCCTGGACCAGGAGCAAAGCCATGAGAAGGCTCATAGACCTGTCTACCCCTCCCCGCACTGGGTCCCCATGGATCAGGAGCGAGGGGCTGAAGTGCAACCAAACTTTTAGCAGCAGCCCCTTCAAAAAACTAAAAAGCAGCTGCAGACACAACATATAAATGGACGACGGTCTCCTCCAGGCCACAGAGTGTGCACGTGGTCTGGCACCTGGTAAACTTGCTCAGTCACTGATTGCGTGGAACCACCGCGTGCAGCAGTCTCCACCGC
>NC_063344.1:69397474-69406242 GCF_021869965.1 Rhincodon typus | reverse complement strand
CCATGTAGGGGGGAGCACCCCTTCACAGGCGGCCCTCTAATGGGGATCTCCGCTGCCAGAAGGCAAAACGTCACGCCAAGGCACATCTGGGTGGGGGAGGTGGGTGGGGTGGCGAAGACGCGACAGTGGTGAGTGTGTAGCAGCATCAACCTGTGCAAATAACACCTCCGTGCTGTTCGAAAGGGGCAACGGAAGGGTATCCCTGAGACGGTTCAAAATGTGGGGCACCACATCACAGGGGACAGTCCATGGAACGGGGCCAATGTCGGGCTGGGGTCAGTTTGTGGGGAAGCCCACCGCACGCCTGAGCTGCTGTGAGTGCCTGCGAGGTGTCAAGGCCGGGTTTCTCATCCGTCAGTCTCTGGGTGGCTCGGATCGCGAACCGGAGGTGGATCGATGCCCTCGCAGTCAGCTGTGCCGGTGTTATCCAGCCCACTCCTCTGCCATCCAGCACGTCCCTGAATCTAGTCAGCCCTGCATCGGGAGCTCTCTCTTCCCTCAGCCAGCACCACACCGTGCTCAAGGAGGAACCTGTTCCTGGCCAGCAGCTCCCTGATGCCTGTTCTCCACCTCCAGAAGGAAGCTGTCTAGTTTGAGCACTGATCAGCTGGTTAAAAGCTTCATGGTAGCTTCTTGGCAAATCACAGCCCTCAATGTTAAATTCGAACCTCAACAGCAGCTTCTGGATCTTGGGTCATCATCGCTGGGGAGAGTCCTGGCCTTGAGGAGATCGAACACTGAAACAGATCGGTCTCTTCCTATGGAGCCTCACAAGGTGGGGTTCATGGGAAGGGAGGGGAGAAGCAGGGGGATCAGAGGGAAGAACAGGCAGCCACTTCCTGTGGCCAGCCCTTTGAGCCCCCATCTCTTTCCCTTTCTAGGCCCCAGATTGAGCTAATTGAAGATCCCCCACCCTACAGCTAGGAGGCAGGTTTCCCAGTCAGGAAAACAGGCACCATTCTCCCTTGTCGGCCAGTCAATTACTCATGGAGATGGCATGTTGAGGTCCATTAGTGACCATCAATTCACCACGTAAGGGCCTTAATTCCTGGTGAATCAAGAAAGTCCATAATGGACCTTCTCATCAAGCATCAAGAAGTTGTCAAGTATTTCTCCCGGGCTGACTTGCCCAATTGTTTGCCTTTTTCACCATTTTTCTCTTCACCTCCAGGCAGGGGAGACTCGTTCTCTTTCAATTATAGAAAGTTTGCAATTCTGTTGAGACAGATTGATTACAAAGCAACAGACTTTGAATGGTATGTGGGATCCTGAGCTTACAGCAAACATGATTTGATCCTAATTATCTTTCTCATCTTAATTAATTCCTCGGGACTGTGGATGACTCATTCCACTCCAGAGAGGTGGATCCTGGATATGGCGCACCTTTGCCACAGGTAGTACGGTGTGGTGTTGGATGAGGCAGGGGAGTGGTATGTTTGGGTTCCTGTACACATCTTCTGCTGTTTGCATTTGACCTCCACTAGGGCCAACTGAGTCACTCAAAGTTGGCACGTTTGATGCATTTTCTCCAGTTTAGGTGCTCCAGCACAAGAGATTCCCACAAGACAGTGGGAATACTGAGATACTTTGAGAAGCATTCGTAAGTCAAAGCTCCTATCTAATGCAGGTTTTTGTTGTTGTTTAATAATAGAACTGTGGTATTCTTTAATAATATAAGGAAACACTTCCTTACACAGAGGGCAACTGAAATTTGGAAATCTTCCCTCAAAAAGAGTCCGGAGGGGGTCAATGAGAATTTCTGAGCCTGTGATCAATGGATTTTTGTTGTTCAAAGGTTTCATGGGATATGGAGTTGAGCCATGATCTAACTGAATGTTAGAATAGGTTTCAGAGCGTGGAAATGGTCTAGGATCTCTACAGTAATCCTTTAGGATCTCAAGCATGGACCTGTAAGTATCAAGACTTCAGGAGAATAGGGAACAAGAGTTAAACTATGACAGAAAACCAGAAAGAAGGAAACAAGAGAAATTGTTGCAAAAGTAATCCTTTGGGATTGTTTGAAAAATGTAAATAATTATGTGAACAAATTTGTCCAATACATCAGTGACCCAAATGGGAACACATCTTTTCATTCACGGGACTTGGGATGTGGTCACTGCCTAGACTAGAATTTATTGCCCATCCCTAATTGCCCAGAGGGCAGTTAAGAGGCAATCACATTGCTATGTGTTTTGAGTTAGCTGTAGGCCAGAAGAGGTTATGATGGCAGTTTCCTCCCATAAAGGAGAAAGAACAGAATAGAAGTTAGTACCGTGGACTACTCTTTAGAATCAGCCTCATTCTTGGACACACACATCTCCATCAGGGATGGACACCTCAGCACCTCGCTCTATCGCAAGCCCATGGATAACCTTACAATGCTGCACTTCTCTAGCTTCCACCCGAAACATATTAAAACAGCCATCCCCTATGGACAAGCCCTATGCGTACACAGGATCTGTTCAGATGAGGAGGAACGTGATGGACATCCTCATAAGAACAGGATATGATGCTCAACTCATCGAACACAAGTTCCAATGTGCCACAGCAAAAAACTGTAATGACCTCCTCAGAAGACAGACACAGGATACGACCGATAGAGTACCCTTCATCGTAGGTACTTCCCCAAAGCAGAGAAACTGCACCATGTTCTTCACAGCCTTCGACATATCATCAATGATGATGAACATCTCGCCAAGATCATCCCTACACCTCCACTTCTCACCTGTAATAAACCACCAAAACTCAAAACAGACCATTGTTCACAGCAAACCACCAAGCCTCCAGAATAACAGTAACCACGACACCACACAACCCTGTCATGGCAACCTCTGCAAGACATGTCAGATCATCGACATGGACACTACCATCACACGTGGGAACACCACCCACCACACGCACAGCAGACACTCATGTGACTCGGCCAAATGCTATCTATCTTATATGCTGCAGGTAAGGATGCCCTGGTATATCAGCGACATTATGACAACGGATAAATGAACACCCTGCAACAATCACCAGACAGGGATGTTCCCTGCCAGTGGGGGAACACTTCAGCGCTCAAGGGCATTCGGCTTCAGACCTTCGGGTAAACTTTCTCCAAGGTGGACTTCATGATACATAACAACGCAGAGTCACTGAGCAGAGGCTGGTAGCCACGTTCGTACCCATGTAAACAGCCTCAACCGGGATTTTTGGTTCATGTCGCACTGCAGGTGACCCCACCGCATTATACACTCTTACACACACACTCACACACACACACACTCACAAACACACTCACACACACACACACTCACAAACACACACACACACAGTCTCTCACACAAACACAGACACACACACACTGACACGCTCACACACACTCATATGCACACTCTGTCACACACATACACTCCCTCACACTCACACACGCTCTCTCTCAAACACACACACACGCACACTCACACACGCTCTCTCTCAAACACACACACGCGCACACATACACACACACGCACGCGCACACACATACACACACACACACACAGTCTCTCACACAAACACAGACACACACACACTGACACACTCACACACACTCATATGCACACTCTGTCACACACATACACTCCCTCACACTCACACATGCTCTCTCTCAAACACGCGCGCGCACACACACACACACACATATACTCACACACCAACATCTTCTCAAGGGGCAACAAATGCTGGACAAAGCCACCAACAACCACACCCCATGAGTAAATGAAAAAAAAGAATGGGAAGGCAGATGCCTTCAACTGGGAAGGGAAGTATTGAAGTGTGAGTTTCCCGAGTGATGAGGTCCCGGATGTGTTCTTCTGCAGTGTGGCTGGGTCTGCAGATTTGCTGGGGTGGCCAGTGGGACAACACTGAAGGACAGACACGCCAAAATCCTTGGTGCATTAGCAGGTCTGCCAGACAGCCTGGTATTTCTGGGAGCATGGCTGAGTCCAATGCTGATTGACACAGGACATCATGCAGCATCCAGAGCACATCCTTTCCAGCACATAATTAATGGCCAACTCCATGAGTGGGCACTTTCAGATATTGTCATGTCTGATGGCTAATGTCTCAGCTTCCACTGCAGCACGAGCAAAAGCCACTTAGCGTCTGAGGGCAATTGTACCACTGACTGAGGGCGTGAGTTCCCCACTCATTGCTGTGCCAACTCAGAATACTGCCTGTATTACTGGCATTTAATGCTGTAGGAGATGCCCACAATGGGCACTTGGCAGTGTTCAAGTCTTCTTTGATTGATTTGCTACCAGTAGCCCTTCCTCTAACACAAGTTCATGGGATTTACTCATATTCAATGGTGAAAGATTAAACACTAAAATATCTTTGACAGACAAGACACATATTTGAGTGATAAGAAGTAGCTTATGATCTAGTGTTAAGATAGCAGGTTATATTAGCATTGTGGAATCCCTGTAGTGCAGAAAGAGGCCATTCAGCTCATTGCTTCTTCACCAACCCTCTGAAGAGCATCACACCCAGACCCCTATCCCTAAACTCAAAACCCATCTGGTTCACTAATGTCCTTTAGGGAAGGAAACTGCTATCCTTACTTGGTTTGACCTACTTGTGACTCCAGACCCACAGCAATGTGGTTGAATCTCAAGTGCCTTCTGGACAACTGGAATGGGCAATAAATGCTGCCTAAAAGCGATGCCCTCATCCCACGAACAGATAAAGAATAAATCCACTTAACCAGTACATCCTGGGACACTAAGGAGAAATGTATCGTTGCCAATCTACCTAACCTAAACATTTTTAGATTGTGGAAAGAAACCAGAACACCCAGAGGAAACCCGTTTGGACACAAGGAGAAATGTGTAATTTCCATGCAGGCACCCAATGCTGGAATTGAATAATATCCTTAGAGATAGTAACTAGGCCTATGAGATATAGCTGCTGACTGTATAACAGATGAAGATGGAGCTACAACTTAGAACTGACTAACTCCTCCTCATTTATAAATCAGTCAGAGGAGTTTTTTAAAAGTTTCTGAGCAAACCCCGTCAGCCCACTTGCCTGACACAACAAGTAACAGTGGGGAACAGGACTAACAGTGTCACCGCAGTTTGGCAACCTACACCAAGCACTTCACTTGGGTTGCAGAGGTGTAGCCATGGGGCTCCATGGAGAACAGAACTGCAGCCCTCTCTCAGGATGGCAACCTTCACTCTCCCACTGGCCTTGCTTTTGCCTATCAGCTAGCCAGCTGATACAGCTGTTAGCCCACGCTGACTCGATACTGTCTGAGAGTCCAGAGTTACTTGAGGTCACCCTGCGAGTCAATCCTGATGCAGCCTTACCTTAGCTGTGCTGTAACCCCGTGCCGTAGCACTAGGACAGGCAAAGGCATCAGGAAAATAGCAATAAGGGAAAGCACATGGTCAGCTGGTTGAGTTTGTTTGCATTATTGAAAACATTGTTGTGCGAAATTGGTATTGATTATTTCTTTTTTTGGGTGGCCTCTGATTTCAAAATTTTAGCCAAGTGATTATAGGAAACAGATGGATCGAAAGGTGGAGAGTTGGGAACTCTGTAATGGAATTGGCATCACAGGAGAAGTGGAGTCTTGATATCCCACCATGGTCAATCTGTCTGCAGTGAGCCAGGTCCTCTGCCTCCTCCTTACCTCCCACCTTCCTCTTTCTCTTTCCCATTCCACCCATGACCTCGGAATGCTTTGTGGCAATGTTAGCAAGTTTCAAGAAGATCCAGGAGCTTAGGCACGTGCCTTTGAGAGTTCTCCACCCCACTTCCCAAGTTGTCAAGGCAATGGAAGCTCTGTCTCCAGGATGTTGGCAGTTGAGGGGACAATGGTGCCCTTACTGGGCCTTGGCAACACCAGCTTCACCCCACTGTACCGCTGTAGGTCAGGGCGCAGGAGGTGACCTTGCTAAAATGCAGGAATCTCTAGCACTGCTCCTGGCTGAAGTGGAGGTGTACGTTGCACCTTTTAAGACCTTCAGTGAATAGATCTTCTGTTAAAAGCCATCCTCCTTTTCCCTCTGCACGCTGCTTCTGATTCCTGAGCTCTAGGTGCTGCAATCCATGAAGGATTACATCATTCTGGAAATGCCCAGGAACAAGCCAATGGTTCTGCAGTTCACAGTTTTGCCTTCACTCCAAAGCCCAATTTCATGGCCACCACATTTCGAGGGGGCAGAAACGTGGATTCAAGTTTCAGCTGTGATTGGGCTATTAGGGAGAAGGTTAAAGTGAATGTGTCATCTTCATCCCTCAGTTCAGTATGAAGCATAATGTCAAGGTGCACTGGAAAGCGCTTCTTGCGTTTCTAAATGTGTAAATGGAAGACAAACATGAAAGTAAGTCATGCGGATAGTCTCACTAGTTAAGTAGGAGAAAAGAGCAGAGTGTGTTGTGTCTGATATCCACCTGAATCCATTATGATAAGGAGCTGAGCCAACAGAGTGCACATGACCCAATTTCAGTTTGTGTTGCATTATGACCTGTGACAACTTTCACACGGATCAATAACTAATTAAAGAAGAAACGTCGATAGCGGAGTGCACCAAGAAGACTCTCTGATGATCCAATTTCCTCCTCAGGATTCTATCATCACAAGAAACTGTGCTAATAAATAAATACAAGAACATTGACTGCTTAGATGGAGGCCAGCACCTGATCATTGTGATTTACTTACTTACTGAGTTTCATTGTTTTTTTTCCTTTATTCATTCATGGGATGAGGGCATCACTGACCAGGCAGCATTTATTGCCCATCCCTAATTGCCCAGAGGGCAGTTTAGAGTCAACTACATTGCTGTGGGTCTGGAGTCACATGTAGGCCAGACCAGGTAAGGATGGCAGTTTCCTTCCCTAAAGGGCAACTGACAATGGATTCACGGTCATCATTAGATTCTTAATTCCAGATATTTATTGAGTTCAAATTCCACCATCTGCCATGGTGGAATTTGAGCCCTGATCCCCAGAACATTATCTGGGTCTCTGGATTAACAGTCCAGTGATAATACCACTAGGTCATCCCCTCCCCTCGGTTTGGTTTCATTTTGCTTTGGAGATATGGTTAAGGCTGGCATTTAAAGCCCATCTCAAGTTGTCCGTGTTAAGATAGGGGTGTGTCTTCTTCCTGAGTAATTGCAACCCTTGCGGTGATGGAGCTGGGGAGGAAATTCCATGATACAAGCCACGAAGAGGGAGCAAGGACAGTGGGATTAAAACATTTCCTGTATTTATTGTGGCTCATGAACTATTCATGCTTCAACACTAACCCTGCTTACATGTATGACACAAAGACACACACACACACATACATGCGCACACTCACACAACAAACACACACACACACACACAACAAACACACACACACAAATACACACACACACACACTAACATAAACACACACAAACACACACACACAAACACACACAGACACACTCACACACACACAAATACACGCACACACACACTAACATAAACACACACACACAGACACACACACTAACACACAAACACACACACAAACACACACAGATGCACCCACACACACAGAAACACACACAGACATACATACACACACACACCCACACCCACACACACACAAAAATACATACACACACACACATACACACACACATACACACACAGACAGACATACACACACACACACACCCACACACACACAAACACACACAGACATACATACACACACACAGACATACACACACACAGACATACACACACTCATGGTTATATAAGTGCAGAAAGACACAGTTAGACACAAAAATATTTCACACCGAAACACTGAAATACACACAAAAGCAGACGCTTGCTTATTACACAGATGTGTACACATGTTCATTTCCATGAACAACGACAGAATTGGGGTGAAAAGGTAGCTGGGTTTGAAGTCAGTGTTTGACCCAGATTGAAAGATTTAGGTCTCTACGTGCTATAAAGAAGGAAAGCAGCAAGACTGAGGTCAGAGTTAGGTGGGTGTTTACACGAGTAGCTCATTCAGACTGCGGCTATGGATATTGTTTCACATATTAAAAAATCACTGAACCTTTTCTGCAGCATAATCTCTACCAACACATCTGGGCAAAAGCCGTCATATATCTGCAACTCTGCACGGACAATGGTTTTAATTGATTTGGAGATCAGCTCTGTACGAGCTAAAGCTTGAATCACCTCTGGGGATTACAATTGGCCAGAAACTGAGCTGATCCCATGAAACTTTCAAAATACTGTGCTTACAAGAGCCGGTCAGAAGTCAGGAATTCTGTAATGGGTAACCTCCTGATTGCCCAAATCATACTCACTACCTACAAGGTACACGTTTACCCATGAAGGAATACTCCCCATTTCTCTAGATGAACGCAGCTCCAACAAAACTCGAGGAGTTCAAAAAGATCCCAGTCAAAGCAGCCCACTTTATTGGCACCTGATTAACCAGCTTAATGTTCACACCCTTCATCACAGACATACAGTGGCAGCAGTGTGTGTCATCTACAGATGCACTGAACCAACTCACCAAGGCATATTCAACAGCACTTTCCAAACCAGTCACCATTACTATCTAGAAATTCAAGGACAGACAGGGCATGGGAATGCCATCATTTGCAATAAGAGATAACACAGTGTGGAGCTGGGGGAACACAGCAGGCCAGTCAGCATCAAAGGAGCAGGAAAGTTGACATTTCGGGTCAAGACCCTTCTTCAGAAAGACTTTAGATTTCTGAAGAAGGGTCCTGACC
>NC_063344.1:69375330-69382474 GCF_021869965.1 Rhincodon typus | reverse complement strand
GTTCTGAAGAAGGGTCTAGGCCCGAAACGTCAGCCTTCCTGCTCCTCTGATGCTGCTTGGCCTGCTGTGTTCATCCAGCTCTACACCTTGTTATCTCAAAAGAACTCTCCCCTGGTTTACCATTGTGTTGCAGGTAAAGATCCTCTCTGGCTGTGAGTGCTGCAAACCTAACAAAAGGAAACAGGGCAACAGAAAGGACCTTGTCATAAGCTAAGTGCTGGAAATCAATTATTGTTGAAAGGGAAAAGAATTACAGGATCTTGAACAATCTGCAACATTAAGGATTGTGAAACCAATTGTTCAATTAACAATGTCAGTACCACGGTAAATTCAGCTACAACAGTCACAAAGTTCAGTTATCCACTCTTTGCAAACAATATGAGGTGTTGCATTTTGGAAAGGAAAATCAGGGCAGGATTTTACACTTAATGATAGGGTCCTGGGGAGTGTTGCCGAACAAAGGGACCTTGGGGTGCGGGTTCATAGCTCCTTGAAGGTAGAGTCGCAGGTAGACAGGATAGTGAAGAAGGTATTTGGTACGCCCGCCTTTAATGATCAATGCATTGTTCGGATGTCATGTTGTGGCCGTTCGGCCATTTTTGGAACACTGCATTTAATTGTGGTCTCCCTGTTATAGGAAAGATGTTGAAAGGGTGCAGAAAAGTTTTACAAAGATGTTGCCAGAGTTGGGGTCTTTGAGCTATACGGAGAGGCTGAATGGGCTGCAGCTATTTTCCCTGGAGCATCGAAGGTTAAGGAGTGACCTTGTAGAGGTTTATAAAACCATGAGGCACATGACTAGCGTAAATAGGTCTTTTCCCCAGGCTAGCAGAGTCCAAAACTGGTTTAAGATGAGAGGGAAAACATATAAAAAGGGCCAGGACGGCAACCTTTTCGTGCAAAGGGTGGTGCATGTATAGAATAAGCTGCCAGAGGACGTGGTGGAGGTTGGTACAATTGCAACATTTAAAAGGCATCTGGATGGGTATATGAATAGGAAGGGTTTAGAGGGATACGGACCAAATGCTGGCAAATGGGACTAGATTAATTTAGGATATCTGGTTGGCATGGAGGATTTGGACCGAAGGGTCTGTTTCTGTGCTGTGCACCTCTATGACTCTATAACTCGAAATCAGAGTCTGAGCCACATGTCTTTTTAAAACTTTGACTTGAACTCAGCTTTTATTTCAAATCTGTGTGTTGTGTTCCAAGTCCTTCTTGTCTTCAGCAATGAGTAAACTCACTGTTTGTTAATTGAAGGAAACTTGGTTAAACTGGCTCCTTTCAGCATGGGTTTGAGAGAAAGGCATCCCCAAGGGAAGGGATGCTTTTTAAATTAAACTTGTTGAAACCAACCTGGGGAGTGGTCTAGTAAAGAAGGGAGACATTCATTCCTCCTTAGCTGGGAGTTTAACAAGCTGGGGCATTCTGATTGGAACTGTAATGAAATAGAGGACGTTGCCTGGGGTCTGCTTATAACGGAGCAAATACACGTTACTGTCGCTACAACAGTCTCACATAGAACTGGTAAAAAATGCAGAACTATTAGCTGCTCCCAGAAACAGTTCATGATACTGTGGTGGGTGGAGCATATTTTATGATGTCAATTAACCCTTTCAGCTAGTAAATGCCTTGTGCAATCTCTGATAGAGCATCCTTGGGCCGAATGGCCTACTTCCGCTCCAATGCCTATTGCTCCTTTCTGGAGATGACGAGGATGGATGGTGGTTACTATGGCTGCAGGCACAGTCAAAGGGCTCACCTAGGAAGGATGCCACTCCTACACTGGCAGAGTGAAAGCTTCCACTGGCAGAAGGCAACTCCACTTTGAGAATTATTTTCAAAAATAAACTTCAGCTGCAGATGTTGGCCCATGAAGGCCAAGCAGGGGGTGAAATGGGGATTGCTGTTCCATCTTTGTGAGTTTAATGGGTAGAGGTAGATGCCTTGTAGCTAGTTTACTGACCCACATCCCCAGCCAGGCACCACCATGCCACTTCCAGGCACCTGCCAGCACTGGGGCTTCATGGAGTCCCATGAACCATCAAGAAGTTCCCAAATGCAATCTGAAGCTGTCCAGTAATGGACAGGTAATTATCTAAATTGGCTACACCGTGCTGCTGGGAGGTAACCTCTAGAGGTGTTGACACACTTCTGGGAAGGTCACCCAGAGGAGAAAATCCAAAGACCCATTGACTTGCTGCTGAAAGATCTGAAGTACCTCCCAATCCCATTTTCAAGCCCATTCCTGTGAGCCTGGGAAAATTTGTTCCATAGGAACAAAGCGATAGTGAACCTTTCAGATCCTATGCTCCAATCTGCAGGCTGAATGACAGTTTTCCTTATTACTGCAGATTGTCTGGATATCTCCCTTCATTGGCTCTTGAGAGAAAACTGCATTACCTATTAGTGTGCACACAGAGTGAAGGCAGTGGCAACCTTACTCTCTTACATAGAGGAGCCAGTTTGCAATGCACCAACTGAGGTCACCATGAAGGTCCCACTTCCTCCACCTCACCACTTGCCTGAAATGTGGTGACCCTCATGTTAAACAACCACCAGTCTTTTCTCTCTAATGGGAAGGTCTCTATGGTCCAGTAGGACTTTGGTGATTTTACATTGAGGAAGACAATGGCAATGCATGCCTGACTCTACAACATTCTTATGCTGTTCACATGTCCGCCTTTCCATGTCAAAATTTGTTACTTAGTTCAAAACTCAGCTCAGCAAGTTGTTCATTTCACAACATCTGGGGCCACATGAGGCACTGCCGCACATGTTGCATGCAAAAAGGCTACACATCACAATAATACATTCTTGCTATTCTTTATCTGGGCTTTGAACTAACAGAAAGGAATTGGCAGAGGTGTCGGCAGGGAAGAGGGGAGTGGACAGACTTTGGAAAGATTCTGTTATTCATTGTGTGCATGAGTAATTATATTAAAGAACAAACCCCAGATTAGAGGATATATAATGTCTGCCTCCAAATCCTGAGAAAATATTTTGAAGTAAAACTGAAAGTGTGACAGTTGATTTCCAATCCCCTTTCTCAAAGCAAACATTGAGTAACTAATGGTTCAAAAAGTGATTATGGTTTTAGACTGAATCAATCATACAACTAGCTATCATAAAATTTATAGTTAGATATCGAATAAATGGATAGTTAGATAAAAAATGAATTATAAAACAGGTGCTCAGATTTAAATTCTAAGTGAGAAATGGTTGCTATATAATTTAATTGCAATCATTCAGCAGTGCCTTCTCCATATCTTCAGCTCTGAATTCCCTGACTACTGCCCTTTATTAACTTTAATATATCTGAAAAACAATCCTGGAAGCAAAATTCCACTGTTTGTTATGGGAAAATGACAGCATAAATGAATTATTTGAGAGTGTGTCAGAACATCATTAGAAAGAGCTAGCAGAGGAAATCTTCACAAACACCACGATAGCATTGCACTGACTGTTTTCTGTGTCCTATCTAAATGATTTCAATAATGCAAGGTGCCAGGCTGTTACTAATTTGAAGAAACCATTAAACCTACCAAATTCTTTCACGGTTCAGAAGAGGAGATGCAGGAAAGATGTTTGCTCTAGCTGGCAGGGAGTGGAGGGGAATGTTTCTAGTCATAGAGTCTCAGAATAAGAGATAGGCCATTTAGAACTGAGATGAATAAATGAACAAATGTGAGGAGGAATTTTGTCAATCAGAGGTGGTGAACCTTTGGCAGAAGGCTGTGGAGGATAACTCATCAAATATGTTCAAGTCAAAGATCAATACATGTCTTGATATTAAAACTATCAAGGGATAATATAGGAAAATAGTGTTGATGTTGAAAACTGGCCATGGTTTAGTTAGAATCATAGAATCCCTACAGTGTGGAAACAGGCACTTGCGGCCCAACAAGTCCACACCAACCATCAGAGCATCCCACCCAGACCAATCCCCCCAATCTACACATGCCTGAACACTATGAGCAACTTCCCATGGCCAATCCACCTAGCCTGCACATCTTTGGTCTGTGGGAGGAAACCAGAGCACCCAGAGGAAACCCACACAGACACAGGGAGAATGTGCAAACTCCACACAGACAGTCATCCAAGGGTGGTATCAAACCCGGGCTCCTGGCACTGTGAGGCAGCAGCGCTAACCACTGAGTCACCGTGCCACCCTAAAGTAGGCTCAAGGGGCTGAATGGCCTACTCTTACTCCTATTTCCTATTCTCCCATATCCCTATTTAACTCAATGGAAGTGTCTAAGCACATGATAGATTTTCGTCAGGGTAAAGCCTCAACTTGGAAATATCTAGAAATCACCAATACACATCTCATTGATCTTTGATCTATTAACATTAATGAATTGTCATGGATGACAAATGGGCCGAATGAATTTAACACCCATCACTTAAACTCAAATCCAGAATTACTATATAACATGCACCATGTCAGCAACATATGACTACATCAGGCCTTCACTGAAAAACAGATAATCCAACACTGGATTTGACTAACATTTGCAAGTATGTAGACAATAGTAAACAGTGGTAGAAAATAGGTATAAAATAAACAGAACTTGTTCAAAGATCCACAGCACTAAGGGTCCCATAGTCCCATGACTTCTTATGCCAAGGAATACTTTTCACTTATCCCACATTCTAAACGTTAAATGTGCCAGGGATCCCATCTCTAAGGTGTATACTTAGACAGGGTGGTTAAGAAGGTGTTTAGCATGCTTGCCTTCATTGTTCAGAACTTTGAGTATTGGAGTTGGGAAGTCATGTTGAGGTTGTACAGAACATTGCTGAAGCCTGGAGTACTGTGTCCGGTTCTGGTCACCCTGTTATAGGAAGGATATTATTAAGCTGGAGAGGGTTCAGAAAGGATTTACAAAGATGCTGCTGGGAATAGAAGATTTGAGTTATAGGAAGAGGCTAGATAAAAGCACGGACTGCTCTGCCCAGGACCGTAAGAAACTGCAGAAGGTGATTTGCACAGCCCAGACCATCACGAAAACCAGCCTCTCATCCGTGGACTCCATTTAAACCTCCCGTTGGTGCGGAAATGCTGCCAACATCATCAAAGACCCCTCCCACCCTGGTAATGATCTCCTACAACCTCTTCTGTCAGGCAGAAGATACAGAAGCTTGAACATAAGTGTCAGCACGTTCAAGAACAGCTTCTTCTCTGTCATTATTAGACTGATGAATGGACTCTCTAACTTCAAATAATGACGATCTTGTTAGTGTTGATCTCAATTCAGCACTTCCTGTGTAATCGTAACATTGTATGTCTTACTCTGTCAAAGCACTCTACTCTCTGTATGAGAGATAGTTGGAACTGCAGATGCTGGAGAATCCGAGACAACAAGGTGCAGGGCTGGATGAACACAGCAGGCCAAGCAGCATCATAGGAGCAGAGAGGCTGACGTTTCCGGCCTAGACCCTTCATCAGAAAAGGAGGAGGGGAAGGGGGTTCTGAAATAAATAGGGAGAGAGTGGGAGGAGGATAGAAGAGGGATAGAGGAGAGGATAGGTGGAGAGGAAACAAACAGGTCGAGGAGGCGGGGATGGAGCCAGTAAAGGTGAGTGTAGGTAGGGAGTTAGGAAGGGGATAGGTCAGTCCAGGGAGGACGGACAGGTCAAGGGGGCGGGATGAGGTTGGTCGGTAGGAGATGGAGGTGCGGCTTGAGGTGGGAGGAGGGGATAGGTGGGAGGAAGAACAGGTTAGGGAGGCAGGGACGAGCTGGACTGGTTTTGGGAAGCGGTAGGGAGAGGGGAGATTTTGAAACTTGTGAAATCCACATTGATACCATTGGGCTGCAGGGTTCCCAAGCGGAATATGAGTTGCTGTTCCTGCAACCTTCGGGTGGCATCGTTGTGGCACTGCAGGAGGCCCAGGATGGACATGTCGTCTGAGGAATGGGAGGGGGAGTTGAAATGGTTCGCGACTGGGTGGTGCAGTTGTTTATTGCGAACCGAGCGTTGGTGTTCTGCAAAGCGGTCCCCGAGTCTCCGCTTGGTTTCCCCGATGTAGAGGAAGCCACACCGGGTACAGCGGATGCAGTATACCACATTGGCAGATGTGCAGGTGAACATCTGCTTGATGTGGAAAGTCTTCTTGGGGCCTGGGATGGGGGTGAGGGAGGAGGTATGGGGGCAGGTGTAGCACTTCCTGCGGTTGCAGGGAAAAGTGCCGGGTGTGGTGGAGCTGGAGGGGAGTGTGGAGCGGACAAGGGAGTCACGGAGAGAGTTGTCCCTCCGGAAAGCAGATAAGGGTGGGGAGGGAAAGATGTCACAAGTTTCAAAATCTCCCCTCCCCCTACCGCATCCCAAAACCAGTCCAGCTCGTCCCTGCCTCCCTAACCTGTTCTTCCTCCCACCTATCCCCTCCTCCCACCTCAAGCCGCACCTCCATCTCCTACCGACCAACCTCATCCCGCCCCCTTGACCTGTCCGTCCTCCCTGGACTGACCTATACCCTTCCTAACTCCCTACCTACACTCACCTTTACTGGCTCCATCCCCGCCTCTTCGACCTGTTTGTTTCCTCTCCACCTATCCTCTCCTCTATCCCTCTTCTATCCGCCTCCCACTCTCTCCCTATTTATTTCAGAACCCTCTTCCCCTCCCCCTTTTCTGATGAAGGGTCTAGGCCGGAAACATCAGCCTCTCTGCTCCTATGATGCTGCTTGGCCTGCTGTGTTCATCCAGCCCTGCACCTTGTTGTCTCTACTCTCTGTATGTCCTTGTTTACTATGATCTGCCTACACTGCTCGCAAACAAAGCTTTTCACTGTAGTTAGGTACAAGCGACTACAATAAACCAAATCAACTTACACTCACCATCCACACTAACTAACCACACTCACTGTCCACACTCACTGACCACACTCACTGTCCACAATCACCGTCCACACTCACCGTCCACACTCACTGTTCACACTCTCTGTCCACACTCACTGTTCACACTCACTGTTCACACTCATTGACCACACTCACTGTCCACACTCACCACTCACACTCGCTGTCCACACTCACTGTTCACACTCACTGACCACACTCACTGACCACACACACTGTTCACACTCACTGTCCACATTCACTGTCCACTCTCACTGACCACAATCACTGTTCACACTCACTGAC
>NC_063344.1:69369694-69375320 GCF_021869965.1 Rhincodon typus | reverse complement strand
CACTGACCACAATCACTGTTCACACTCACTGACCACACTCACTGTTCACATTCACTGTCCACACTCATTGACCACACTCACTGACCAAACTGACCACACTCAGTATTGAAACTCACTGTCCAAACTCTCTGACCACGCTCACTGTTCACACTCACTGACCACACTCAGTATTGAAACTCACTGTTCACACTCACTGAACACACTCACTGAACACACTCCCTGTCCACACTCCCTGTGTACACTCACTGACCCCAATCTCTGACCACACTCACTGTCCACACTCACTGATCACATTCACTGACACCAATCTGTGTCCATACTCACTGACCGTACTCACTGACCATACTCACTGACCACCCTCACTCTCCATACTCACTGATCACACCCACTGATCACAATCACTGACCACACTCACTGTCCACACACACTGTCCACACTCAATGATCATACTCTCTAATCTCACTCACTGATGCACTCTAACAGATGAAATATTCAGAAATAATTTTAGGATTTTTAGGAGTTTGAGACACTCACAATCTTAACCCTGATTTGTATAGGAAGATTTCTTATGGCTGTAGGTATGGATGTTTCATTAAAATCTTTCCAAGGGGATGTGCTTTGTTATTGGGTCATGAAAGATGTGAGCACCGTCACTTTCCTGGGAAGAAGCAGGAAAATCTTCATTTTGAGTACAAATGATGGAATATCACTTCAGAAGACACAACTCACTATTTTGATAATTTAATGATGCAAGGAATCCCCCAGTGAGCAGTACAGAGACATAGCATTGTCACTTAATAAAATTTAAAACTTGATAAAAGTAAAATCTGATTTTTTTAAATAAATACACTTTAAGATAATAGAATTTAAATAGCTTTCCCTTGATATAAAAGTACAAGATTGAAGCCAGATTTTATACAGTACTGACATGATAAGATCTTAAAGCAAATTTACAAGATAAGAAGAAATAAGCAGATTAATAAGAAATGTAAGAAGAACTAATATTCCCAAAAAAGATTTAATGTTGGAGAAATGCCAAACAGAACAGAGATTAGACATCTTAGAGAAGACAATTCTTGAGATTCAGAACAGTTTCAAAATTAATCATTTAGACTGGACAAGTTAATACACTATTGCAGTCAATCGTTACCATGGCAGATGAAAGATAAAGTATAGATACTTTTTATGACGTTTTAAAAGCCTTTGATTGTTGTTTCAATTTGTGAACAAATACCTTGAAGTAAGATTTAATAAAAGAGTACATCTTCCAGAGGCAATTGCAAATAATTTTACTAATGATCTTCACAGATTTGTGGAGAACTGCAACTATAGAGCTTTGAAATAAGAATGTGTATGACACAAAACTGTTGTTGTAATCATTGATGAATCTTTGTCAGATTTCTTACAGTCCAAAGAAGATTTGGAGAAAGATATTCAAGTTGCACTGGAAGAGAAACCATAAACCCTGTTTTGACAGTGAGGCAGCAGGAAGAACAAGAACTGTGAAAAAGGCCTTCTAACTGGAAATGAAGCAGTTGTTATAGCTCAGGATATTAAAGACTTTCTAGTCTGTCAATACCTCAGGTTTTTTAAAACCCACCTTCTTCTCACCTTGTTCAACTTGAACTTCATCAGACAGCCGGAGAAACCTATGCACTGGCAGTTAAAGCCAGTTTAAAAAATGCAGTCAATTTTTCTTTCACCTTTGTTAATCACAACCCTAGCTGTACCTCAATGGTTGCCTATGTGTTAATAAACATGCTTGAGTTAAAATTGAAGTCAGTGAGCCATTGCCATGCCCCAGTTTTTTTGCTTCTTTAACCTCCAACATGTACAACATCTACTTATTTTGCCAGGTTAAAATCCACCCTGGGAAAAAGCTTCATTTAGTTTTCTGATGTCTAGATCTCTGCTTCTCTTTGCTGCTACTTAGTGAATATCCATCCTGGCCTTACTTGTCCCCTTGTTACAAAACCCTTAGTTTGTTTCCATGATTACCCTGTTCAAAGAAATAGTCCAGACCCAAGATGGCAAGATGCCATTCCTTTGATCCCAATCTGACCAACTGGATGGCTAAGTGCTTTGCCAGAGTTATAATTTCCCAACATTCAAGTGTTAACCTTTTTCTTTGTCTGGAAAGACCAGTTGTCACACACTCACACCATCCTGTTCTCGACAATCTCCCATGCCTCTCACTATAAAAATGAATTTTAGTCTTACACTCAAGAATTGGCACTAAGGTCTTTCTAAAACATCTCAAATCACTTCATAGCCTCGCTCTACCAGAGTGGATCAGACCCTGTGGGCAGTAAAATGCCAGTCAGGAAAATATGGCAGGATTGGAAGAAATGAGATTCTCAGCATGTAAATAAGTATAATTTTGCAAGACAGTTTTGAACGGCAAGATGCGAATCTTGCTACTGACTAGTGAGAGGCCTATTTGCATGTACTGGTAGGCCGTTAGTACCTTGTCACATTCTTATGGAGTTTCCTGTTCTCCCAAGTGCCAAAGAGAAACTAGATGGTGACCAATATTAATGTCTGAGTGAGTATCTAGTGGCTCATGTTTGCCACTTGCTCCTTCAGACTCTCATCTCAGACAGCAGTCACCAAGATCTCAGGGCACACTCCATGGGTAGTCCCATCCATTGAGGTTGGCACCAGAGACATATCAACGTCATGGCACATCTCTGCCCCCTAACAATATGAACTTTCCATGTCAATATAGCACTTTTGAATGCACTTGCACCTTACAGATGTTTCACGGACAGGAACCCACCACATGCATTGAATAGGGTTCCTTTATAAAAATTTATATTTATTTATTCATTTGTGGGGTGTGAACATCGCTTTCCTGGTTGCCATTGAGAAGGTGGTGGTGAGCTGCCTTCTTGAACCACTGCAGTCCAAGTACTTTAGGTGGACCCACAATCCCCTTCGAGAAGGAATACCAGGGAATTCCTAACTCGGTCTCTTAGGACTCGCTCTGTTTGCACCTACCCTGATGCTGACAGAAATCCTGTGTTGCCTTTTTGTGTTTTATTGTCTCAGTCACAATTTGAAGGCTCACAGTTCTTCTGTCGTGAATTGCTGTCTAATGCAGACACAGAACTAGGCAGTATATCACCGTTGTCAGCAGTGATCAGTCAAGGAGGCAGGCATGTTACTGTACATCACTGTGCTATTTCTATGTCACACCTACACTGTGGGTCAACACACTGCACAGAAAACATGCTGCATGTTCTCCAACCATGGCCATGGTTTCAAAGGCTAGGGGGAGGGGGTAGCCCTAGGGGGCAAGGAGGTCAGACTTCAGTTAGTTATACTGGCACAGTAAGTGAATTGTGCTCAGTCCAGGGGCTTGGGCATGGTCAGGTCGCCACTTGAGATGCCCAGGGTCAGGAGGTCTGTACTTCCACAACTCAGGGAGTGGACCATGGACAATCTATGGACTTTAGTGAGTCAGTCAGGATACTGTGCAGAAATCAGTCAAAATTCTGTTCTTTCAAATGACGGGGGTGTCTCTCAAAGCCATTGAGAGGGTTAGGCCATGTTTAGTACTTTAGGAGGAAGGGGTCTGCCTATTGAGAGTCAAGGGGGCACAATCAGCAGCTACATCTGTAGTGGGGAGGCAGGGAGTTCAATAGTGAGGACTGGAATGTTGAATATTGGAGTCATTTAGAACTGAATTTTACTTGTATTTACTGTGTAGAATGGGAATTCTTTTAACAGTTATCACAGCTGTAATTAAAATTCCAAAATTCAAGGATATGAAAACAAGGGGAAGAATTGCAACTAATACATCTACAGCTGTTGTGTCTGCTTGCGTATTTGGATGGAGATCTTAATGACCAACATAATGGGATCATCTGCTGTCTGGAGATGCCCAGTCTCTGGTAGTCCTCTGAATGCCAGTGACCTGGGGTGTTTCTACCTCAAACAGCTGAGGACATGTCACCAGAATGTGCTCTTGACTCTCATCGAGCTCACAACTTCACTGAGGTGTCAGTATCTCCCTGTGAGGGATCAGGAGATGATGCCTGAAGTGGATGCTGTCGCGATGGCAGAGACTGTACAGATGCCCCTGGCATCTGCAGTAGACAAAAGGGAAAATGTGTTACAAAACAGAGCTAGACATTTGGGCATAGAAAGATAGAAGATAGGAGCTAGGATAACTATTCAGCCGTTTGCTCCTACTCCACCATTCAATATGATCATGGTCAATTATCCAACTCAGTCCTCCGTCTAGAGTGCATCCACAGTGCTGCTCCAGGTACAGGACCATACAATGGACAATGATTACCAGGATGTTTCAGCATCACCACATGTGTTGTCTCCATTCTTTCCCACTAAGGCAAGCATCTTCTCCTCTTAGATATTGAATTGTTAAATCTCAAGCATCCCATCATCCTTCTTGGCTCTCTTCACCCGACTGTGGACCACTTCCTCCTGGAATGAGACAACAGGAGGGATTGAGTGAGATGTAAATGGCTGGCACAGCCATGAGCACTGACACAGTGAGAGCGTCGGGGAGAGGCGGGGTGGTGTCTCGAGTGAGTGAATCAGCAGTGAGACAGTGCTCATGGTTAACAGTTTGGAAGATGCTATGATGGGTGAGAGCAAGCGAGGAAAGACGATGCCTGTAATAGTGAGAGTGGTAGAGGATAAGCCTTAGAAAAAGGTAGGTGCAGGAAAAGAGAGAGAGTGAGTGGGAGATTGAAGAGAGAAGATTGCCCTTAACCTGGCAGAGTGAAAAAGGCATTAAACTTTGTGAATCATTGCTAAGCTCTTCTCCTGTTCATGGATACTGCACTGACCCAACTGGCCACTCCAAGCCAGGTTACAAGGTGTGGTGCCATAATCTCCTTTGGCAGTCCTGAGGTAAGAGGGCAGTTCTCCTTTTCATCACCCCATCCTCTTGGGCCTTTAGCTCCCTGTCCTAAGGAAGTGGGAAGCATGACAGCCCTTCACATTTGAATAAGTGTGGCATCAAGGAGCCTGAGCAAAACAGGAATCAATAATTATCAGGGGGCAAACGCTTTGCTGTTTGCAGTCATACCTGGTACACAGGAAGGTGGTCGTGGTTGTTGGAAGTCAGTCATCTCAGCTCCAGGACATGTCTGCAGGAGTTCCTCAGGATAGTGTCCTAGGCCCAACCATCTTCAGCTGCTTCATCAATGACCTTCCTTCCATCATAAGGTCAGAAGTGGGGATGTTCGCCAATGATTACACAATGTTCAGCACCATTCGCCACTCCTCAGATACTGAAGCAATCCATGTACACATGCAACAAGATCTGGACAATATCCAGGCTTGGGCTGGCAAGTGGCAAGTCATTCATACCACATAAATGCCAGGCTATGACCATCACCAATAAAAGTCAATCCAGCCACTATCGTTTGACATTTAATGGTGTCACTCTCACTGAATCCCTCACTATCAACATTCTGGGGGCATGGTCAGTGAGTGTGGACAGTGAGTGTGGACAGTGAGTGTGATCAGTGAGAGTGAACAGTGAGTGTGGACAGTGAGTGTGAGTGGTGAGTGTAGACAGTGAGTGTGAGTGGTGAGTGTGGACAGTGAGTGTGAGTGGTGAGTGTGGACAGTGAGTGCGGACAGTGAGTGT
>NC_063344.1:69334163-69369294 GCF_021869965.1 Rhincodon typus | reverse complement strand
TCAGCCTCTCTGCTCCTATGATGCTGCTTGGCCTGCTGTGTTCATCCAGCCCTGCACCTTATTGTCTCCCTTTCAGGTTCAATGTGTTTTCAACCTTCCTACCCCCTCCCACTCTGTGGAGGTCTCAGAATTCTTTGTGAACTGGTCACTGCACAGCTGAAAGACAACAATTGGATTCGTATGATAAGCTAAAGATCAGGAAAGGATAAGCAGCCAGTGAGCTCCTGCATCGGAAGAAGATAAATGGGTGCTCATCAAGATAGTGTCACTTGACAGGGCACCACTTACTTTGATCACTTTCAGCATACCTTCCGGTGCAAAGAAGATTTGACAATTGAAGAACACCAAATGGTGAAGCTGCACGTTAAAGCAAACCCAGGAAGATTTCCCACTCGATTGCAACAGTAGGTCCACAACAATTTGGGAATCGAGGGTTTCTCTGAGTGAGCCCTCATGAGATTTCTCACACTATCTTCACCAGCTCACCCCATTCCCATGCCCCTGTGGTGACCTGCATTCATATTCTTCCTCTTGTCACCGGCAGAAGTATAAGGACCTTGGCACCAGTGCAATCCTTTAGTCCAGCTGTGCTGCAAGTTAAGTGCTTTAAGTAAATGGCTTTACCACCAGGGACTTGCACGTCCTAGTGGACGGGGTGGGGGGGTGGGGGGGGTAGGGGAGAGTGTGTGGTCACTGCTCGTGGATCCTGTCTTGAGACGTTGGTGACTGCTGTGCAAGTTAGAGGGCTGCAGGAGCAAGCAATGAGCTGGACACATGAGCTGACTTTCACGTTGGGATCACCATTGCCTGGCAGGTAAGACAATGAGAAATTGCAATGAGGCAAGATAAGCTACCAATGAGATCTTAACACATTCTAATAGGCTGCTCACTAATGGGACCCTCATCTTGTCATCTAACACTTGGTTGGAAAATGGGACTTCTTGCTCTCGACTTTGGGAATTTCCTCATTGCTGATCCATGCGACTTTCCCAACCTACTTGCCAAAGCATACATCATTCAATGACTGGGAAAATTTGTGCTTATGATTATTATTACATTGCACTTGATGGTAAGGCTACAGAACAGCATGCTCCGAGCTGTGCAGAATCTGAGATCCTTGTGGAAACTTAACACACGATGACTGAAGTGACAGCAACATCATTGTTTAATTCGGAGGCTGCGTTACATACTCTAATATTAAAGTCTCTCTCTACAGTAACACTGACCACATTCAGTATTCATGAAAACTAGCAAGAAGCATGATGTTGGAGTTCTGCCTGAATTGAGTGCTGCAAGCACAGTGCACTGCAGACTTTGTGTCCATTTTTGAGAGCTGTGCAATTTGTCTGCCAGTGTTTATTAAAAGTACACGACTCGCGTAGAATTAATGGGGCTACCTGGCTTAACTCCAAAACCACCTGTCAAGGACACAGCATAAGACCAACAAGCTTCAGACAGAACTGGATGAGATAATCCGGCTTTACCTTAAGCATGTATTAAAGAGTATTGCTTGAGAATTGCAGGGATGTTCATGGTTCATGCTGAATAAAGATAAACTGCCTGTCTGTCTGTCTCTCTCTCTCTCTCCAGTTAGCCAGTCAGACATTCATAACGTGGGAGATCTTTTAAAAATTAAATTTCTTCGCAAAAATGAGATAATTGGAGACCTCAAGGGTAAGTTGCTCAGAAAGTTAAAACTATGAAAATCCAAGGCACGGAAACAGGAAGGAGTTGCTCAACACATTCGAAATTCTGAACATTCCTCTGGCTCTGATTCTGGTCATCAAGGGAGATTCTAGAATACTGATTTTGGATCTGTGCAGTGGTCTCCCACAGTCAAAGCTCTGAATGCGAGATTATGCAGGAAATAATGTTTATAAAGCTCTGAATAGTTGCAAAGCACAAGATAATGTGACCAAAGAATAGCATGGCAAAGGGAAATCGTGCTTTATGATGGGAAAATGGCAATATGATATAGCAAAAGGGCAGCGCGAGAAAAGAAAATGACAGTGGGTAGTGAAGACCAAAGGACAGGATGGTAAAAGGAAATGACAGTGTGGAAGAGAGAAGGGACAGTGTGGCATAGAGAAATGGCAGTGTGGTCTGATAGTGGCAGTATCGTATACACACAAAGATATGAATAAGGATCAGTGGTAGGCTTTTCAACCCTCAAGGCTGCTCTACCATTCAATACCCTAATAACATCTCAAGCCCTTGCTTAACAAGAATCTATCCACCACTGCTGTAAAAATATTCAAGGAGTCTGCTTTGACCACCTTTTCAGGAGAGAATTCCAAAGACTCGCGGCCCTCTGAGAGAGAGACATTTCACGTCACCTTTGTTTTAAATCGAGTTTTGAACGGAGAATTCAAGTTCTAGCTTCGCCAAAAAAAAAACCTCCTCAGCCCATCTTCCATGTGTGGTACAGGGCAGTATTGCATAGGACAGGACTGTCCAGCATTGGGAGATTGTAGTGTTCTATGCAAAAATTGTGCTTTAGTATCGGGAAAATACTGTGGTATAGGCAGTATGGAATGGAGTAATGGAAGCACAGTATAGGGAAAGGCCTGTGTGCTATAGACACACTGCACTCGCCTCCTTGTTACATAGGGCAATGAATGGAACACAGGGTGAGGCAGCCAGGTTTCTTTCCAAGAACTCCTCTTGGTTAATGATTTCGCAATTGATTTCAGAGTAACAGTAACACAAAATGTTAGCATTGCCACTGTTGTAACTAACCATTACTTCAGGCACCAGGGTGCTACACTAAGTAAACTTAAATTTAAAATATAACGTGAGCTTGCCCATGCTTGATAGTTTGTTGCATCTAAATGCTAAATCTTACTGATCCAAGCAGTGATTGTATCCCCTGCAGTTGCAGCGACAACAAACACAGTCAAAAAAGAAAAGGGCAGTCGGCTAAAGAGAAAGAACAATATACAGTAGGCAAAGGCTGGTAGAGAGTGCCATAGACATGATGGTGTGTGACTTTTGTGTGTGCTATATGCATGCATTTAAGTGCATTTGGGTGTGTACCAGACATTGAGGATCATGCCAACATACAACAACATGGAAGGATAAGCTCACAGAATGGGCAGACAAGTGGCAGATGGAATTTTATACAGAGAACTACATGGTGACTCAATCTGGCAGGAGGTAAAGGAAGAGACAATAGAAACTTAATGGTGCAATTCTAAATAGTGTGTGAGGGACGTTGGGACCCATGTGAATAAACATTTGCAGTTGTAGGGCATATTGATAGGATAGTTGGCAAGACATGAGAGATCATTGGCTTCATAGACAGATGCAATGAGTACCAAAGCAGGAAAGTTATTATAAACTTTTATAAAGTTCTGGTTAGACCACAACAAGAGCATTACATCCATCTGTCTTCCCCACTCTTTGGGAAGGATGTGAGGTCCTTAAGAAGATGCAGAGGAGATTTACTAGAATAGTTCCAGGGATGAGGGAATTTAATTATAATATTTAGTTGGAGAAGTTCAGTTTTTTCTTCCTGGACCAAGGTAGACTGGGGGGAAATTTGATCGAGGTGTGAAAGGTTATGTTGATTTGGTTAAGGTAGACAAGAAAAGTGTGGTTCCCATAAGCTGATTATACAAGAAAGTGCGAGGCACAAGTTTTAGGACTTCAGAATGTGCGTAATAACATTTCCTATGTAGCAAGCGATAATGAGCTGGAAGTTGCTGTCTCTGAAGGTAACTGAAGCAGAGACAATCAATGATTTCAAAGGGAAATTGAATGGGCAGGGAATTAACTTGCAGGCTACAGAGATTAATTATGAGAGCGGGTCAGGCTAGATGCTCTACCGTGAGCTGGCATGACCTTGGTGGGCCAAATAGCCTCCAACTAATCCATACATAACTCTGTGTGTGTGTGTGTGTGTGTGTGTGTTTGTGTGCGCGCGCGCGCGCGTGCCTGTGTATGTGTGTGTGCGTGTGTGCCTGCGTGTGTGTATGCCTGTGTGTGTGTGCGCGTGTGTGTGCGTGTATGTGTGCGCGCGCTCGTGTATATGTGTGTGTGTGCATGTGCATGTGTGCGCGCCTGCATGTGTGTGTGTGTATGTGTGTTACATTTGTGTCAGCGTGATTATTTTCATTTGGATCAGCTTTGTAAATCCTTAACTGACTCTGATAGTACTCACCTTGTGTAGTGTAATCAGGTGATTATGAAAACCACCAACCACCTTTGCTATCAGCCATTTTATAGTGCTGCTGAAATTCAAAATGTACACCCTCGTCAGCAACTGTATGTGAAAAAATCCCCACTTCCCTTCTCCCGGTCTTGTTTATCTGAGCCTTTCCCTTTACCTATTTATTCACTCACTCCCTCTCTCAGCACAGTAGATATCTCTACAGGGGTGTAATCCAGGTAGGATCGTTGTAAGTAAGAGATGCCACAGACTTCTCACCTGGCTGTGGATGCCTAAATTTGGGATTTGGGCAGATTTTCTGTCATGAGCGAGCTGCCTTTTCACACCAGGCTGGCTGATGGAACAATTGCACAGCCTACAGGAATAGTAAAGCACTGCCACAGCATTGTCAGAGCTGCATTCTCGTTGGAAAGCAAGGGAAGGGGATGCAAACTCCTAACTGCATGCTGGCCTAGCACGCATACAGAATCTGAACCAGCTATCAACATGCAGGCGTAGGCCAGAGGCTCGGAATACTACAGTGAGCAACTCACCTCCTGACTCCCGAAAGCCTGTCCACAATCTACCAGGTACAGGTAATGGAATACTCCCCACTTGGCATGTTGAGTGGATGAGATGTTAATAACAAGGAAGCATAATTTTACTCTGAAAAGCAGGAGGTTTACAGGGGATTTGAGGAAAAGCCTTTTCACAAAGTGTGTTGGGTACCTGGAATGCATTGCGTGGGTAAATACTTGAGCTGGGAAACCCCATGATATTTACAAAGGACTTGGATGAGCATTTAAAGTGTCATAACATTGAAGACTATGGGCTTACTGCCAGAAAGTGAGTCTAGTGTAGGTTGTAGTATTTTTTTAGTGGTACAAACTCAATGGGCTGAAGGGCCTCTTCTGTACACTCTGACTCCATGATTCTGATTTAACAACACTCAAGAAGCTTGACATCATGCAGGACAATGCAGCCCACTTGATTGGTCCCATCCATCACTTTCAACATTCACTACCCTCCACCACTGATGTTAAAATATGTACCATCTACATGATGCACCACAACAACTCACCAAAGATCCTCAGACAGCACTTTCCAAACCCAGAACCACTTCCATATGGAAGGACAAGGGCAGCAGATACATGAGAACACCACCAGCTGTAAGCTCTCCTCCAAGCCACTCACCATCCTGACTTGGAAGTATATCGCTCTTTGTCCTCTGTCACTGGGTCAAAATCCTGGAGCACCCTCCCTAACAGCACCGTGAGTTCCCTACAGCTCATAGACTGCTACAGTTCAAGAAGGCAACTTGTCACCAGCTTCTCCACAGTGACTGGGAACTGACAACGAACGCTGGCCTAGCGAGTGATGTCCAGGGCCCATGAAAGAATTAAAAATAAAGAAGCAGCTTTTGACCTGAGCAGAATCCTATCAAGGAGTGTGGACCTGCTGGAGCTAAGACAAGGAGGTTCTATGTGCTCCTGTCAGCCATAGGCTGTGGGGGTAGCTCAGGAGCACAGCGCAGACTCCACATGACATAAGGTTATTTCCAGAATGTTGCTCTAGCTTATGGTCTCCAACTTTTAAACTTCAACCCTACGGTGGCAAGGTGGCTCAGTGGTTAGCACTGCTGCCTCACAGCACCAGGTACCTGGGTTTGATTCCATCCTCAGGTGACTGTCTGTGTGGAGTTTGCATGTTCCTCCTGTGTCTGTGTGAGTTTCTGCTGGGTGCTCTGGTTCTTCCCACAGTCCAAAGATGTATAGGTTAGGTGGATTGGCCATGCTAAATTGCCTGTAGTGTCCAGCAGTGTGTAAATTAGGTGGATTAACCATGGGAAATGCAGGGTTACAAGGGAAGGGGTCTGGGTTTGGGTTGCATGCTCTTCAGAGTGAAAGTATGGACTTGTTGGTCCAAATGGCCTGTTTCCAAACTGTAGGGATTCTAACACACTGGGGTGATGAAAAGGAACTTTGCGACAGGGATTAAAAAAGAAGCCTACTCTCTGAGGGTCAACCAAGATGGGACAGAAAGGCCTAGGGGTTGCATTTATTCATCAGCATTGTTTTAAAATTATTGTCCTTTTTCTCAAATCCATCCATGGTCCCACTTCTTCCTTCCTATTCTCTAAACTCCTCCTCCAGTACAGATTTCAAAATACCAGTTCTCCTTCAATTCCGCTCTCTCAACCACGTTTGATAGTCCTTGGTAACCAGACCCGTGGATGCCTGAGCTCTTAACTCTCACCATCTTTCCCTAAACCATCCCATCTTTCTCTGTCTCTCTTAAGACACTCCTTAAAACCTACTTCTTTGACTGAGCATTCAGGCAAGTACCCAAGTCACACCTAATGCATCTGGGTGCTCAATTTTCTTTGATAAAACTCCTGTGCAGTGCTATATTATATAAATATTATTTTGTTTCTGCATTGCCTTTCTTTTAATACTCTATCTACAAGTTCAATGTTTACCAACTTGGGGAAGCCGATGGCCTAGTGGTATTATCGCTGGACTGTTAATCCAGAGACCCAGATAACATTCCACCATGGCAGATGGTGGAATTTGATTTCAATAAATATCTGGAATTACTAATCTAATGATGACCATGAATCCATTGCCGATTGTCAGGAAAAACCCAGCTGGCTTACTAATGTCCTTTAGGGAAGGAAGCTGCCATCCTTACCTGGTCTGGCCTACATGTGACTCCAGCCCCACAGCAATGTGGTTGACTCTGAACTGCCATCTGGGCAATTAAGGATGGGCAATAAATGCTGCCTAGCCAGCGATGCCCACATTCCGTTAATGAATAAATTTAAAAAATTGTTGGCCATTTCTATTACAACATGACTGCTACATTCTGTTTCTGAAGAAAAGTCATATCGGACTCAAAACATTAACTCTGTTTCTCACTCCACAGATGTTGTCAGGGCTGCTGAGTTTCTCCAGCTCTCTCCATGCTTGTTTCAGATATACTGCAGCCGCAGTAACAATTGTTACATTTCCTCGCTGATTTCTCAGTCGCTACTTACGACTTTTTTAATGTAAGATACGCTGCAATTTAAACGTTGGTCTGTGAATATGATTCCAGAATGAGACACTATTCAAGTACTGTTATCATTAAAGGTGTTTTATGAAGGTCAATTATTGTTGTTGCCTTTCGAAAGTTGATGTATAATCTGTGATCTGAAAGGTAGCTAAAAGCAAGAAACCCTTGATTCATTTATAAGGTGGCTGAATAAGTAACTGCAGGGCCATTGACCAAAGGCTTGAAAATGAGATGAGGCTGAGTGCTTCCTTTCTCGATTGGCGCAGACACAATGGGCCAAGTGGCCTCTTCCTGTGCCACAAATTTTCACAATTCTATGATTAGACTGTACAACCATAAGACATAGGAGCAGAAATCTAGCGTGGACTCTCCACTGACTCTGCTCCATCACTCAATGAGATCATGGTTGATCTGATCAACTCCACCTTCCTATGAAAACAGATGTCCTGATGACATGAAAGACATTATATATCAATGCAAGACGAGAGTCTGCTTCATTGTTCGTTCAGGTCATTGCATTCCAGAGCGTATCGACTTGGTGCATAATAAGAAAATCTCTATATCTCTCCCTTTGATTCTTTTGTCAATTACTTCTAATCCTGTGAACCTCTGACTTTTAACTTTATTGCCAATCAAAGCAACCTTTTGAAAACATCTATTCATCTTTCCTTAACCTTTCCTGTGCTAAGGAGAACAATTCCAACTTCTCTCATGTCTACAGAGAACTGAAGACCCTATCTCTTAGTACGATTTTCGTAAATTGCTCCTCACTCTCTCTAAGACTCTAATATCCTACCTAAATTTACCTGGAGGGAACATTGTTTGAAGCTGTGCATTGTTATGATCTAGAGTGCACTGCCTGGTGGTGGATTATTTAGTGGTAACATTCAAAAGACAATTAGATAAATTATTGAGATGAAAAGTAATTATGAGGTTATGTGAGTACGTTGATGCATAGTCCTACCAAGGGCCAGCATTGGCACAATAGGCTAAATGGCCTCATTCTATGCCATACTCTTCTAAATGTAGCATTCAATTTGAAAGCAGCATTCCAGTCAAAGCCATTCGTGGCTTTAATAAAATATTAACATAACTTCCAGGGTCTGAAGGGTCAGCGTTCTGAAGAAAGGTCACTGGGGACTCAGAAACATTAGCAAGGAACAAAGAAAATTACAGCACAGGAACAGGCCCTTCGGCCCTCCAAGCCTGCACCGACATGCTGCCCATCACAATTAAACCCCCCTACCCTTCCAGGGACCGTATCCCTTCTATTCCCGTCCTACTCATGTATTTGTCAAGATGACCTTTAAAAGTTACTATAGTATCTGCTTCCACCACCTCCCCTGGCAGTGAGTTCCAGGCACCCACCACCCTCCGTGTAAAAAACTTGCCTCGTACATCACCTTTAAACCATAACCCTCGCACCTTAAACACATGGCCCCTGGTAACTGACTCTTCCACCCTGGGAAAAAGCTTCTGACTGTCCACCTCCACTCTGAGAAAAAGCTTTGGTACTTTGTCTGCAGATGCTGCCTGATCTGTCGAGTTTCTCCAGCAATTGCTGTTCTTGTACTTTCAGATCTCTAGCGCCTTCAGTTCTTCATTGATCAGCTCTGATTTGAAGATATCAATTCAGAAATGTCACCTTCATGCAAAACCTGAGATTTTTTTTATTCATTCACGGGATGAGGGCATCGCTGACCAGGCAGCATTTATTGTCCATCCCTAATTGCCCAGAGGGCAGTTGAGAGTCAACCACATTGCTGTGGGTCTGGAGTCACATGTAGACCAGGCCAGGTAAGGATGGCAGTTTCCTTCCCTAAAGGGCATTAGTGAACCAGATGGGTTTTTCTGACAATAGACAATGGGTTCATGGTCATCATTAGTTTCTTAACTCCAGATATTTATTGAATTCAAATTCCACCATCTGCCGTGGTGGGATTCGAACCCAGATCCCCAGAATGTTATCTGGGTCTCTGGATTAACAGTGCAGCAATAATATCACTAGGCCATTGCCTCCCTCATCCAAACCACAATCCAGGGACAGAGGAGCAGTAACAACTGCAGATGACTTGTGGTCAAATGAACCAATGTCATGTGTACAAATTCCCAGGAAAGTCCCCAAGCACTGATAACAATCATACCCTAAACATGAAACTGCAGGAGAGGGGGCCATCATAGAATCTTTCCATGCTGGCTGACTTGCTGCAAACTTTCAATTTCATCATCAATTTCCACATTGAAAATGTTGACCTCTGCCCACTGGGCATCGTTAACGTTGCTCAGAAGGTAAAAACCGCAAGACATGGTGTAGAAAAATTGAACACGAAGTACAATTATTTCAGGAAAGCAAACTAATAACTCAGAAGATGGAATCAGAGCCAAAAGAAATCCTGAGCATTCAACACTAAAACTTCACATAGCAAAAACACATAATGGCAAATGAGTTACAGCAAATGTGAGAGTCTGCACAACACGGGGGACCAGGACAGAACACAGGAATCAATACTGCAGCATTAGAGTTAATAGATTAGAGATTCCAATCAAAGCAGCTGTAAGAAATACAATCAGCACTTGGCAGCTGCTAACAAAATGAGAATTTGAGAAAAGGCTTCAAATGGCAGAGCATCTGGTACAAATGAGAACTAATGCACAATCATTCCTTCCAAATGTACAGCTCTGGGATTCTAACCACTGCTGGTCACCAGCTAATCTAATAGGATTCGGAAAAGCAGGGCTAATGTCATCCAATGCCCAGTCTCTCTAAACAAACTACAATCTGTACTCTGCCTCTAAGCATACCATACATGACCAAATACTTTGGTTCTTAAAAGCAGCGTCAGGGGATTGAAGGGTGTTTTCAGATACCAGGAGAAAAGGGAATGGCCAACTCTAGATCATTGAGGAGCTCAAATACAATAATGCGGTGAGAGAAGGTTTTGTCAGTGATTCTCTAAACATAATGTAAATTCTACGTTGACGTAATTGAACTCTGGAAGTTAGGATAATTCAGTTTTTTTACTTCTTCAAGCTGAACGTCTACAAGGAGCAAAGAACAATACAGCACAAGAACAGGTCCTTCGGCCCTCCAAGCCTGAGTCACCATATTTTGCCCTTCCATACTAAAACTGTCTTCACTTACATGATCCATATCCCTCTATTCCCTTCCTATTCATGCATTTCTCCAGGTACTTCTTGAATGTGGCTATTGTGTCTGCTTCCACCACCTTCTCTGGCAGCTCATTCCAGCCACTCACCAGCCTTCATGTGAAAAACTTGCCTCACATAGATCTTTTAAACTTCCCCGCCATGCACCTTGGATCTGTGTCCTCTAGCAATTGACTCCTCCACTCTGAGAAAAGCCTCATACTTTCCACTTTATCCGTGCCATTCACAATCTTATAAATTTCTATCAGGTTGCTCCTCAACCTCTTGCATTCCAGTGAAAACAAGCACAATCTATCCAACTTTCCTTCATAGCTAAAATCCCTCATACCAGGCAACATCCTAGTAAACCTTTTCTGTACCCTCTCCAAAGCATCCATATCCTTCTGGTGGTGACCAGAACTGAATGCAATATTCCAAGTGTGGCCTAACTAAAGTTCTGTAAAGCTGCAACATAACTTGTCCACCCTTATACTCAATGCCCCTGCCAATGAAGGCAAGCATGCCATAGGCCTTTTTTACTAACTTATCTACCTGCACTGCCACTTTCAGTGACCTGTGGACCTGCATACCCAGACTTTCTGCATATCAATACTCCTAAGGGTGTGCCATTCACTATATAATTTCCTCCTACACTTGACCTTCCAAAATGCATCACCTCACATTTGTCTGAATTAAACTCCATCTGTCATTTTTCTGCCCATGCGTCCAACTGATCTATATCCTACTGTACTCTCTGACAAACCTCTCACTATCCACAACTCCACCAATCTTTGTATCGTCCACAAACTTACTAATTAGACCAGCCACGTTTTCCTCCAAATCATTTATGTAGTCCATGAACAGCAGAGGTCCCAGCACTGATCCCTGTGGTACACCACTAGTCACAGCCCTGCATTCCAAAAAGCATCCTTCCACCACTACCCTCTGTCTCCTGTGACTAAGCCAGTTCTGTATCCATCTTGCCAGCTCACCCCGATACCATGTGACTTCACCTTTTATACCAGTCTGCCATGAGGCATCTTCTCAAAGTCCATGTAGACAACATCAACCGCTTTTCCCTCATCAATCATCTTCATCGCCTCCACAAAAAAGTCAATCAAGTCAGTGAGACACGAACTTCCCTGCACAAAACCACGCTGTCTATTGCTAATAAGTCCATTTGCTTCTAAATGAGTGCAGATCTTCACCCTGAGAATCTTTTCCAATAATTTCCCTACCACTGATGTGAGACTCATGGGTCTGTAATTTCTAGGATTATGCCTGCTACCCTTCTTAAACAATGGGACAACATTGGCTATACTCCAGTCCTCTGAGACCTCACCTGTGGTCAAAGAGGATACAAAGTTGTCTGTCAATGCTCCAGCAATTTGTTCTCTTGCCTTCCTCAATATTCTGAACTAGATCCCATCAGGACCCAGGGACTTATCTACCTTAATACTTTTTAAGATGGATAACACCTCTTCCTTTGTAATAGCAACTTAACTTAGAAACACAATATTCCCTTCCCTGAGATCATACACCACTAATACTCTTTGATGAATACCAATACAAAGTAGGACCTCAACTACCTCTGCTGGGTCTTCACAGAGATTCTCTCTTTCGTCCTTGAGTGGGCCAATCCTTACCCTGGCTGCACTCTTGCTTTTTATATATGTATAAAAAGACTTGGAAATATCCTTAATCCTGTTTGCTAATGACAGGTTTTGTCCATTACTTTTTTCCCCAGTTTTGGTATCTTGTTTTCATCTTTGCTTTCAGACAGAGCTGATGTTTATTTTGCTGCTAATATCTACGCCGGACATATGCTTTGTCACTTCTCTCCAACCACTTGTTTCTTGTTCTATCACGCCAACACCCTTGAATTTCCGTTGACCTCTAATCATTCCCTGACTTTTCTGTTGTATAAGATAATGGCTCTGAAATATTTGATGTTGCAGCATGCACGAAGCCCCACAAAATCTGATGGTTTGCCTGTGGAGCTACATTCCTTCTAATTTTAGTTTCATCTGAACAGACCTTTGAAGTCCGTTTGTAACCATGACTTCTGAAACTGCAAGTCAATTATAGGAACGGTGCTACCAGACCCTGAGAATGCTAAGAGATTGTTGAGACTTAGAGAGAATGTGGGTGTGGGGTCACAGGAGGATAGTTTAAGGACAAAATGGGGTTACATCCATCCTTTGCTCCTGATAGCCTTAGTAGTTTTTTTCTAACTGGCCGATGTAACTTGTACACATTACTGCTGTTACAAACCCAGCTGATGTTCTGACTGAAAGAGGCAGATCCCAGACTGAAGTCTGGCTCCACTGATCTTTTATTTTTGTTTTAATGGGATGGTCTCTCACTGAAACATAAGCAGGCAATCTTCCAGATCTGATTTTAAAAACAAAATAGCAGTTTATTATGTAATAATAGATGAAGATAAAGTAGAATATACCGAACTGCTTACATATAGCACACATTTAAAGATTTCAAAACGCACAGCAGAATAAAATCATTCATAACATTCTCCTAATGTAAAGAAAATACCAATACTTTCCATGATGTCTTTCTCTTGCACTATTTTAAAGAAATCACTACGGCTACAGAAATACTTACAGGTTAGTCATTAAACCTCTTCAGACATGCAGAAACTGATATGCTACTAATTCAAAATTCAAAAGTCTAAATTGACTAAATTATATTAAAATATATCGCACCAACCTTACATCACATAACCATGCAATAAACTACAGCTTGTTGTTAATAAAACAAAGATCCCTGGATGCTGGTGGTGTGTAAAGAAATATTGCTGGAAAAACTCAGGAAGTCTGGCAGCATCAGTGGGAACAAAACAGAGTTAAAAGTTCAAGTCTGGTGACTCTTCATCAGAATTAGTGGCTCATCCTCTACCACCATTAACCAAAAATGGATTTAGACCTAATATAGGAGAGAGGAATGGTGACAGACTTTAGCCCAGCCAATAGTTGGTTGTGATTGCTTCCACAGCATGCATGAGATGATGATCAAAGTAGACATTGTTGCTTCAATACTCCAAGGACACAACAGTGATAAAGTTCATCTGACCTTACAGAGGAAGAGACCTCGAGTGAGTTTACCACTTGAAAGGCATTATCATACAGCCATAGAGTCCTACAGCACGGAGAGAGGCCCTTTGGCCCATACGGGTCCATGCCGACCAAAATATCCATCCACACTAACCCCATTTCCCTGCACTTGGCCCATATCCTTCTAAACGTTTCCTATGCACGTATTCATCCAAATGCCTTTTAAATGTTGTTAACGTACCCGCCTTCATCACTTTCGCTGACAGCTCATTTCGTATACGTATGACCCTCTGTGTAAAAAAATGTTGCCCCTCAGATTCCCACATATTCTTGCCCCTCTTACCTTAAACTGATGCCCTCTAGTCCTTGATTCCCCAAACCTGGGAAAAAGACTGAGTGCATTCACCCTATCCATGTCTCTGATGATCATATACACTTCTATAAGGTCCCCCGTCAGTCTCCTATGCTCTAAAGAAAAAAGTCCTAGTTTGCCCAAGCTCTCCCTATAACTCAATCCCTCAAATCCTGGCAACATCCTAGTAAATATTTTATGCACTCTTTCCACTTTAATAACATCCTTCCAAAGGCAAGGTGGCCAAAACTGAACACAATGCTCCAAGTGTGGCCTAACTAACATCCTGTACAACTGCAACATAACTTCCCAAGTTCTAAACTCAATGTCCTGACTGATGAAGGCCAGTGTGCCAAAAGCCTTCTTCACTGCCCTGTTTACTTGTGACTCCACTTTCAGAGAACTGTGTGCCTGAACTCCAAGGTCCCTCTGTTCCACTACACTCCTTAATGCCCTAATATTTACCATGATTTGACTTTCCAAAATGCAACACCTCACACTTATCTATAAAAAAAACTCCATTTGCCATTTCTCAGCCCACTTCCCCAGTTGATTAGGATCCTGCTGCAATTTCTGATAATCTTCCTCACTGTCCATGATACCGCTTATTTTAATGTCATCCACAAACTTACTAATCATGCCTTGTACATTCTCATCCAAATCATTGATATAGATAACAAATAACAATGGGCCCAGCACCGACCCCTGAGGTACACCACTAGTCGTAGACCTCCACTCCAACAAGCATCCTTCCATTATTACTCTGCTTCCTACCATCAAGCCAATTGTTATCCCATTTGCCAACTCTCCCTGGATCCTATGTGATTTAACCTTCCAGAGCAGCCTACCATTTGGAACCTTATCAAAGGCCATACTGAACTCCATATGGACTACATCTACTGCCTTGCCCTCATCAACCTTCCTGGTCACTTCATCAAAGAACTCTAACAAATTTGTGAGGCATGATCTCCCATGCACGAAGCCATGCTGACTACTCCTAATCAAATCCTGTCTTTCCAAATGCATGTATATCTTATCCCTCAGAATCTCCTCAAGTAACTTACCTAACACAGATGTTAGGCTCACTGGTCTATAATTCCCAAGGTTTTCTTTGCAGCCCTTCCTGAATAAGGGCACAACATTTGCTATCATCCAGTCTTCCGAGACATCATCTGTGGCTAATGATGATGCAAATATATCAGCCAGGGCTGCCACAATTTTTTCTCTAGCCTCTTGCAGGCTTCTTGGATATACCTGATCAGGACGAGGAGATTTATCCACCTTCACACATTCTAATACATCCAATGCCTCCTCTACTGTGATATGGACTGTCCCCAAGACCTCGCCATTAACTTCCCCAAGTTCCTGAGTCTTCATGTCTTTCTCCACAGTAAACACAGAGGAGAAATATTCATTGAGAACCTCGTCCATCTCCTGCAGTTCCACACATACATGTCCACTTCGGTCCTTGAGGGGTCCTATTCTGTCTCTGGTTATTCTTTTTCCTTTAAGATACAGAAAGAATCTCTTCAGATTCACCCTAATCTTCTCAGCCAAAGCTAACTTGTGCCCCCTTTTTGCCCTCCTGATTTCCTTCTTCAGTAAACTCCTGTATCCCCTATATACCGCCAGGGATCCTCTTGATCCCAGTTATCTGTACCTGAGCCATGCCTCCCTCCTTTTTCTGATCAAAGCCTCAATATCTCTAGTCATCCACCCTTCCCCACTTCTGCCAGCCTTGGCTTTCACCCTCACAGGGGCATATAGACCTTGAGCTCTAGTTATCACACTTTTAAGGGCCTCCCACTTACCAGAGGTCCCTTTGCCTGAAAACAAGCTACTCCAATCAACCCTTGCAAGCTCCTGTCTAATCCCATCAAAATTTGCCTTACCCCAATTTAGGACTTGAATCTGTCAACTAGTTTTGTCCCTCTCCATAACTATTTTAAAACTAATAGAATTATGGTCACTGGTCCCAAAGTGCTCCCCCACTGTCACCTCAGTCACCTGCCCTGCCCTGTTTCCCAAGAGTAGTTTGAGTTTTGCCCCTTTCTAAGTAGGACCCTCTATATACTGCTTGAGGAAACTTTTCTGAACATGTTCAACTTTTAAGCCTTAACACTATGGCAGCCCCAGTCTATGTTAGGAAAATTTAAATCCTCTACAATGACAACCCTATTGTTTCTGTAAGTCTCCCCAGACTCCCTGCATATTTGTTCCTCTGAGACCTGTTGACTATTTGGGGACCTATAGTATAAACCCAATAATGTCACCATTCCCTCATTTCTTAGCTCCACCCAAAAGATGATCCCTCAGTTATTTTATCTCTGACTACTGCAGAGTCACATCCAAGGCTGGACAGTATATTTGACTTTTTTTTAAGCATGGGCTGTTTTGCTACAGCTAGTACTTTGCTTGCTTGTGATCAGCTGAAGGGATGTGCTGTTTGGTATGACCCACTGGGACATTCAGTCTACATACTTAGCATTACACCGGCACTGAAATGTGTACCACATTAGTAATTTGTGTGCTGTGTAGAATGTTTTGTTTTGGCTTGATGGAAACATCCTCTTAGTGAAAAACACCACTCATGTTAGTGCATAGTACCAGTGTGAAACAGCTAGCTTCACTTGTTACTCAGACATTTGAAATACTTATTATCCTTCCAGAATAATCTGAGATAGACTGGGCACTGCTGAAGATGAACAGTGACCGCCTTTGTGACTTTCATGAGTTTACGTGATGTACAGTGATAAACTGTCTGATCAAGGCAGCTGTTATCCCACAGGAAGGCTTTGATGTGCCTTAATTCTACATGTAAACGTGATGCAGGAAAGAGAAGTGCATTTTGCCTTAAGTGTGAAGTGTAGAAAAATGAGAAGTGAAAAAGCAGGAAACTTGCAGCTGCAGAAAGTAAGAAAAGCTCCAATTTAACCACAAAACATTACTCACTATTCTGACAGTCAGACAAAAAAGACTCCCATCAATCAGTACAGAGATACAGCTTGCCATTTAATAGAGGTTAGAGCTTCACAAAAAGTGAAATAATGTAGCAATGATATGAAATAGAATCAGAAACTTCATCAGAAGAAGGTAATGCAACATTGAATTAATGCAGAGATTAAATGTTTCAGAAATACGGTCATGAAGACAGCATCACGATAGAGTGGAATTATTAAATTGGTTGATCAGAAGATTAAAACAGCTTGATATACTGCAAGATTAAAAATAAAACTAAAAGTCAGGTAATTGCACACAGCATTGATATACTAAGGATTTTAATCAGTCTTAAATAAAGAAGAATAAATAATGAGACTTAGAAGAAGATGTCTGGATAAATAATACATGTCCGAGAATTCAAAGTCAGAAACGGGCACAGATACTTTTGAAGAAATTTTATAAGAGTTTAATAATGACTTTAATCTGATAATAAGCAACTTACTTCAAAGAGCAAGCTCTAACAGAAGAGTTAAGCATCCTATGGAATCTGTAGATAGTTTTGTTAATGACCTCGACAAATGAGTGAAAAACTGTGACTGTAGAGCTTTGAAGTCAGAATTCATAAGATACAGAATCGTACTTAGAATTATTGATCATTTATTACAGTCCACAAAAGATTCGCTGTGGCAACATGAAAGCAGAGACCAGGAAGAATCACAGGAAATTCCTGAAAGGAGATGAATAACTTTGTCATGGGAGAGCTGGAGTAGTAGTAATTGCAAGAACAGTTATATCCTTGCATATATAAATGTTCACTCTAGATGAAACAGGAGATGCTGAGCAAGATAATGATTTTGAAAGGGTGAATCCTTGAGAACTGCATTAAGCTTCAATCAATTGCACAATGCCATTCAGTCTTGGTTGAAGAATCAGGGAGTTAGCTCAAGATATCTACAGGACTAGACATGACATCTCTGGCTTTTGACTCTCTTCATAATTATGTGTAACGAGCCAATGGGACCTGTATTTATTGCTATCATGTGATAAACAATAGCTTGGTGTTTAGAAAAGTGGATCCTCTTGTTAAAACTCACTCATTGTTAACCATACTCTGAGTACAGGAAGGAGGATTGGTGGCAGCACTCTACCCCAAACATTGGCTGGCAATGGTTGGTTAGACATCACAAACAACATTTCCCTACTATTCCACTAGCTCCTCACTGCTTCATCAACAGCATAAAACCCATGGTTTTTTTGACCCCTCCTCAGTCCCAGGGAGTCACATAAGACTTGAAAAGTTACCTCCACCTCTCTTTCCACAGAAGCTGCTGAGTTATCCCGGCACTTTGTACTTGTATCAGATTTCCAGCATCCACAGTCCTTGCCTTTTGTTTACCGTGAGGGATGCTTTTCATTGCAGCTCTACCTTCTGTTCCTGATTTATGCAGTTTTGTTTTGCGAAGTTGGTGTCTGATAGCTGTTTTACAATGAAAGAAAATTAGGTAATGAGAAAAATTGCAGTTACTCAGGGAGGAGGCATTTTAAAAATCAGGACCTTGTAATGGCAAAAACAATTATCATAATTATTCATCAATGGATTGTTTTAACATTGGCTCACCTGGAAATTTTATCATCACCAGATTTTTAGATGATTCTGAGCTTTGAACAAGAAATAAATACAACATTGTCTAGCACTCAAAAACCTGCTCAATGATGCCCAGTTTGGATTCCACCAGGGCCGCTCAGCTCCTGACCACATTACAGCCTAGCTTGAAACAGGGACAAAGGAACTCCAGAGGTGAGGTGAGAGTGACAGCCCTTGACATCAAGGTTGCATTCGACCAAGTGTGGCATCAAGGAGCACCAACAAAACTGGAATCAATGGGTATCGGGGAAAACTCTCCATTGGTTGGAGTCATACCTGACACATAGGAAGATGTTTGTGTTTGTTGGAGGTCAGCCATCTCAGTTCCAGAACATCACTGCAGGAATTCCTCAGGATAGTGTCCTTGGCCCAACCATCTTCAGCTGCTTCATCATTGACCTTTCCTCCATCATAAGATCAGAAGTGGGAATAATTGTGCAGTGTTCACCATTCACAACTCCTCAGATACTGAAGCAGTCCATGACAAAACACAGCAAGATCCGGACAATATCCAGGTTTGAGCTGACAAGTGGCAATTAACATTTACATCTCACAAATCCCAAGAAATAAAAGTGCCATTGCACCTAACTATTAAACACCCTTTGCTGAGGTCGGGAACTGCTGTAAGCTGAAGATTTAAAAAGGGCCACTAAGTTTATTAATATTGAAATGGCATCTCCAGAAAGAGACAATCTAGACATACCCCTTGACATTCAATAGCATCGCCATCACTAAATCCCCAACTATGAACATCCTGGGGATTACCATTGACTAGAAACTGAAATGGGCCAGAAGTGCGACTGTTTTAACTGCAAGCAATGCCCTCTCTAAGGTATGCAGCTTCATGGCTCTGCTGTCAGGCAGATGTTCCACACACGCGGATTGACATGCCAATGTATTGGCTTCCACTTTTGGAAGTTGCTGCCCTGCATAGACCTCAGAGGTCCCCATAGCACAATAAATAGTTACAGAGAGCATTGACTACAAGAATGGGTCAACACTCAGAATGCTGGAGTGAATAATTCACTCCCCCAAAAAGCCTGTCCACCATCTAAAAGGCACAAGTCAGGAGTATAATGGAGTATTCCCCACTTGGCTAGATGAGTGCAGCTCCAACAACACTCAAGAAGCTTGACACCATCCAAGATAAAGTAGGCTTCTTGACTGCTACCTCCATTTACTATTTTATGTATATTAAGGAGTTTACCTTTAAGGCATCGTGTGTATACAATGTTGTGACTCTATCTGCCTATCAAACTGCACAGTCAGAAATCAGTTGGGTGTAACAATATCTGTTTTCATAGCCTGTAACGTATTTTCCTGTTTTAGTAATCCACAAAGTTAATTATTCCATGATTAGTGATCAATGGCTGGACAATTATTATTAATAGGATGATGTTAATTAACAAGGGGAGTTGATGGCTTAGTGGTAATATCACCAGGTTATTAATCCGGAGACCCAAGTAATTTTCTGGGCACTTGGGTTTGAATCCTGCCGTGGCAGTCGCTGGAGTTGGAATTTTAAAAAATGAAAACTTGGAATTAAGAATCTAATGAAAACCATAATTGTTTGTTGGAAAAACCCATCTGGTTCACCAGTGTCCTTTAGGGAGGGAAACTGTCAACTTCACCTGGTCTGGTCTACAGTGATTCCAGACCTACATCAGTGTCGTTGACACTTAAATGCACTCTGGGTAATTATGGATGGGCAATAAATGCTGGCCTAGCCAGTGATGCCCACATCCCATGAATGAATAAAAAAATCTGAACATTGTTGCCTATAAATTTGAAACAGCCAACAATGGGAAGTATTCACAAAAGTCTGAAGAGAGAAACAGCGAAGGGAAATTCTGCAGAGCAGTGAGTACACAGTTTTAGGAGCTTGCAGCAGACAGATAGTTCCAAAGAGACCTCAATGCTCAAACTGCAGACAGTGAGCAGGGACTATAGAGAAAGTGTTAACTCTGTGGTCAAGCTCTAAAGCAGACAGCCAGCCAGAAACAAAGAAAAAATACTTGAAAAAACAGTGTGGGCTAAAGGCAATCAGAATGTAACCATTTCAGAACAAACCAAAGTCAGAATTCAGCAAGGTGCAAATTGACATCGGAGCTTAGATTGTAAATGAATACGCTAAGGGAAAGTGTGAGGACTCCTTGTCAGAAGATCACACAAATAACTGGGAAAATAAGATAAGAGAAACTGGAGGCACTTAACTATTAAACACGCTTTGCTGAGGTCAGGAACTGCTGTAAGCTGAAGATTTAAAAAGGGCCATTAAGTTTATTAATATTGAAATGGCATTATTGGAAGTGAGGTGCAAAAGATCTATAACCAGAGAAATGATGTTGATGCTTATAAAATTGTAGTTAAAGATCAGGATATTTTTTAAAAGCATGAAGCCCAAGACACGCCATCTTAAAAATATGAACAAAGTACAAATAGCCTCAGAAAATAAGTGAAACTATACAAATCACTATTTTGTTCAAAACAGTCATAAAGAGGCCAGAAGGAGGGGACAAATTACAAAAAGCAGATTTAAAATGTATTGGAATATATTAAGCAAAAACAAGGATTTAAGAAATTAAAATAAGTCTAAATGATTTATCACAGCAAGATTACAATCTTAGATTATGCTAAAGTGCCTGGGACAATTCTTGATGTGGTTACAAAACAACAGAAATTGCTGGAGAAACTGAGCAGGTCTGACAGCATCTATGGAGAGAGAAGTAGAATGAATGTTTCTGGTCTAGTGACCCTTCTTCAGACCACTGAACACTGTTTTGAGGAAGGGTCACTCAACCTGAAACACTAACTCTGCTTTCTCTCCACTAATGCTGCTAGATTTGCTGAGTTCCTCCAGCAATTTCTGTTTGGTATTGGATTTCCTGCATTTCTTCCTTTTTTTTCCTTGATGTATTTATTTTTGCAGTATTAGAGAGTATTTAAAACACAGTATGACATTATTATTTACTTTTCAGGTAAACAAACAAAGCTCTGTTGAGAGGCTAGTTTAATGTTTTTGAGAAAGGTTAGGAATAACAGTAAAAGGGTAAAAACGACTATTACTTGAATGGTAAAAAATTGTAGCACGCTGCTGTGCAGAGGGACCTGGGTACCCTTGTGCATGAATCACAGAACGTTGGTTTGCAGGTAATTAATAACGCAAATGGAATTTTGTCTTTCATTGCTAGAGGGATTGAGTTTAAAAGCAGGGAGGTTATGCTGCAGCTGTTTGGGTTGTTGGTGAGGGCATACCTGGAGCACTGCATGCAGTTTTGGTCTCCTTACTTGAGAAAAGATGTACTGGCACTGGAGGGGATGCAGAGGAGATTCATTAGGTTGACTCCAGAGTTGAGAAGGTTGCCTTATGAGGAGAGACTGAATAGACTGGGATTATATTCATTGGAATTTAGAAGAATGAGGGGGGATCTTATAGAAACATAAAAAAATTACGAAGGGAATAAATAAGATAGAAGCAAGGAGGCTGTTTCCACTGGCAGGTGAAACTAGAACAAGAAACATAGCCTCAAAATCAGGGGGACCAGATTTAGGACTGAATTAAGGAGGTATTTTTCACCCAAAGTATGGTGAATCGGTGGAATTCCCTGCCCAGTGAAGTAGTTGAGGCTTCCACATTGAATGGTTTTAAAGCTAACTTAGATAATTTTTTGAATAGTAAAGGAATTAAGGGTTATGGTGAGAGGGTGGGTAAGTGAAACTGAGGCCATGAAAAGATCAGCCATGAGCTTATTGAATGGTGGAGAAGGCTGTATGGGCCATGTTCTTTGAATGGGCAGTGTGGACTTGCTGGGCCGAATGGCCTATTTCCACACTGTAGGGATTCTACGATTCTATGGCCTACTCCTGCTCCTGGTTCTTATGCTCTTATGATAGTGATTGAGGTAAGTGCTGGATTGATTGTAAGTAATGGATGCTCAATAGCTTACTGTCAGAATGTCTATAAAATTCCCAGCTTGAATTGGGACACAGTAAACCTCCCAACTGAACTTAAAATGGATAAATAACATTCAGAATAACGGTTTCTGGATTTGGGTTTACCCGATACAGAAATGCAAGGCACTAGGATTTATATAGCATTTGGGAATGAGGGTCTACTGGACACAGACTAAACACATCAGGATTAGCAGCCAAATAGATAAAGGATCCTCAAAACTTATGGCCCACATTAGAGGACCAATTCAGAATCAGGCTAAATTAGAATTCATATTATTTAGAGAGAAATCTATAGAATCTATGCATCACTTTGTGAGGTTATGCAAAGGAAAGGGCTCATTATGTGATGCATCAACTGGGGAGCTAGCAAATAGAATTGTTCAGTTGGTGATTGTATGTACACTATGGAAGCTTTCCAGAAAGACTTGATAGACAAATCAAAAATATATAACAGCAAAATGTTACTGAAGGCTCGTGCATAAACATGAAGCAATCCTTACAGGTTGATGAATCTTGTAGATCTGGATTGCAAACTCAATACCTGATAAAATTATTAGCATGTCCAAACATAGCAAGGCATGTGGAAGGTGGAGCCTTACGCATGCACCAAGGAACTGTTGAAATCAACGTTCATCAATGTTCAATGGTCACCAGATTTCAATCAATTTTGCAAGGCATATGGCAGTAAAGGCCATTGGTTGGCACAATGGCCTCATATGAAAATTACAATGAGCTGTGCACTGACCCAAACAGACCACATACAAGGAGACTGCTGACTATTTGTTATTGGCAAGATTGACGGAGATGCAAGAGCTAATAAATTGCAACCCATGATTTCTAAAACTCATGTTCCCAAAGACACGGGATGCCACGAAGAAGACTACAAATGTAAAACTTTCAGTATACATCAGTTCACCGATGTGCAGGATCAATAGTATGAAGTACTAGTGCAAACAATTTGCTGGGACATTACAGACATTCTGCATTGTAGACCCTGCTAGACCAACAATTACGGGTTTACCAAATGCCATAAACCTACGTAAGTTACAATCCATAGTATCAGTCACACGACAGAGACACAACAGCAACTGTAGCAGAGCATTCAAGCAACACTTACAGAACTGAATATGAAAGAAGAGAATAATTTGATGGAATATATCAGCATTCCTTCGGTGTCACTGGGTCAAAGTCCAAGAACTCCCTTCCAAAAGCATTATGCGTGATTCTGCACCACAAGGTCTTCAGCAGTTCAAGAATGCAGCTCACCACCACTTTCTCCAGTACAGTTAGTGGTGGGCAATAAAAGCTGGCTCAGCCAGCAATGCCCACAACATAAGAATGAATAAAAATAAACCATATAAGATTTAAGACTATGGCTCTGGGATTATGCATCTCCTTAACTGCCAACTGAAATAAGCAGGTTCTCTGGATCTTCTACCACCAATCCTTGAACAATTTTATTTCCCAAATAAACAGGAATCAAATGCGTCTTTTTACAATAAAGTTGGTGAAATTTGCATAATGTTGCATTTCACAGGAAAGACACATCATTGTGATTTAAATAGAATTTTTTTTTCACTCTTTGCCTCCCTTGGCTAAAGTTGAAAGCCATTCTGACATTGGTTCATTAACTTTATTGTCAGATAATATTATCTAGCTTCTACAGCAAAGTTTTTTTTAATTAAATCATAAGCTCTTGACAAGTACATTTTAATACTAGTGAAGAGCCTGCTGTGAATTGGCAAGGTGACAAGAAAAGCTCCCAGTCATGTCCAACCCTCAACTCTACTGTCTCCCATCACAACTACATTCCGTTTATAGAAATCCTTACCTGATAGATAAGGGCAAAAGTGAAGGGTCCACCAGCACTGCACCTGAGGTCCCCTTACCTGCCTATCAGTGGCCATTTGATCTACTTTACACCAGAGGGTCCAGTTTTCCAGCCACTCTGGTCACTGGCAAGTATTGGATGGCTTTATGTCTTGTGCTTTGCTCTTTTGTCCGTTTTTTGCACTGAAACAGAATCATAGAATCTCTACAGTGTGGAAGCAGGCCATTTGGCCCATCAAGCTCACACCAACCCTCTGAAGTGCAGTACACCCAGACCCACCTTATCCCTGTAACCCTGCATTTCCCATGGCTAACCCATATAGCCTGCACACCCCTGGACACTATGGGCAATTTAGTATAACCTGTACCTCTTTGGACTGTGGGAGGAAACCAGAGCACCCAGAGGAAACCTACGCGGACACAGGGACAATGTGCAACCTCCACACAGACAGTCGCCCAAGGTTGGAATCAAACCCAGGTTCCTGGAGCTGTGAGGCAGCAGTGCTAACCACTGAGAAACCATGCCACTCAGAGGCAACTATTTATTCATATCCATCTGCTGTAGCCTCAAATCAACTAGGACATGGGAAACAGAAAAACATACAGAAAGTGCTGGAGAAGTTCAGCACATGCAGCACATCTGTGCAGAGAGAAGCAGAGTTAGTTTCGAGTCCAGTATGGCTGTTCTTTGAAAAATGATTTTCATATCTCTTTCCTTTCTTGCCATCTCCCACTTAGTTGCATTTTTGTTTGTAACACTTTTTATTGCACGTTTATCATCCCATTTTGGGAAGGAACTCCAATTCTCCTCTCTTTATATCCAGAATTCTCGGCATCTTGCAGTGGTCACCTTGACATGTGTTTGCTGTCCCAGGCATGTACCAGACCAGTACGATTACCTTAAAGGGCTGTGACTGCTTCCTGGGATCATGAGAATTCTCCTGCTCTCTGATGCTCCACAACGTTTATGTCTTGAACCCGGCTCATCAAATGTAAGCAACAGTTTCTTGAGATGTGGACATTTACTGCAGATGTTGTCATTCAGGATCACAACGCTGCCCATGAACTTCCATATTTTACAGCAGACTAACAGCCCTCATATCTGTAGATAATTTCAATTAACTAATTACTATGCATCATTAATAACATTAGCCTAGTGTTTTTAGTGTTTTAACTAATTACCAAGCTAATTTATACCAGAGTTAGACTCAATTTAATATTCTCTTGCAGCATTATCCACCTCGATATTGGAGGCAGAAAGTAAGAACTCTTCTCTCTCGGCACATTTTACACACAATGCATTCATTTCACAGACAATCTTTGGCAGCAGCAGATTCTCTTCACTTGTATCCACATTTTTGAGCCACAATTTTATCTTATCTGTTATTGAGAGCTCCCTGTACAAAATATTTATCTGTATTCAATCTTGAATTTGTGCGATGTAGACCGTGTATTGCAGGCCAGGCTCACAAAAAAACACAAAAATAGTGAAACCAAATTGTATTGCATTGAAAAGAGTAAGCCCTTATCCACGTTAGATTGAACAGTACCTTTCAGAGCATCGGGCAGTGTGGGGCTGTAGGAGGTTGATGGTTGGGGTTGGGAGGAACTGTGCTCATTACCAATGATTCAAAGATGTTTGCAGCTTACTGGCACTTCATTGTGAACTGCAAACTTGGTTTAAATAATTACGCCCAGCAATTTAGCATACTCTGCATAATCCTGATCCTTTCTCCTAATGAGATATACAGGTTCTGGAGATAGTGTAAACGGGAATGTACAAAATGGTGGAAAAACTGACAGAATATAACTACCAAGGAGGATTGAACAGACTGGGGCCCTCTTCTCAAGAAAAAAATGATTTTGTTAAACTTGGAAGGGTGCATAAAAGATTTACAAGGATGTTGCCAATGTTGGAGGGTTTGAGCTATAGGGATACGCTGAATAGACTGGGGCTATTTTCCCAGGAGCGTCAGATGCTGAGGGGTGACATTACAGAGGTTTATAAAATCATGAGGGGCATGGATAGTGTAAATAGGCAAGGTCTTTTTCCCAGGGTAGGGGAGTCCAAAACTAAAGAGCATAGGTTTAAGGTGAGAGGGGAAAGATTTAAAAAGGACCCGACAGGTAACTTTTTCATGCAGAGGGTGGTGCGTGTATGGAATGAGCTGTTCGAGGAAGTGACGGAGATTGGTACAACTACAATATTTAAAAGGCATCTGGATAGGTAAATGAATAAAAAGGGTTTAGAGAGCTTTGGGCCAAATGGCAGCATGGTGGCTCAGTGGCTAGCACGGCAGTCTCATAGCACCAGGGATCTGGGTTCAATTCCAGCCTTGGGTGACTACGTGTGGAATGTGCACATGCTCCCATGTCTGCATGGGTTTCCTCCAGGTGCTCCGGTTTACTCCCACAGTCCAAAGATGTGCAAGTTAGAAGGATTGGCCATGAAATATTGCCCACAGTGTCCAAAAATGTGTAGGTTGGGTGCATTAGCCATGGGAAATGTGGGGTTTCAGGGATAGGGTAGGGGGGTGGATTGTTCTTCAGAGCATTGGTGTGGAATTATCGGGCCGAATGCCTGTTTCCACACTGTAGGGATTGTTAAAAATGCTGGTAAATGGGACTAGATTAATTTAGGATATATGGACGAGTTGGACCGAAGGGTCTGTTTCTATGCTGTAAAACTCTATGACTGCAACTCCAAAAGACAGGGGCTCTTTAAGATAAAGAAGAGAGTGGATGTTTAGGAGAATGAGACCTGAACTATTCCTTCTGCTCGATCTGTGAACATACAACAATTCAAAGCTGGGGATGTGGAGTTTCAAATGGCGCATTTTGCTGATGGTTGAAGAGATTTAGGGCGGCACGGTGGCTCACTGGTTAGCACTGCTGCCTCACAGTGCCAGGGACCTGGGTTCAATTCCACCCTTGGGCGACTGTCTGTGTGGAGTTTGCACATTCTCCCTGTGTCTGCATGGGTTTCCTCTGGGTGCTCCGGTTTCCTCCCACAGTCTAAGGATGTGCAGGCTAGGTGGATTGGCCATTCTAAATTGCCCATAGTGTTCAGGGATGTGTAGATTAGGGGGGATGGGTCTGGGTGGGATGCTCTGAGGGTCTGTGTGAACTTGTTGGGCTGAAGGGCCTGTTTCCGCACTGTAGGGATTCTATTATTCTATGATTCTAGATCAATACATTAGAGGCAGGTTCTTCCACAAATGTCACAGAGGAGGTGGGCTATCAGGTGCCATTGTGAGTTGCTGCTTTAGTTGTTGCTGTCTCTTGTCAAGCTGCCATAGTTACCGATCACCATGGCGGTACCCACTGGGGCCACAGGTAATGATGCCATTTCCCTCCTTAGTCAGCTAGCCAAGAGAATCAATGTTTACAGTTTCCTATCACACTTGCAAACATCTTGAGGTGGAGGTTTGGGTCTTCTAATGGTCACCTAGCTCCAGCCATCCTGCCTTTCAGAAGCTCCTTAGGAATACATTTGAATGTGGCTGAGCCAACAGTGTCACCTCTGCTTGAGCACTGCTAACAGATTTCTATGACTTTGCCCTTGAGGGGATTGTCACATTCATGATTTTGTCCTTTCATGATATTTCGGGATATTGTTTATTAGTGACATTATATTCGCAGAGGTAAAGGCAGAGAAAGAAGTGTCCCAGAGTTATTGACTTGAGCTCACAACTGCTTGTCGAGCTGCTTGAGAAGCACCAACTATGGGTAAAAGTTGGCCATCAGGTGTGAGGTGCTCTCAGTGTTGTATCTGGCACAGGTCTGACCTATTCTCAGAACCTACGCCATTGCGGTCACCCGAGCCATCTTCTACTTCATCTACAGCTTAATGCAACTTTTAAATTAACACTTTCAGCACCATCACTTTATGCAACAACGCTGTCCAAGCTTCATTTACCACCCACCCCCCACCATTTTATGGATTTAGGCATTCATGATTTTAAAGACTTTTACACTTACCATGACCGCATCTCCCCCCATGTCTCTGATTTCATGAAAACAGGTGGTTTAGAGATGGTACAGTCCTTCAGAGCATGTTCCCTTTGGATTTGGAAGGTTGGTATGTTTTTGGCTTGAGAATTGTTGACCTTGATTCTGGTCTTGGCTGAGGTTGTTCTAGAAACCACTTCTCTACTGAGAGATCTTTTATCACTGGGATTCATTCCCAGAGAATGTTTTCCTGCTGAACCAGGTAAAATTGTCCATAAATGTATCCAGAGGACCTTGAATCTCCTGATTTTCCTGCACTCTTCCCTGTTAACTCATGCTGTTATTCCATTACCTCACCTGGGGACCTTTAAACTCATGAATGTCCATCATGGAAGAGGGCTGCTCTGATGAAACAAATATTTTTTTCCCTGTAGTATCCTCAACTTTCACATCAGGCACCTTCTGGCTGTGAATTGAACCTGGGGAATGTTGTTCTGGGTTCCACGAAGAAATGCAGCTTATCTCCATCATGTTTGAGTAAATCTTCACTCTCAGTTTGTTGATTAGATTAGATTAAACAGTGTCCTACTTGTTCATATTTTCTGGAAGGCACCTGCAGCCTTACAGATGTCATATTGTTTGTCATGGCTTGGCATTGCCTGTGAGTGTTTTTTACTTACTCACAATATCTGCTGTTTGGCTTACTCTTTGTATTGGCTTATCATGTGTCTATTTATAGTAGCCATTTTTTGAGAATCCCTACAGTGTGAAAGTAGGCCATTCAGCCCATCAAGTCCTCACAAATCTTCCAAAGAATATCCCACCCAGATCCACCCTATCACCACATTTCCCATGGCCAATCCACCTAACCTGCACATTTTGGATTATGGGAGGAAACTGGAGCTCCCAGATGAAACCCACGCAGACACTGGAAGAAAATGCAAACTCCACACAGAGGGTGGAATCAAACCTGGGTCCCGGGCACTGTGAGGCAGCAGTGCTAACAATTGTGCCACCGTGCCACCCATCTTAAAGTGATCGGCTCTGTAGATCTCCAGCGATAGATCTTCCCAAGTGTCAAGATTCTTTTAACTTTTTCTTTGCTGGGTACTTTCCTTAAATCTTTCTGATTGTATCCCTTTAAATAAACTCTGCAAGTTTTCTGATATCAATATAAATTAAATTTTGTATCTCTCGGTCTATCCACTGTAGCCATGTTTTATAGAGCCTACCCACAATGCTTGTTTTGCAGGGTAAGAACATTGTTCTACTCCAAACTTTCCCAACCTCTTCTTTTCTGTTATTAAAAAATATACTTTGCCCTCAGGGATCTCTAGGTTTACTCCCATAGCAACAAATTGCTCCTTCAGAGTCTTTTTCTTCTCTAAGGCTTCTGTTACTTTTCACTGCGGCTGGCATGTACTCTCTTCCTTCACCCACCTCTTACCAGCTCTGAAGTGAAGCTTCCAGCCTTGAATGGATTCTGTCAATTATTGTTACCTTGAGACACCGATTACCTTGATCACTATGTGGTCCAGCAAACCTTTTATTTTACCTGGCGCCTATGGGACCCAGAGTGCACCAGTTGATCAAATATTTCAATTCAGTTAACATAAAGACTCACAGTAAGTAATAGGAACGTAATGCAAGGAGTAAACACATCACTGTTATACTTTATTTACAGCATAAATCACTTAAATAATAATGCAACTTTGCCTTAAATAAAAATCTTACCAGCAGAAAGCCTTCTCACTCACACTCTCAACTGACTACTTGGACATCACGGAGATCACAATAATGCAGTAAATTTCCGATATTTGAGAATATCATTTTTGCCGGTTTATTGAGATTTCTGGTTCATAAGGTGCCAGTTAAAACAAAGTTTGCTGCATTGGTCTTTAGGTTATCAACTACTGTCAACTTGTGGCAGGTGTAGTGTGCTGTCACCAACCCCCCTTTCTTTACTGAGTCTATGAGCTTTGCCTAACTATTGGTTGTGGAGGATGGATCACCAATGAATCTTAACAAGATGAGGAGCTTGTTAAATAATTTGAGGGAGTTTGTAGCATTATTACAGCAGGTACAAGTTACACGGAGAAATTAGGCATAATTATGTAAGGCCATCAGGAGCCAGAGATGATGCATCTGTCTCCCTAAGGACCTATGCCCAACTGTCCACGTAAAGACTACATGACATGATCAGACCGGGTGAAGATTGATGTAACTTTCGCATTAGCTCTTTCAGAATCATTACCATATGCAACAAAGTCAAGCGTGGTAGCCAGGTGTAGTATTGCATAAATGATGCACTGCTAGAGAAGCTATTCTTTGGATGAGATGTTAATCAAGACAGCCCATAGCTAGTTCGATGGATGCTAAAGGTCTCATGGCATGACTTTGAAGAAGAGCAGGGAAACTAGCTTTGGCCAATAAAAACTGTTGCATCAGCAATAAGACATTACCTGGTCCTTGCTGTTTTGTGAGATCTTGCTGTGTATAGATCAGCTGCCATGTTTCCTCATTTGCAACAGTGATCACAGTATAAAAATACTTCATTAGCTGTGAAAAAAAAAATCTATGAGATGTCTCAATCTCATATAGAAACACGGTATAAATGCAATTCTTTCTTTTTTTTTCACTGATAACCAGTTGGGCTCATACAATATTTTGGCAGCTTTTATTTTCCTGAGGCTGGTCCTCAATTTGCTAGATTCAAAAAGTTAAATTTAACAATTTTCCTCAGTAGGACCTGAGCTCACAACCTGGGGACTTATAGTTCAATCCCAGAGTCACTATGTTACAGCACTGTTGCAGAAACACCTTGAAATTGGCAGCAAGCTTCAAAGACCAGTACAAAAAACTTCCAAGTTGACAACACCTTGAGCTAATTTCTTTCTCTAAGAGTGAGCAAAACTGAGATATAAAATTACAAGAAAACTTTCCAACTTTTGAATGATTAATCACCACTGCTCCAAAGTCAGATTTAAAGATAAGTAAGCCAGTGATTAATTCAATGTCTCGCCTAAAGTCTGTTTATAGCTGGAGTTTTAATTGTGTTTTTTTTGCCTGAGATCATTCCATGTAGTCCTTCCACTTTCTGCCTTAGAGAAAGGTGATATTTAAACAACTGAAGCATGGATGAGAGACAGGGACCTCTGCCCAAGCATCTTAACAGACTCCAGAATTCTGGATCATTGAATTGTACAATACTAAAGGAAGCCTTTTACCCCATTGGACCCAAGTTAACTCTTTGAAGGTAAATGTACCTTCTGGTGCTCCAAGCAATTTCGGCAATAAGAGATTAACTGGCTCTTTGTTAAGTTAACCATAAGCAAAACAGCCGACTTCCCTAAAAACAGTGAACTTATTCAGCATGCACCAATTTGGTATTTTGAGGGACATAACAAGTTGAATCAATCCAATAGCTCTGCAGACCAGTCGTCCAGAACTAGCTGTGCCCCTAGCCAAGATATTCCAGTATGGCTACAACACTGATATCATTCTGATATTGTGGAAAATTGGCAAGGTACGTCTTCTAGAAAAAAAGCACAACAACTTCAACCTGACCACTTATTGTCCCAGTTGTCCACTCTCAATGATTAGCAAAATTATGGGGTGGAGCAAAAACAGTCTTATCAAATGGTACTCACTCAACAATAATCTGTTAACCAGTGCTCAGTTGGGCTCAGCCAGGGCTACTCAGCTCCTGACCTCACTATAGCTTGGTTAAAATATGGACAAAAGAGCTGATTCCAGAGGTGAGGGGAGAGTGACAGCCCTTGACATCAAGGTTGCATTTGTCCAAGCGTGGCATCAAGAAGCCCTAGAAAAACTGGAATCAGGGGGCATACCCTTTGGAGTCATACCTGGCACATAGAAGCTGGTCATGATTGTTGGAGGTCAGTCTTCTCAGCTCCAGGATACTTCTGCAGGTGTACCTCAGGGTGGGTATTTTTAATAAACCTATTCAGATATGTTATAGCACACTTCCAGAGCAGGCAGGACTTGAATATAAACTTTCTGTCCAACAGCAGGGACACTACCACTAAGGTTGTGTCGTAGGCCCAACCATTTCCAGCTGCCTTATCAATTGCTTTCCCTCCATCATAAGGTTAAATGTGGGATTTTCACCGATGATTGCACAATGTTCAGCACCATTCATGACTCTTCGGATACTGAATAAGACTGTGTTCAAATGCAGCCAGACCTGGACAACATCAAGATAAATGGGAGGCAATACTTACACCACACAAGTTTCAGGCAATGCCCATCTCCAATCAGAGAGAATCTAACCTTCACTCCATGACATTCAATGGCATTATCTTCATGGAGAGTATCTGTGTAGCTCAGTCAGCTGGACAGGAGTGGGGAATCAGTTTGGTGCCAATAGCACAGGCTATGATCTTATTGTGTTCTGGCTAAGTTAGGTTTAACACCTCTCACCCTGTTGACTTACCCATAGTGAAAAAATCTTTTAGCAGATAGCCCGATGAAGCTGCTGTCAGGCAAAGAAGTCAAGAAGAAGGCAATCATTGAATCCGCCATTATTTACATACAGGGCCTCTCCTTCTGATTCCTCAATATCCTGCCACCACCATCTACAACGCACAACTCAGTACTGTAGGTGAATACTCTCCTCTTGCCTGATTGAGTGCATGCCAAATAGAGACTCAAGAAACTCCAAACTATCCAGGACAAAGCAACCCACTTGATTGGTACCACATCCACAACATTCAGCATGCATTGTCTTTATCATTGATGGAGTGAAAGCAGTGTGAACCATCTAAAAGTAATTCTCAAAGGCTCCTTCAATAAGACCTTCCAAGGCCATGACCACTCCCAGCTATAAAGATAAAGTTATTAGATACATTGGAACACCACCCCCTGCAATTTCCCCTCCAAGCCATTCGCCATCCTGACTTGGTAATATATCACCATTCTTTCATTGTCACTAGGTCAAAATCCAGGAATTCCAACCTTAGCAGTATTCTGGTGTCATTACATCCAAAGAGTTACAGCAATTCAAGAAGGAAGCTCACCATCACCACCTCCTCCAGGACAATTAGAGATGGGTAACTAATGCTGGACATGCACACATTCTGTATGGAATTGGCCCAGACATTCTAATGGTCAGACTGTTGTTTCTAAGACTGGAGTTGTGTGTTGGGGATATGAGGAAATCCCACTACAGCTGACTCCAAGGGAAGTAACTGGGAAATTGAAACCTTAATGGGCAATTACCCTGCATCAGGAACCCTTGGAAAAAGACCATTAAAATGGGAGAGTTTGGAAGGTTTCGACTCACTTCAGATGAATAGTTACCCAGGAGAGGCTAAAGGACTGAAAACCTACACAAACAGCTTGATAATAACTAAACTGAATGCCTAAATCACTACTCATGCCCTCCATCTCCCACCATCATCATCGACAACATGCCTTTGATCCCTGACACACCTGAAACCTGACAACATCCACACCCGACCCAACAACACCCCTTCCGCCTGAACCTAACCCAACACATTACCCCAAAATCTGAACCCTACCAACTTACCCTATCTGGCATGCAACCCACCTCCTCCATCTGTTTTCCCCAACCTCTCACCCACCCCTACAAAAAAATCATTGGCAAAACATTTTAAAGATATTTGGACAGGCACATGAATAGGAAAGGTTGAGAGGGATATGAGCCAAACGCAGGCAAGTAGGATTAGTTCAATTTAGGAAACCTGGTCGCCATAGATGAATTAGGCCAAAAGGCCTGTTTCCATACTGTATGACTCTACATTCTTACCACAATATACCCACCTACCTCCCACATTATTGTACATACCAATCCCTTCAGTGTGGCTTTCAAAAGGTCTGCTGGGAAATTTCAGCTTCAGAATATGCCACTCAGTGCCTTGAAAGGAGGTACGGATTCTACAACAATCTCAGCCGGCTGGGGTTTGAGGTTTAGTGGAAAGGTCTGTAACAGTACGGAATTTCTGGGCCTTTATAAAGAGGAAATGCATCATTTTGTAGCAGAAGATAATATCAGCGATAAGCAGCTGCACAAAATCGAGTGTAACTGATACATTTGCAGTTGGTACATTACAGGTTGAAACAAACTGACGTCTAATTTTAAGGTCTAATACTGAGCATAACATTAACTTGAACATCACCTTTGACAGTGGCCACTGAATGCAGTCTTGAAGCACAGACATAGCTCTGTGAGAATGGGATTGAGATGTTTGAGCAGCCTAACGTATATTAATATATGTGTGCAAATGTTCAGCATCAGCAAATGACTGACAAGGAGGTTAGTGGGAGGAAGTGCCTGTTAAATCTCTATTGTTTGTCACCTGAACGGGTTCACAAGGGGCTGATTGTCCCACATCCCTGTACTCCTGGTTGCCATGCTAACTGTGTAGAGTTTTGTTTGCAACCCACTTATTGTTGCAATTCATGTCTAAAAGGACAGAGGAAGGTATCACACTGCCATCTCCTGCACAGACTAGGGATGACTAGCAGAGGAGAAATCTTTCACAGGATTAGAGAATCAGCACAGAAAAGACAATTCAGCACTCATATGCTTACCAGCTCACTGGGAGAGCAACCTATCTCTCATCACTCAGCCACCTTTTCTCTGAAGTTGTCCAAAAATTCATGCACTCTGATTGCCGTTTGAAACCCTTTAGTGAATCTGTCTCCCTCACGCTCTCAGACATTACATTCCGACCCTAACCACTCAAATGATTCTGCCTCCTCCACACCCTCAGACAGTGCATTCCAGACCCTCACTACTTGCTGAGTGAAAACATTGACTTTGTTTCACATTTTGGTAATCCCCTTAAAATCTGGTCTCTGGATTCAACCCTTCCTTTCCCTCCTACCATCTCAAGTAAAATGCCTCTTGACTGCCAGATAACAACATCCATGACTGAGGTTAAAGAAATTATCTATCATAACCTGAAAGCCTGTGGAAGACAAAGAACAGAAAAATGGTTCTTTGTGCTGCTGTGCCCTGATACTTTCTAAACAACAAGGTGCAGGGCTGGATG
>NC_063344.1:69288586-69329163 GCF_021869965.1 Rhincodon typus | reverse complement strand
CTGTCTTCTGTCTCAGTCCCTTCTTAAACAGGGGTGTTACATTAGCCATGTTCCAGTCTTCTGTAACTCTCCTCTGACTTCAGCGATTCCTGAAAGATCAGCACCAGTGCCTTGACAATCTACTCCGCTATCGCCTTCAGAACCCTGGGGTGCAGTCTATCTGATCCAGGTTATTTATCCACTTTCAGACCTTTCAGCTTCTCCAGCTTCTTCTTCTTAGTGATGGCTACGCCACTCATCTCTGCCCTCTGACTCTCTTGAAGATCTAGTATGCTGCTGGTGTCTTCCACTGCAAAAATTGATGAAAAGTACCTATTCAGTTCCTCTGCCATGTCTTTGTTCCTCATTACTACTTGTCCAGACTCATTTTCCAGTGCTCCAATGTCCATTCTTGCCTCTCTGTAGGTCAAAAAACACTCTTGCAATTTTTTTTATACGACTAATGAGCTCACCCTCATATTTCATTTTCTCCCCACTTATTGGTTTTTTAGTTGTCCCCTGCTGGTTTTTAAAGGTTTCCCAATCCTCTGGCTTCCCATGAATCTTCAATACATGGCATGGTCTTTCTTTTCCTTTTATGCTGTCCTTGATTTCCCTTGTCAGCCATGGTTGTTGCATTCTCCTCTTAGTATATTTCTCCTTCCCTTGGGATGAATTTCTACTGTGTATTCCTAATTACCTGCTGAAATTCCTGCCATCGCTGCTCCACCGTCTTACCTGCTCAGCTCCAATTCCAATCGACTCTTGCTAGCTCCTCCCTCACATCTTTGTAGTTACCTTTACTCAACTGTAATACTGTTACATCTGATTCCAGCTTCTCCCCCCTCAAACTGCAGGGTGAATTCTATCATATTACAATCACTGCCCCCTAGGGGTTCCTACACCTTCAACTCTCAAATCAAGTCTGTCTCATTACACATCACCAAATCTAGAAATCCCTGTTCTCTACAGGGCTCTAACACAAGCTGCTCTAAAAAAAACCATATCAGCTACCAACCTGATTTTCCAAGTCCACCCGCATAATTAAACTCCCCATGATTATTGTAATAGTGCCTTTTTTACATGCTATTTCTAACTGCTGATTTATTTACTGTCCCAAATTCTGTCTGCTGCTATGAGGCCCGTACATAACTCCCATGAGGGTCATTTTGCCTTTACAGTTCCTTAACTCTACCCACACAGATTCTACCCCTCTGAATCTATTTCACTTCTGGCTATCAATTTTAATTTAATTTCTTACTAAGAAGGTAATCCTGTCCCCTGCCCATTTGCCTGTCCTTTCAATAGGACATGTATCCTTGGAAATTTAGTTTCCAGCTCTGGTTCCCTTGCTGTCACATCTCTGTGATATCCATAACATTGTATCCACTAATTTTAATCTGTGCTACAATCTCACTTACCTTGTTTCATACACTGCATGCATTTAAACACAAACACCTCAGTTCTTTGTTGACTGCCCCCATCTCATAACTCCCCCCTAATCTGTTGTGTCTGAAGTTGGATTCCTGATCCCTTTCCATACTCTCTGTCCTACAACTTGGCTGGAAACTGTAATAATCTCTGCTGTGCCTTCCCCCCTTGTTACTTTTTTCACACATTTGCAAGCAACTGAAGGGCAATTGGTAATGGTGGAAATGATATTCACATCCATGAATGATTTTTTTTTAATGTGGTAATGACAGGAATTAAAATGCAGATTGGATAATGTGAGATATAAGCAGGTCATGCAGTACAGACTAATAGGGGTCCTGTAAAATTCCAGAGCTCATGCAATATTTCTAACAGAAATTACCCGGAACTACAAGTGAGATAATTCGCCAATTTTGTTCTGAGAAGTACTATCCCTAGAATGTGATAATCAACAGCAGAGATGGGAAATTTAAATGGATTCCAGCGATGTAATTGGATCATTGAGAAGACAAATTCAAACTAAAACATCCTTGGTTTGAACTCATTGAACCTGTCTCCTTTGATAGATTTGGAAAAAGCAGAGGTCCAGATGGACGTATGTCTGTCTGGTGTATCCAATATGTCTTCTGCAAAAGAATTCAAAGCACACACCAATATTTGATCGTATGCTTATTGCCAAAAAAGTCAGCAAATGCAAATATTCCTGTATAACCCAACCACTGTCCTTTGCCTGAATTACCATTCACTCAAATCTGATACATAGTGGCAGTCAGAAATCACGTGATGCTCTATAACAGAGACACCATTCACTATTTCAAACAATTTCCACCTGCAAAACCAAAAATCTGAATTGGATTTTATGGAACTAGCATAAAAATTAGCAGTACAAGTTAATAAGCCCACAAAGAGAGCAAACAAAGCACTCAGTCCTGTTTTTAGAGGGGTAAAATACAAAATGAGGGAGATAATTGTTCAATTTATGCTGTACCGTGCAATTATGGTTTCCTCACTGCACTGGAGAGAGTGCACAAAAGATTCATTAAAATGCTGTAGGGAATGACTGTCTGTAACTAACAGGCAAGATTGCCGTCTTTGGAAAATGGAAGATTACAGGAGATAGTGAGACTTAAAAATTAATTAGGGTTTCAATAGTTTGGATGTGGACACACATTCCCGTTAGCATACGTGTCCAGAACAAATATAAAATAGGCACCAACAGATTCAAACAAGGATTTAGGAGAAACTTCTTCACACAGAGAATGGTGAGAGTGTGGAATTTACTGGCATGTGGAATAATTGAAGCAGATAGAAACTATGCAATTCAGTTTCTGCTTGATTCAAAAATGAAGGAGGTGGGAATAGAAAGATACAGCTGCTAGAGGGGAAAAATCAATTTCGATGAACTGAATCTCATGCTGTGTACAAACATTTGCATGAACTAGTCGAGTTCTATGCTGTAGATTTCATGTAATTCTGTTATTGCTGAAAAAGACACATCTTTTCTGACAAGGAATGGACAATAAATGCTGGCCAGCCAGAGACACCCACGTCCCATGACTGAATAAAATCTAAAATTGTCCAAACTTCTGCTTATCAGGGCAATTTGCAAGAAATGTCAAAGTCATAAAGTCATAGAGTTATACAGCATGAAACCAGATCCTTTAGTCCAACTTGTCTATGCCAACCGAAATCCCAAACTAAACTGGTCCCATTTGCCTGCATTTGGCCCATATCCCTTTAAACCTTTCCTATTCACGTACCTGCCCAAAAGTCTTTAAAATGTTATAACTGTAGCTGCATCTATCACTTTCTATGGACACTTCCTATGAACAAACAAACCACCCTCTAAGTGAAAAAATTGCCCCTCAGGTCCCTTTTAGATCTTTCTCCTCTCACCTTAAAAATATGGCCCCTAGTTTTGAACTGCCCCAACCAAGGGTAAAGGCCTTTGCTATTCACCTTATCTATGCCCTACATGACTTTTTAAACTTCCAAAAGGCCATCCCTCAAAAAACATTTATACAGCATGAGACGTGTGTGTTGGGCGATTAGCAAGCAGAGCCTGGTTGGTAGAGACATAGCAGTGAAACATGGGACAACCCATGATGACTGACAATTAACAAAGAACAGAGGAAAGTACAGCATAGGAACAGGCCCTCTGGCCCACTAAGACTGCGCCAACACATAATGGCTTTTTAAACTAAAAACCTTTTACCTCTATGCAGCCTGTATCCCTCTATCCCCTGCCTGTTCATGCGTCTGTCGAGATGCCTCAAACATTGCTATTGTATCTACCTCCACCACCTTCTCTGGAGTGCTTTTGAGACGCTTGGATAGATGGAACCCTCCAATATCCTGCTGCTGGAGTTTTGCTCATGGTTATTGTGAGCAGCACCTTGTACAGTCTGGCCCTTTAGAGAGGAGAAGCCTGGCAGAGATTTTCTGATGGAGACAGCCCTGAGTCTGATGATGATGAGGAGCGCTATCAGCTACAAAGTTGGTTTATTGAGACTTCATATTCCATGAGATTTCTGTCACCTGCTCGACTATAGTATTTGGCCTGCGCTTACATCTTCCTGGCATCTCCCACCTATGAACATCAGAGCTCCTGTGCTTGTGCCGATGTAGAGACGCTGAAGATGATCAGACAGTGCCACATGGGCACAAACTCTGTTCACAGCTTAAAGTCAATCCCAATCAAAGCCATCACATCACACACAAATGCAGCTGAAAAGCAATTTTATAGAAACAAAACCATTAACCAAATTTTTCTAACTCTCAGCATTGAACAATCAATCATTCTTCTGAACCTCCATTGTACTAAGGTGGACGTGTTTTTTAAATTCAGTAATTATGTATTTTTGGCATGGTTACCCCTTTCCTCCTCCTTCTAGGCTGTTGACCCTTAGCCCTGGGATACCTTGGGTTGGCATCCTCTGGTTTGTCAGTGCCCCATTGCTGGTGGTAGCACCTGGGCATTTGGAGGGACTGATGCCAATGGCAGAGGGGTAGTGCCCATCAGAAACACCGTGATAGCTGACCTCTCCACTGCTCCCTCCCTACCGGCATCAGCAGCTGCTAATTCACCACCATGAAGTCCATTTGCTACTCTCTGGGCAGGAACCAGAGGCTAGCTGTGACTCCAGGCTCCTCATCCCTCGATCACCCTGGCTCAGGGCACCTTAACTCACAATCAAGGTAGTAGCTGCAAGCCACCATGACAGTCACTCGCTACACAATGGAAGAAGCCATGCACAGCATAGGGAGGCTGATGGCAGAGTTGCCTGGACTGACTCCTGCAAAGTCCATGTCGGCGCATTCCACTCCTCTGCATTGGCTGGCTCACACATATGTACCTCCAACTGTACACCCAGTATTTACCACCTAGTGGATGATGGCAGAGAACCAGACTGACATCCAATTCACCTTCAGCACTCCTCTGAGTTTCATAGGCCTGTTCAATGCTGTCTCCAAGCAGTTGGACTTGTAACTCTGAAGTGCCCTTACACATCTATGATCCCTCAGAGCTGAGTTGTTTACACATATAAATGTGGATGTAGAGCAATGATGATTTGCTACACCCTCTGAGGTTCCATCCTCCTTCGCAGAGGTTAGCAATGCTTCCTCAGGGTAAGTGGGTCCAGTTGCTGTCCTGCAGGGGAAATAAATGGAGAATGAAGGATAACATCATGATTCGAGATGACTTCAGAAAGAGCCACTTTCAACAAACAGGAATGCGAATGGCAAACAGCTTCTTCCCCAAATTCTGAAAGTCTTCAAAGTGAAAATTCATCAATGATTTGATTTGATTTATTATTGTCACATGTACTGAGGTACAGTGAAAAGTTTTGTTTTGCTTGTAGTACAGGCAGATCATAACATGCAAAGATCATACAGCAATTGAACTGCAAAGAATATAAATAGAAATGTTGAAATGTTGCTCAGTTTCCAGCCATCACTATCCATGCCCCATCCATTTCTCCAGCTCTCTTTAAAAGGGAGAACTGTGCACCGGGGAAACTTCACCATCCTGGATACTTGCCCCATCCTAACATCACCCAATGGTCCACTGCACCCATTCATGGCCAACTCTAGCATTGTCACCTCTCTGGATGAAAATGACCAGGTTTGGTTGAGCACTTCCAGCCCTGGACTCCTCTTGGGTGTTATGCCATTTTTACTCATTAGATATGGGCATCACTGGCAATTCATTGCCTAACTGCTCAGACAGCAATTAAGAGTCAACCGTATTGTGGTACTCGAGTCACACACATGCCAGGCCAGGTAACAATCTGATAGGCTTTTATAGCAATGGTTACATGGATCCCATTAGGCTAGTCTTTAACATCAGATTTCTATTGAATTCAAATTTCACCATCTGTCTTGATGGGTTCAAACCCATATGTTAGGCCAGAACATTAGCCTGGTGTTCTGGATTACTGGCCCAGTGACATTGTCACAGCACTACAGCCTCACATGTCCTGTTCTGCCATAAAAAGGGATATTATAATAAACTTGCTGAGCTGAAATCCTGCTTTCAAACGTGCAGTCAACATATTCTTTGATGTTGGTTCATAATTTGCAGTGGTCCTCACTAATTTGCATTTGAAAATGTTCCATCTCTCCTTGGCATCTCCTTCACACAACCTAATGTTTGTGATGTGGGCTTTTCCACCAATAGGGCCACAGGTATTTTACTTGACGTGACAATGCTTATGTTATACCCTGTAACATAGAAAACTTGGCACAGATAATGTGATTTTGAAAGAGCCAATAAACATTTATTGCAGCTAGTTATTACATAGAAATATTACAGTTCTCAGACACCGGAGTGTCTGGGCTGATATTAAGCCATTAAGTTCCACAGAACAGCATGTTTCTTCTAGTATGTCATGCTTCTAGTGATCAGAGGGTAAGATGGAATACAAATATTATTAAGCTGGAGAGCGTTCAGAAGAGATTTACCAGGACGTTGCTGAGTAATGAAAGGCTTGAGTTATAAAGAAATGCTGGATAGGCTGGGACTTTTTTCACTGGAGTGTAGGAGGTTGAGAGGCAACCTGATCGAAGTTTATAAAATAATGAGGGTTGTAGATAAAGTTAATAGTACTTGTCTTTTCCCTAAGATAGGAGATTTCAAGACTAGGGGGCACATTTTTAAAGTGAGAGGAGAGAGATTTAAAAAAGACATGAGGGGCAACTTTTTTACACAGAGTGGGTTCACACATGGCATGAACTGCCAGAGGAAGTGGTGGATGCGGGTACAATTACAACATTTAAAAGACATTTATATAAGTACATGAATAGGAAAGGTTTGGAGGGACATGGGCTAGAAGCAGGCAGGCAGGACTAGTTTAGTTTGGGATTATGTTTGGCATGGACTGGTTGGATCAAAGGGTCTGTTTCCCTGCTGTATGACTCTATGACTATATGGCATGCTGTGATACAATAATAGCATCATGAGCAAGTCTCTTAAAGGTATACTGACACATTGATCATGAGATACATCATAACATGCTGCTAATTGAATCCTTCCATCCCTTGTGAGTTCATCTCCCCCTTGCCTGTCCCTGTGAAATTTGCTGGTATCAGCCAGTGTGGGGCAGCCTCACTTGGATAGATTTGTTGGTCTGGTCGGACTTCCCCACTAATATTGTAAATGTTTAACAACAAGCCAGAATGAATGTAACTCAGTCTTATCGCGGGCTGATCAACACGGAGATGCTTCACGCCTAACACAGTAAGCATTTGTACAAAGAAATGGCTTAGTTGAAGGAAATGAGTAACTGAAGACATTTGTACTCACCAGTGCTAGTAGAGTGGAATGCATCTCACTAGGTACAGACCTCAGAGATATATTTAGATTTGTGAATGTACGTGTTTCTCATTTTTGGCTGACAAGATTGAGTTTGTGTATATTATTTGGAGTATCAATGAGTATTCATGACATGCTAATGAGGACAAAACAGGTTCCTGAGTATGTACAACAGGAAAGACAACTAGACTGAAAGGTCTGAGAACTTAATAGCAAATTAGAAAACTGCATTTTTCCTCCCATTCAGTTAGATCTCCCCACACATCTTTCTAAAAGCTTCAAGTGGTCCTAGAAAATTCTGCCCTTTATTTGTCTCTTTTGCCCTTAATATAGATGTATCTCTGTTGCTTGCTCTATTCCTCTGATGCTTGTCTCCCTCATTCTCCCTCTACCTGTGGTTAGTTCTCTGCATTTCGCTGTTGTCCATCTATTTCATCCTTTACCAGTCTTGCTGCCTATCCTTGCCTATGTTTCTACTTCTCTCTTCATTTCCCTGGATGGACAGTTATGGAAATAAATGAGGTCAGAAGTTGATTCACAAACACAGATTCCTGAACACTCTCACTTCTTGAATTCTTGGTGGTTCAAGCTATTTTCAGGATAGCTTTCATCTAAAGTTTTCCTGGGCGTGAACCATAATCTCTTTGATTTATTAAATGCCAAATATTTGACGGGGCCTAACACTCTGTGGAAGTGGAGACCAGGTCAGGCAGGCACATAAGAAAACTTGCCTCGCTCCTCAGTGAAAATCAGCCTGGAATCCAATCTGTTTTCCATTTAAGATATTAATTTGCTCTAACCTTGGCCTTACAGTTTCAGATGCCTTCTGAACTGCTGCCTACAGAATTACAGCCTCTTATCTACATAGACACATCCTCAGTGTGCTTCATTAAAAGTAACTTAGCAATGCTCCATTACTGTTAATGCTTATTTTAATGAGCATTAATTCTCCAATTCAAATGAAAAATAACTATTAGCCAGATGTCTGCCTGAAACCTTCTTCATGGGACATGCATATCATTCATTTCGGAAATGGAATAAGTCACCTGGAATGATGCAATAAAAAAGGAACTAAAATAAGATGTAATGTGTTTTCTTTTCCTGAGCCATGTTCTCTCCTTGCCCTCCTGAAGGTGTTGTCTTTGACTCGGATACAAGTTTCTCACATTTCTGGTGTCTCATCCTATTGGCTATTATCAGGTGCAGCCTCTGGGTGAGGGTCACAGGGCACCTGACCAGTGGAGCACAACACAGTTGCTTATAACTCAATGTCTATAAGAAAGAAAGGCACAGTTACAGCACGTTTCCCAATGACAGGACATTTCACAATCAGGCATAATCGCTGCTTCAATGTTGGCAATGCAAGAAGCAAATCTCAAACCGCAATCAGATACATGACCAAAATGTCTGTTCTTCACGATGTTGGATCATTGAATTCCTATAGCTTGGAAACAGACCATTCGGCTGATTGAGTCCACACCATTGTGTGGAGCATCCCACCCAGACACTCCCCCTCTACCCTGCATTTCCCATGGCTAACCCACCTAGCGTGCGCATTCTTGGACACTATGGGCAATTTAGCATGGATAATCCACCTAAACTGCACATCATTGGACTGAGGGAGGGAACCGAGCACCCAGAGGAAGCCCACTCAGACACAGGGAGAATATGCATACTCCACACAGACAATGGCCCAAAGCTGGAATCAAACCCAGTTCCCTTGTGCTGTGAAGCAGCACTGCTAACTACTGAGCCACCCTGCTGCACCATTGTGGTACAAATATTGACCAAAAAACCAGGGAGAAATTCCTTGCTCATTTTTTTTAAAAATAGGACTGTGGGGTCATTTCTGTCCCTCTGAGAGGAAAACATGTTTAGAATGCCATTCAAAAGACAGTGTCACTGACTGAGCAGCACTCTTTCAGCACGGTATTGTAGGCTCATAGGTCAGGACATAGGACTTCACTTAGGTCTAATCCTGTCACAGGGCTTGTACCCACTACCTTCGACTCAGAGGTGATGGAGTTCTCATAAATCCTTAGGCCAAATCTTAACCATTAACACGCTGTGTCACGTTGTAGTAAAAATCCAACTGGTTCACTAAACCTGCTATGCCACTCAAATTGGCAAAATGTGATTCCAGTCACACCATTGCTCCCTTATTAACAATTCCCTATTCCATGCCCCCATCCTGCCCTCATTACCATTGGCCTCAGGCCCCTCTGTGTTAAAGTCGTAGTCATAGAGTATAGAGTTACACAGCATGGAAACAGATCCTTCAATCCAACCAATCCATGCTGACCATGTTCCCAAACTAAACTAGTCCCACCTGCCTGCATTTGCCCCATACCCCTCCAAACATTTCTTATTCATGTACTTATCCAAATGTCTTTTAAACGTATAACTGTACCCTCATCCACTACTTCCTCTGGAAGTTCATTCCACACATGAACTACTGTCTGCATAAAAAGATTGCCCCCATTTTTTGTTTTAATCCTTCACCTCTCACTTTAAAAATATGTACCCTGGTCTTGAAATCCTCCACCCTCGAGAAAAGACACCAGCCATCACCTTATCTGTGCCCCTCATGATTTTATAAACCTCTGTAAAATCGCCCCCTCAACCTCCCACACTCCAGTGAAAGATGTTCCTGAGGCTCCGATGTGTGTAACCTGCTGGTGGCGCTGTCTGCAATGTTAATGCAACTCTCAAGCGGCAGGATTTCTGCTCTCCAAGATCCTGAATCTATAGAAAGTTTACCACGGCTAATTCAGTGCCTCATGGGTACTTGACACTGGCTGCCGCCTGCAACCAACATGATACAGGCCTCCCACCAGCTCTTCAGCCATCAGGTGAGACCCCATTCACTGGATAAAATACCACCCTATATCTTCATTCCTCCAGGGCAACTAAGTTTGGGTAATAAAAATTGATTTTCCAATGGATTCATATTTTAAGAACAATTAAAACAAATGTTCAGCTCAACTCAACACTGCACCATAGGAGGTTAAATTAAGATACTATAGCTCATACATTGCATTAGAATGTAGCGCATAACACTTTCAAGTGAAAGTCTTATATTGATAACACACATTAACACTTATCAGTTAAAACAAGCAATAAATGGATTAACTGTTTGGACGCTCAGTTGACTGGAGCTGACACTGTGGAAGCTGAACGGCCACAGAATGGTAAATGAAACATTTCCAGCCATGACCAATGGTGCTATGGTCTATGTGTCTGAAAGGGTTAATATTACAGAGTACCATAAATACCACACACCATGATGATGTCACATGTACAGCTTGGATCTCAAAGGCATGAAACCTGACCTCCATCCTCCTCAAAGTCTTTATAACAATGACTGTTAAATCAATGTAACCTATACTAATTATGAACATGTAACAAACTATAACATGTTAACAATAAAAGACTCCTCTATTTAGACAAGTAAGTGGCCTTCCTCTCCCACACTAGACCAAACAGATCCTAGGCAAAAACAGAAATCGTTGGAAAAGCTCAGCAGGTCTGGCAGCATCTGTGGAGAGAAATCAGAGTTAACATTTCAGGTTGAGTGATCCCTCCTCAGAACTGCAGAAGCAGATCCTGCAGTTTCCTGCACTTAAAGACGATGGTGCTTACATCATACAATCTTCATACAGTGTTAATGACCATACAGAGTCCTAATGCAGCACCCAATACCAGGAGGGCACACATGTGAATAAACCAGAGGAATCCAGTTGATCTGATCCTGATGTGAACTCAGTTTATTTGATTCACATTCTTGAAACTTACAGATCTGTGTTTACTCAACACAAATTTACCAATCTCATACTCTGACTGGTAAACTGAACAAAGTTTCTGTTTATTTGTAGATAGAAAGAGATCACCCAGCAAACAGATTTACTGTAAAGGGTTCGGCATCGATTGTTACAGGAAAACACTGTTACATCTTCCCCACACTATAAGCTAGACTGTCACTGGTTCCTTTTTCATTACTACGCTCTCTCTTAAAGCAATATTGTAACAGGGCCCACCGAAGTCTCATGTTTTTGCCTGTGAGAGAGTATTACCCCAACACTCACTATTTACTGTGAGAGGCATTTAACTTGCAGGTAGGTGATAGACACTACTGTCTGCTATTGCAAAATCTCTGAAAGTATGAAGGAGTGTTTTTGGGAGATCTGTTTTGAACCGAGTTATTGGGTTTGACAGAGTGTTCCTGCATCATCACTGCATGGGAAAATAATTTTCTGTACATCTGGGTCTACTGTATGACTGGTAAAATGAGCATTGGATAAGGAGAGAGGTCACTGTGCAGAAGGGAGAGGAGACAAGGAACTCACTTCCAGACTTCCCAATGCTGGCCCACCATCTAAAAGGACCAACCCAAGGGTACCTGGATGAGTGCAGGTCCAACTACACTCCTGAAACTCAACACCATTCAGACCAAAGCAATTATCCACTACCTTTAATATGTACTCTTGGCAACAGTGTGTACCATCTCCAAGGTGCATTGAAGTTACTCGCCAATCCCCTTTTAACAGCATCTTCAAAAGTGATAAACTCTCCTGTCTAGAAGAAGTTCAGTTTTGGTCACCTTTCTATTGGAAAGATGTTATTAAGCTGGAAAGAGTATAGAAGAAATTTACAAGGATGTTGCCAGGACTCAAGGGACTGAGTTATAGGGAGAAGTTGGATAAGGTAGGAATTTTTTCTTTAGAGTGTAGGAGTCTTATAGAAGTGTATAAGATCATGAATTATAGAATCCCTACAGTGTAGAAACAGGCTATTCAGCCCTCAAGTACAGACTTCCAAAGAGCATCACACCCAGACCGATCCCTGTATTTCCCACTCTTGACACGATGGGCAATTTAGCATGGCCAATCCACCTAACATGCACATCTTTGGTCTATGGCAGGAAACTGGAGCAAACCCATGCAGACACGGGGAGAATGTACAAACTCCACACAGACAGTCACCTAAGGCTGGAATTGAACCCAGGTCCCTGGAGCTGTGAGGCAACATGTCACCATGAGAGGTATGGATAGGGTGAATGCACTCAGTCTTTTTCCCAGAGTTGGGAAATCGAGGACTACAGGGCATTAGTTTAAGGTAAGAGGGGAAAGAATACATGGGAACCTGATGGGCAACTTTTTTTACACAGAGGGTGGTACACATATGGAATGAGCTGCCAGCAGAAGTGGCTAAGGCGGGTACATTAACAACATTTAAAAGGCACTTGGACAAATATATGGATAGGAAAGGTTTAGAAGGATATGAGTCATGTGCAGGGAAATGGGGTTAGTGTGGATGGACACTTTGGTCGACATGGGCCAGTTTGTGTCGAAGGGCTTATCTCCGTGCTGTAGGACTCCATGACTCTATGACTCTATGAGATAGACATAGGGGTGCAGGAACATAGTTCCTTGCAAGTAGTGTCACAGGTAGACAGGGTGGTAAAGAAGACGGTCGGCACACTTGCCTTCTTTGGTCAGAGCACTGAGCACAGGAGTTGGGATGTCTTATTGCAGCTATACAAGACATTGGTAAGGACACATTTGGAATGCTGTATATAATTCTGGTTACCCTGCTTTGGAAGGATATTATTAAGCTGGAAAGGATGCAAAAAAGTTTTACAAGAACATTACCAAGACTGGAAGGTTTAAATTATAAGGGAGGTTGGATAGGCTGGGAGATTTTTCCCTGGATTGTAGGAGGCTGATAGGTGGCCTTATAGAGATTTATAAAATCATGAGGGGCAGAGATTAGGTGAATAGCCAAAGTCTTTTCTTCAGAGTAGGGGAGTCCAAAACTAGAGGGCATAGGTTTAAGGTGAGAGGAGGATGATTTAAAAAGGACCTGAGGGGCAACTTTTTCACACAGAGTGTGGTGCATCTATGGAACTAGCTGCCAGATGAAGTGGTAAAGGGGGTACATTTATAACAATTAAAAGACATTAGGACAGGTACACGAATAGGAAAGGCTTAGAGGGATATGGGCCAAATGCAGGTAAATGGGACTAGTTCAGTTTAGGAAACCTGGTTAACATGGACCAGTTGGACCATAGGATCTATTTCTGTGCTGTATGACTCTGAGATGCATATGATCCCCGCTAATTGCAAGATCCCCTTAAGCCTTCCTTGTCATTGAGTCAAAATCCTTGAACACCCTCCTTAAAATGCTATGCTTAAATGTTATTTAGTATGCCATTCAAAAGACAGTGTCACTGACTGAGCAGCAGTCTCTCAGTACTGCACTAACCCTAACCCTAAACCTAACCCTAACCCTATCGCATTGTATGCCTGCACCCAGCCAGTATATGGACAACAGTGGTTCAACAAGGCAGCTCAGCATTGATATACAGTTTGCCCCCACTAAGATATTTTATTTTATACACCAATGTTTACGTTCTCCGCTGTAACATAAGAATTTAAATGTGTGTAGAATGGTATTGAAGAATCCAACAGAATGTTAATTATAATTCAATGTTATACACAAACATTATATTCACAGACACATTGGATTATCTAAAGAGCGGCAAACACACTGATTGCCAATCTACTCTTTCAATTTTTGACGTCAAGGAAAAGCTCCACATTTTTGATAGGAAATTCGAGTTAGGGCTCTTTCAGAAATGTGGAGCTGTCCTTCAAATCTGATAAGTTCCTTATAGTGCGGAAGAAATGGGGAAAGCAAACTACATGCCGTTTTTCACAGCAATCAGTTGCCATAATCAGTGACTTGAAGATCGAGCAGGTACAGGCAGCCAGTTTGTGAGGGGATTAGACCATAAGCTAAGTGTGAAATTAGAGTGTCAGGTGGGTAGGGTTCCAGGTTAGTAGGGTGCTAGGTAAGCAGGATGCTAGTTAGACAGGATGCCAAGTCGGTAGGATGCGAAGTTGGTAAGGTGCCAGGTTAGGATACTAGGTGGGCAGGAGGCAGCTTTCCAGGGTGTCAGTTTGATAGGGTACCCGTAAATAGGTGCCAGGTAGGTAGAGTACAACATAACTAGGGTGTCAACTTGGGAGAATGCCAAATGGGTAGAATGCTGGGTAAGTAGGGTACCACGTGGGTAGGAGATAGGATACCAGTTAGAAAGTTTGACAAGTAAGAGCACAGATGGTAGGGACGCCAGTTGTGTAGCAAGTAGGTTTGCTGGGTGCCAGTTAGATAGAGTGCCAAGTACATTGAGTGCCAGGTGTGTTGGATGCCAGGCGAGAGAGCCAAGTATGTAATGGAGTGTTTGGGTTCAGTCAGGGTGGATGGGAGATATTGGGCCTAGTATGAATACAGGGTTTTCAGCAGTCCTGTGACAGATAGGAGAGTTCTGGGTTCTGGGGCTAGGGTGGGGGCTCAGGATTGTGTCTGGTGGTGGGAGTATGGTGTCAGGTCCTGGGAGGACAGGGGTATGCCAGGTTCTAGTGGGAATGGGAGTGAGGTATGAAGGCATAGGTTATCAGGTGACTGGGAGAGAGGGACTGTCCTGGGTTTGGTGGCAAGAGTTTTCAGGTCTTGGGGATAGTTTGGAAGGAGTAGGGATGGGGATCATTGTGTTAGGGTCTGCGTCTGGGGAGCATGAGCACTCTGCAGGAGTTGTAGTTGTGGGCAAAGTGGGGTGGTGGGACGTGGGGTTAGGGAGTGTTAGGATTCAGTATGAAAAGTTAGGCCAGTCTAACTTTTTCTGAGTAACTCTTTACTTAACTGAGACAGAACCTTCTGAGTTATCTGATTTAAATTGATACATTCGAAGAGACCTGTGTAGGGGAATTAGCCATTAGAATCTTCAATTCCCCAGGCAATTTGCTCTGTGTTTACATCCTTATGGATTCCGGAGGGTCATAATGCAGAGCTCCCATCCATGCTGCAGGAATGTCTATCTGGCTACTGGGAAATATGGGCCAATATCCCTGGACTAGGAAGAGGCTACTTGGTTGCAAAGATCAGGGGTCCCATCAGCATGAAATGATGATGGAGTCTGGGATTTTGTATCCTTTTCATGATACAGTGATGGTAACAGGAGCATGTCTATTACAAGTATGTGATTGGAAAAAGTGAACTGACAATCAAGTTCCCACTATTCAAAGAGCCTTCACAAATATATAAATGACCCATTTAATTATGGGATAGTTAATGTCTTACAGGACCATTATTTAAGATAAAAGAAAGTCACACCACGTTTCATTGATGAAAAGGTAAACAAAAAACTTATTTATTATAAACAAGTTGACCAATTAACAGGCGGAAAAATTCTTATCAATTTTAAATATGCAAATATATTCACTCCTTGAAATCCCAATGCACATGCATATTCATTCACAAAATACGATGGGTGACGCAGCCAATTCAGAAGAAATATCATGGGCAGAAAACATTGGCAAAAGGAAAGAATTCAAGATCAAGATCAAGGGGCCAAGCCACACGGATGGAATGTTATGCCTTGCTCACAGTTCTTTCAATTTTCCATGATGATATCCTACTGTTTTCAACTGTGGGAATCCTCAGTTTGTTGACCAGTCAGTTGGACTTAAAAGTATCCCCCTCTCAGAGTTTTCAGTGCTGTTTCTTTTCCATTCACATGAGGACGCTTGAAGGTTTCTTGAAAGCATGAGTGAAAATGACCATTTTCTCAGTTCTGTGATTTTTTTGCAACATAACAATAAAATCTATTGTTAGGCAGTTTTGTTTTAACCCCAGGGCATTTGGTGTCAGCATGTTTCACCAAAGTATGAAGTCTAGATTCTCCAAAGTTACAGAATCTTGTACAACGAATAAGTGAACTCAGCTTCACATTGATCTTCAAGTTGTTGAAAAAAAACTAGTAGTACATGCTGTGCAGCACAACAGTGTCCAACATTCATTTTTTGCAGTTTATATTCCATTTGATTTGATTAATTATTGTCACATGTACTGAGATACAGTGAAAAATATTGTATTGAGTGCTAACCAGACAAATTGTACCTTACATAAGTACATTAGGGTAATAGAACAGAATGCAGAATGTAGTGTTACAGCTACAGTGAAGATGCAGAGAAAGATCTGACATATGAGCGGTCTATTCATACATCTGACAACGGAGGGGAAGAAATTGTTCTTGAATCTGTTGTTATGTGTTTCAAACTTCTGTATCTTCTGCCTGATGGAAGAGGGTGGAAGAGGCGATAACCGGGGTGGGGGGTGTCTTTGATTATGTTGGCTGCTTTACAATATTTCCAAAAATAAGATACAGGTATTCTGTACAATGCTGACATGCTAACTGTTAGACATGGCAAAAATACCACCACCTTCTCCAGGGACAATAAAAATGGGAAATAAATACTGGTTCAGCTAATGTTGGCCACTTTCTGCAAAAAAATCAAAAGAAGAATCCATCACAACTAAATTAGAAATTGCTAGAGAATCTCATAAAGTCTGGCAGCATCTGCGGAGAGAGAAAGCAGAGTTAATGTTTCAGGTCCAGTGACCTTTCTTCTAAACAAATTTTAGCGAGGAAAAGGTGGTCTTTATGCTGAAGGCAGGGTGGGGGTGAGGTGGGAGGAGTAAACTACAGGTGGAGATGAAACCTAGAGGGAGAGAACAGCAATTAGGCAGACAAAGGGATGGATTGTGGTGAGTTCAGGGAAAAGTAAAGCTGACGATGGCCACCATTAGTTGGTGAGAATGGGTTGGCTGTGCTGAAAGCAGCCCATATCATTAAAGGGCCTGGGGTCTGTGGATGGAAGAAGGTACTCTGGGCCTAAAATTGTTGAACTCGATATTGAGTCCTGAAGGCTGCATTGTTCCCAAGTTGAAAACGAGATGTTGTTCTTCCAGCTTGCACTGAACTTCACTGGAGCAATTTGGCAAGCCTAAGACAGAAATGCTAACCAGGGAAGACAGTGGTGTGTTGAAGCAGCAGGCAACTGGAAGCTCAAGGTCATTTCTGCAGATAGAACATAGATGTTCTGCAAAGTGACCAACCCCAGACCCCCAACGCCCCCCACACAGTCTGTATTTTGTCTTCCCACTTTAGAGGAGACCACATAACACAGTAGATTTGATTCAGTGAAGTGCAGGTAAATCACTGCTTCACCTGAAATATATCTGGGGCCTTGGATGGTGAGGAGGGAGGAAGTAAACAGGCAGGAGTTACACCTACGATGATAGCATGGGAAGGTGCCGTGTGAGTGTGGGGGGAGAGGTGATGGGAGTGGAGGAGAGTGAACTGATGTTTTCCAAGAGGGAACAGTCTCTAACGAAGGCTGTCAGGGGAGGGGAATATGTAGCTAGTGGCAGCATCCTGCTGGAGGTGGTGGAAATGGCGGCAAATGATCCACTTGGGGACCTTGGGCCTTCAGGACTCAATATTGAGGTCAATAATTTCAGGGCCTGAACACCTTCTTCCATGTCCTTTACCAAGCCCCACAAACCAGGCCCTACCATGACATGAACTGTTTTCATCACAGCCACGCCATTTTCACTCGCAAATGGTCCCCATTATCACATTTTCTTTCTCCCTGGCTCAGCATTATCCATCCCTTTGTCTGATTAACTGCTACTCTCTCTCTCTCTCCATCTCCACTTATTGTTTACTCTCTCCACCGAGGCTGTTCAGTTTCTCCAGCAATTTCTGCTTTTGTTTCAGATTTACAGTACCCACAATAGTCCATTAATTTGTCTCCAGTTGGTCTTTTCTGGTTACTGGCAAATTCAGCAGGATATTATCATTCCCTCCCTGCTCCTCATAAATTTCTGCTACAATGAGCACATTTTCACTATGTATGTAGATGAAAGGGTGATTGAACATGGAACAGATGGACCAAAGGGCCTTTTACTGTGCCTTAGCCATCCATGATTCTAATTGGGAGTGGAATAACATGATCTTACTTCATGAGGATGAGAGAATTTCTGGTGACTACTTGCAAGAAATGTGTGGTTTGAATGTATAGCACTTGCAGAAGTGAATGGGAGTGTTAAATTGTGAATAAGTTATGGGAAAATCATAGCTCCTAGCCAACAGCTACCTCTGCAGGTTTAACCCTGACTATTCACTCACTGTCATCAGTGGAACGTGCATAAGCTATCATTGATCCTGCAATGTGACAGATGAAAGGTTTAGGAGCTTTGCCTCTTGCAGCGTGATGTTAGCTACAATTTTAAAATGCTTTCTGCAGAAGGTGACAGGCAGTGATGCTTCTGTCACCTCAATACTTGCTCTGTATTGTGATGATATCGCATCAAAACTAGCAAAAACAGCATTGCCTCTGTGAAAGTGCTTTTCTTTTATCTCTTTAAGATATTCTGGAAGTCATTGCCAAGTTTAGCTTATTTTTCTTCCTTACTTAAGTGCACTTAGGTTTGACATTAACAAAATGGGAGAAGATTTGAGCAGAAATAAACACTACTCGATTTTCTTGATTTCTCGCCACTTTCCCATTGCCACTCAGTCTGAATTATACTGACCTCCATCATAACCTTTAAAGGAAACGCACGTGGTATAAAGAATCTGTTGAGGTAGGTGACACAGCAGATAAATCCACATTGGATCCCAGGGAATTTCAAAACACTGATGAAGGAAACAGGATGAATGGGCTTTGGAAGTTAATGAACCTCTGTCTGTGTTCTCCGGAAAATCAGAGTAATTTTTACATTGTGGATTGTGTCCCTTGCTGGGTTACAAAGAGTTGCAAGAGTCATAGAATTGTACAGCATGGAAATAGACCCTTTAGTTCAACTCGTCCATGCCAACCAGATATCCTAAATTAATCTAGTTCCATTTGCCAGCATTTGGCCCATATCCCTCTAAACCCTTCCTATTCATATACCCATCCAAATGCCTTTTAAATATTGTAATTGTACCAGCCTCCACCACCTCCTTTGGCAGCTCATTCCGTACACACAACACCCTCTGCATGAAAAAGTTGCCCCTTAAGTCCCTTTTAAATCTTTTCCTTCTCACCTTAAACCTTAGCTATTCATCCTATCCACGCCCCTCATGATTCTATAAATGTCTATAAGGTCACCCCTCAGCCCCTGATGCTCCAGGAAAAATAGCTTCAGCCTACTCAGCCTCTCTCTATAGCTCAAATCCTCCAATCCCAGCAACATCTTTGTTAATCTTTTCTGAACCCTTTCAAGTTTAACAACATCCTTCCTATAGAAGGGTGACCAGAATTGTATGCAGTATACTAAAAGTGGCCTCACAAATGGCCTGGATAGGGGCACCATGACATCCCAACTCCAATACTCAATGCACTGACCAATAAAAGCAAGCATGCCAAATGCCTTCTTCATCACCTTGTCTACCCATGATTCCACTTTCAAGGAACAATGCACCTGCACCCCAAGGTCTCTTTGTTCAGCAACATTCCCCAGGAGCCTACCATTAACTGCATAGGTCCTGCCCTGGTTTGCCTTACCAAAACACAACACCTCACGTGTGTTCCTTCGGATCACCGTCTTGAAGGCCAGGATTTCCACTTTAATCATTAATCTGGATATTCTGAGGGGTGGTAATCTCTCTCAGATTGACACTCCACTTCCATTTCACATTAAGAAAGAACTCTGCATTTCTAACAGGGGATTTCTATCAGGCCTCCTTCAGAAATATGGAGCCTTACTTCAAATCTGATCGTCTTCAAAAACCTTAATAAGGTTACCACTCAATCTTCTCTAATTTAAAGGAAAAGGCTTTGAGCTGTTTCATTTTTTTTTCTGAAGGCTGTATTCATTCATTGCATGGTCTAGGGAAAGTCACGCCTGGTGCTGATTTCAGTCTTTCCACGTCTTTTCAATAGGAGGCAGACAGGAAGTGCACACAATGCCGAACTTTACCATAACCGCACACCTATTGAATGCAATGCCCTTAGAAAGAAATGCTTTGCAAGCATTCTTGATGGATTAATCACAAAATAATTTACAATAGTAACTAAGAATTGCCCTTGACACCAACATTCAATCTTCAATGAAAGACAGAGATTAGAGCCAATTGCAAATATTGTACCGCTCTAAGTGGATACAAGAGGAATAACGTAGCACAGACAGAAAGAGATTACTGCTCCAAGTGCTTCTGTCCCTGTTTTATGCAGAATTCAAAATACACTCACGTAAAGAATGAATGATGGGGAAGGAAAATATCTGAGAGATTTTTATGGTGCACTCTGCAATAATGGTGGCCGGGGCCAAGTAACGTTAAGAAGAATTTATGGTGCAGATAAATTCCATAAAGTGATTGCTACTGGCTCTTGTTATTCCAACATGATTTTTCAACCATCAATGTAATCACCCACTCTTGGAATTTTTATTACTGGAAAGATTAGAGTCAATAAACTTCACAAATTATTTCTTGCTTATGGGTTTTATGGCTATTGGCACGGAGGACTTCAGATTGATTCTGAGAGTCAAGTAAGATCAAGTTCCCATATTTAACTTTGTTCACTAAGTATGGCATACGGAGATTTTGGGTGCTATTTACAGAGAATCTAAGTGAGACAGAGATGGTGACGGGTACAACTAGATCTCAGCCTAATCTCCTGCTAAAGGCAGTTGATGATAAGATTCCAAGGACAGTGGTTATGACTAGGGATCAAACTTGACAGTCCCCAGGGGTAAGCCACAGTCTGGAGGGATAGGAATCTGTAAATACGGGGTGCGGTGGGGTGGGGTGAGGACGAGATGAGGAATGGTGGTGGTGATAGAGTGTGAAGGCTCTGGCAGGAAAAGCCCAAAGTTTCTCTATATGAGTCACAGCAGTGATCCATCACATAGTGTTTCCAGTTATACAGGGCCTTGGTGAGACCAGACCTGGAGTACTTTGGTTGCCCTGCCAAAGATAAGATATACTTACCATAGTGGGAATGCAACTGAGTTTTGCTGGACTGATACCAGGGATGGCAGAACTGTCTCTGAAGACAGGTCTGTTTGAGGATTTCTTTCAGGATTGTTTCAATTGGGTCTGTATTCGCTAGAGGATGAGACGCGATCCAATCAAAACATATAAAATTCAAACAGGGCTCCACAGGCACGACACATGGAGGATGGTTCCCTGTTTGGGGAGTCTATGACCAGGGGACACAGACTCAGGAAATGGGTTGGTGATTTAGGACTGAAATGAAGAAACATTTCTACACTCAGAGTCACAGAGTCATAGAGTTGTACAGAACTGAAACAGACCCTTTGGCCCAACTCTTTCATGCCAACCGGATACCCTCCACTAATCCAGTCCCATTTTCCAGCATTTGTCCTATATCCATCTAAACCCTTCCCATTCTTGTACCCATCCAGCTGCCCTTTAAATGTTGTAATTGTACCAGCCTCTACTTCCTCTGGCAGCTCATTTCTATACATGCACCAGCCTCTGTGTGTAAAAGTTGCTGCTTAGGTCCCTTTTAAATCTTTCCCCTCTCACCCTAGACCTCTCGTTTTGGACTCCCCTACCCTGGGAAAAAGACCTTAGCTATTCACCCTATCTATGCCCCTCACGATTTTATAAACCTCTATAAGATCACACCTCAGCCTCCGATGCCCCAGAGAAAATAGTTCCAGCCCATTCAGCCTCTCCTTATAGCTCAAACCCTTCAGTCCCAATTAAATCCTTGTAAATCTTTTCTGAGCTCTTTCAAGTTTAACAATATCTTTCCTAAGGCAGGGAGGCCAGAATTGAATGCAGTATTCCAAAAGTTGCTAATGTCCTGTATGGGCATAACATGACAACATGACACCCCAATTCCTATACACAATGCACTGGCCAATAAAGGTAAGTGTACTGAATTCCTTCTTCACCACCCTGTCTACCTGCAACTCCTCTTTCAACCTGTGAATTTGTAATGATGGAAGGCAGCAGAAGTTAGGTAACTGAGTATATTCAAGAAAGTGATTGATAAATCTTTAGGTATCAAAAGCATCAAGGGGTATGGATAGATAAAATGAATATACATTGAGACAGAGAATCAGTCATGATCATATTAAACAGTAAAGCAACCTGGAAGGACCAAATGTCCCCATCCTTCTCCTGGTTTCTATGTTTCTATAAAAATTGATACTTCAATCTCAGGCCAGGGTCTTGCCCTGTGTTAGATTGTTTGAAAGAGTTCAATCCTCTAGATGCTGTCACTACAATTCCAGCAAAAATCACATTGATGATAGCTCAATATTCCACTCCCATATCCTGCTCCACAAATTGTATTAATAAGAGTAAATTGTTTGAACACATCAGTAAACCATCAGCAGCCAAAAGTGAGTATAGAAATAAGAGAATGAATAGCTAGAGGGATGGTAGAGATGGGGGTTGGGGGTGAAGAGGGGCCGACAATAGATTCCTGGAGCATTGGGAAAGATTTGAAGGGAAATGGAACCTGCACATGTTGGATGGATTGCACCTGAACAGAGCTGGGTGTCATATCCGTGCGGGTTGTGTTACTCATGTTATTGACAAAGTTTGTACTTAGACACAGTGTGGAAACCAGATGATAATATCAGAGAGGAAAGTCACCACAGAAAGTATTCTATCTGGGTGCACCACGGCCTGGTACAGCAATTGATCTACCCAGGACTGTAAGAAACTCCAGAAAGTTGCATACACAGCCCAGGCCATCACAGAAGCCAACCTCCCATCCATGGACTCCATTTACACTTTGCCGCAGAAAAGCTGCCAATGTCATCAAAGACCCCTTCCAGCCCATTAATGCTCTCTTCCAACCTCTTCCATCAGGCAGAAGATACAGACACTTGAAAACATGCAGCAACAGGTTCAAGAACAGCTCCTTCTCTTCCATTGTTAGACTGCTGAATGGAAACCTCTAACTTCAAATAATGTTGATCTTGCTTTGTTCATCTCCTGCGCAGCTGTAAACATGTATACTTTGCTCTGTCTAAGCACCCTATGATCTGTATGTCCTTGTTTGCTATGATCTGCCTGTACTGCTCACAAAACAAAACTTTTCACTGTACTTAGGTACATGTGACTAACTAATCAAATTAAATCAAATCAACATGCACAGAGAATTTAAAGAGGCAGATGACACTAGACCCGGAAATAATAAGGGATTAGGTGGGACATCCCTGCTGTGGGAAAGAAAAGCACAGCCTTTTCAAGGTTAGCATAATTTCCTTTGATTTAAAGGATACAAATTAAGAGGGAATGTAAAAATACTTAAATTAGATTTACTGTATATGTAGTTTTTTTTTCATTCAGTCATGAGAAGTGAACATTGCTGGCTGGACAAGCATTAATTGCCCATTCCTAGTTGCTCTTGAGATGGTGGTGGTGACCTGCAATCTTGAACCATTGAGTCCATGTGTAGTAGGTAGACCTACAATACCCTTAGGGACAGAATTCCATAATTTTGTCTCAACCAGAAATATATTTCCAAATCAGGGTGGGGAGTGGCTTAAAGAGGATTTTGCAGTGGTGGTATCTGCTGCCCTTGTCCTTCCAGATGTTCATGGTGATAGGTTTGGAAGGTGTTGTCATTGCTTTAATTATAGTCAAGGCTGACACTGTGCATCTGTTGTCAGGTAATAAATGTTGAAAGCAGTGAATGGGATGCCCATAATGCTGGATTGTGTTGACTTTCCTGGGTGTTACTGGAGTTTCACTCATCCAGGTAAGTGGAGAGTATTCCATCACACTCTTGCCCTGTGTCTTGTAGATGGTGACAGGCTTTGGGTGAGTTACTTGTTGCTCAGTTCCCGGGCTCTGACCTGTTCTTGCTGTAAGCTGAGTCAAGTATGTGATCCTCGGGACTTACAACAGCTGGAGGCAGACCATCATGTAATAGTGCAGGCTTACACTAACAGTTTTATTCTACTGCTTCTTACATCTTCATCTATTCTAAGTTATGATTAAAGATATTCTAACAGGATACTTCTAGCTAATCAGGCAGAGTCAACATGGCGCTGTGGAAGGGAAATCATATTCAACCAATCTATCGGTGTTCTTTGAAAAAGTAGCATTCTGTCGATAAAGGGGAACTGGTTAATGTACGGTACATACATTACCAGATGATATTTGATAAGGTGCCACATCATTTTTTATTGCAAAAATTAAAGACTTTTGGTGTAGAGAGTAACTTATTGGCGTAGATTGAAGATTGGTAAGCTACTGTAGCACAAAACAGAGATTAGGTATAAATGGGTCTTTATGTGGTTAGCAAGATGTTATGAGTAGTGTGCTTTTGGTACTGGGATTTCAAATTTCAAATGATTTAAATGAAGGGATGGAGGCATGATTGCCAAATTTGCAGGTGATACAAAGTTTGATTAAAAAAAAATAAGCTATGTAGAAGACATAAGGAAGTTACAGAGGAAAATAGTGAGTAGTCAAAAATCAGGCAAAAGGTATACAATGTGGAAAAATTTGAATTTGTCCATCCTGGCAGGAAGAATAAAATAGCACATTATCTAAATAGATTTCATAGAATCCCTACAGTGTGGAAACAGGCCCAAAAAGTCCACACTGACCCTCAGATCATCCCACCCAGACCCATCCCCCTAATCTACACATCCTGAACACTACAGGCAATATAGCACAGCCAATCCACCTTCACCTACACCTTTTTGGACTGTGGGAGCAAACCCATGCAGACACAGGGAGAATGTGCAAACTCCATACAGACAGTCACCCAAGTGAGGAATTGAACCTGGGTCCCTAGCACTGTGAGGTAGCAGTGTTAACCACTGAGCCACCATGCCACCCACTGTGCCATGTGTCAGATATTCCTGCAGAGCTCTTACATGTAGATGGATCTGGGAGTCACAAATCACAAAAGCTTAGCATGTAGGTACAGCAAGTGAAGAAGAAAGCTAATAGACTGTCATTGTTTACAGTGATGGGAATGGCATTTAAAAGTTACAGGCTTCAGTCACACAGGGTACTGGTGAGACTGCACCTGCAATAATGTGTAAAGTAAAAGTTTTCTTACTAAGTGAAGGATGTAACTGCATTGGAAGCAGTTCAGAGAAGGTATTGTATCCTAGTAACTGGAACGACAGTCTGTCTTATGTAGAAAGGATGCACAATTTCTGCTTGTATCTGACGGAATTTAGAAGAGCTGACTTAATTGAAACTGTTAAATTGAAAAAAAGTTAAACACCTCATTTGCAGAAATCAAAAGCTGTTATTCACAATTAAAGTACAGAGAGAAATCACACTAGAAAGACACAGAAAGTGAAAAAATGGTAAATCGCAGCCATAAACATACAAAGTAATTGATTTTGATTTTTGGAACAGGGTGGCTCACTGTTTCCAACATGAGATGACTGAGATGACTACCCTTGATGAAAGAAAAAAAAATGTAGTCAAACATATTTAAGTTGCAGAAACAGTTTAAACATGTTTACAAACCAAAAGAAGTTAAACTCAGTTACAGCAGGTAAGAAATTAGTGAAAATAATGTTAGCTGTCGATCAAAATAGTAAAACTCAAATTGTTATAAAATTCCAGATGTTCATGAATTCAAGCTGAGTACCAGATGTCGTATTTCAACTTATTTCTCACAGAAACCAAAAGATAAAATCAGATACTGTCACATTTTGTAAGGTATGTGATCAGGTGATTGCCATCAATCAGAAATTTCTGGATAGCTTCTTCTCAACATCATGAATATTTGAAATTCCTGCTGTAGAGGATGGGCTCACAAGCAGGAGAGCAATTGAGTGATCATTAACATGCTTTTTTCAGCATAACTGTACACGGGCGATGCTCAGAAGGGCCATCTTCTAAAATCCCAAAGACTCAGGCTTCAGTTCCATCTGATCTGAACCACTATAGCAAATAGTACATGCACTCAGTAGCCCTTTCCCAGGGTACGGGTGTAAAGGCAAAGCTGACTTTGTATTAACCGGCATCTGCGGGAATGTACCGGTTGATCCCGGATAATCGAGAGGTACGCATACTCGCAGTAAACGCTGACCGACCGAAGTATCGAAACATCAATACTTGTCAAAAAAAATCTACGTCAAACCATCAACACTGTTCCTAAAATCAACGTAAAAACAGAGTAAGTAATAAAAACGAAATTCGGGGGATATACACATCACTATCATACATTATTTACAGCACAGACACGCAGACCGTGCGGAATTTGGTGTATTTTGCTGGTTTATCAAGAGTAACTGCGATTTAGGTGCCTGCGATTTAGGTGCCGGTTAAAGCAATGTTTGTTGTATAACCCCAATCTCTAGCAGTACTCATGTGGACAATGCCTATTTCACTCAATATTTGCTCAGTTAGGTTGGTCACTGTTGACATTGCATCTGATGGACCCTTCCTCCCTTACACACAGCTGTCTTTGATCAATACAAATTGCAAACAACTTCTTTTAATACCTATATAACACAAAGATAAACCACTCAGAACAGATTAGACTGGTTATATTATGTAAAAACTGGTTGTACCAAAAAAGAACATCTGCTTTAAAGCGATTTAACTTGTAGATTTGAGGCTAATTGATAATCGTGATGTGGAAGTGACTGCAGGGCGTGCTGTGGAACATATACCTATCGGTTTTACATCCAAACATTAATGATTTACATTTTCCCTGATCGCAATGTTGTCTGAGTCTCCTGACCTCATACATTTTCCCAAGGTTGAAGTGTGGGTTAGTTAGAATCAGACAATCCCTATTTTGTGAAAGCAGGCCATTCAGCCCATCAAGTCAACATTGTTCCTCTGAAGAGCATTCCAGATAGACCCAACACCCTACCCTATCCCTGTAACCTTATATTTCCCATGACTAACCCACCTGGACACTATGGACAATTTTCCATGCCCAATCCAACTAACCTGCACATCTTTGGACTGTGGGAGGAAACCAGAGCACCTGGACGAAACTCCACATAGACAGTTGCCCAAGGCTGGAATTGAACCTGGATTCCTGCTAACCACTGAGCCACTGTGTCACCCTTGTTATCATTGTCTATAGCAAGCTGCCTCATGGTCAGAATAAGGGCATACACAATGTCCCAGACGTACCACTGAAAGCTTTGACTGGTCAGAGAGGATTGGATCTCTATCTGCAGGCATGGGGGACAAACAATGAGCTATTCATGTTATAACAAGGTGTAGAGCTGGATGAACACAGCAGGCCAAGCAGCATCAGAGGAGCAGGAAAGCTGAGGTCGAGGCCCTTCTTCAGAAATGGGGGAGGGGAAGGGGATTCTGAAATAAATAGGGAGAAGGGGGGAGGCAGATAGAAGATGGATAAAGCAGAAGATAGGTGGAGAGGAGACAGACAGGTTAAAGAGGCGGGGTTGGAGCCAGTAAAGGTGAATGTAGGTGGGGAGTTAGGGAGGGAATAGGTCGATCCAGGGAGGATGGACAGGTCAAGGAGGTGGGATGAGGTTAGTGGGTAGGAGGTGGGGAATCCCCTTCCCCTCCTCTCCCCCCTCCGGTGCACTGACCTTTATATCGCCGAGGCCAGACGCCAGCTCTCTGACACCTCCTCCTACCGCCCCCTTGATCATGACCCCACCCCCGACCACCAAACCATCATCTCCCAAACCATCCACAACCTCATCACCTCAGGTGACCTCCCACCCACAGCCTCCAACCTCATCGTTCCCCAACCCCGCACCGCCCGCTTCTATCTCCTTCCCAAAATCCACAAACCTGACTGCCCTGGTCGACCCATTGTCTCCGCCTGCTCCTGCCCCACCGAACTCATCTCCACTTATCTCGACTCCATTTTCTCCCCCTTGGTCCAGCAACTCCCCACTTACGTGCGTGACACCACCCACGCCCTCCACCTCCTCCAAAACTTCCGATTCCCTGGTCCCCAACACCTCATCTTTACCATGGACGTCCAGTCCCTATACACTTGCATTCCCCATGCAGATGGCCTAAAGGCCCTCCGCTTCTTTCTGTCCCGCAGGCCCGACCAGTCCCCCTCCACTGACATCCTCATCCGCTTAGCCGAACTCGTCCTCACTCTCAACAACTTCTCTTTCAATTCCTCCCACTTCCTACAGACAAAGGGGGTGGCCATGAGTACCCTCATGGGCCCAAGCTATGCCTGCTTATTTGTAGGTTACGTGGAACAGTCCCTGTTCCGTAGCTACACTGGCCCTATCCCCCACCTCTTCCTCCGTTGCATCGATGACTGTATCGGCGCTGCCTCATGCTCCCACGAGGAGCTCGAACAGTTCATCCACTTCACCAACACCTTCCACCCCAACCTTAAGTTCAACTGGACCAATTCTGATACCTCTCTCCTTTCATGGACCTCTCTGTCTCCATCTCTGGCATCCACCTGGAAACCGATATCCATTTCAAGCCCAACGACTCCCACAGCTACCTAGAATACACCTCCTCTCACCCACCTTCCTGCAAAAAGGCCATCCCCTATTTCCAATTCCTTCGCCTCCGCTGCATCTGCTCCGGAGATGAGGCATTCCACTTCCGGACATCCCAGATGTCCTCGTTTTTCAAGGACCGCAACCTCCCCTCCACAGTGGTCGAAAACGCCCTCGACCATGTCTCTTGCATTCCCCGCAACTCATCCCTCACACCGCCTCCCCGCAATAACAACCAAAACAGAATCCCCCTCGGCCTCACGTACCACACCACCAACCTCCGAATCCAATGCATCATCCTCCGACACTTCCGCCATCTGCAATCTGACCCCACTACCAAAGACATTTTTCCGTCCCCACCCTTATCTGATTTCCGGAGGGACCACTCTCTCCGTGACTCCCTTGTCCGCTCCACACTCCCCTCCAGCCCCACCACACCCGGCACTTTTCCCTTCAACCGCAGGAAGTGCTACACCTGCCCCCACACCTCCCCTCCCACCCCCATCCCAGGCCCCAAGAAAACCTTCCACATCAAACAGGTGTTCACCTGCACATCTGCTAATGTGATATACTGTATCCGCTGTTCCAGATGTGGTCTCCTCTACAACGGGGAAACCAAGTGGAGGCTTGGGGACCGCTTTGTGGAACACCAATGCTTGGTTCGCAACAAACAACTGCACCTCCCAGTCGCGAACCATTTCAACTCCCCCTCCCACTCTTTGGACGACATGTCCGTCCTGGGCCTCCTGCATTACCACAACGATGCCACCCAAAGGCTGCAGGAACAGCATCTCATATTTCGCTTGGGAACCCTGCAGCTGTGGACTTCACAAGCTTCAAAATCTCCCCTCCCCCGACCACATCCCAAAACCAGCCCAGCTCGTCCCCGCCTCCCTAACCATTCCTCCCACCTCAAGCCCCACCCCCATCTCCTACCTACTAACCTCATCCCGCCTCCTTGACCTGTCCGTCCTCCCTGGACTGACCTATCCCCTGCCTAACTCTCCACCTACACACACCTTTACTGGCTCCATCCCGCCCCTTTGATCTGTCTGTCTCCTTTCCACCTATCTTCTCCTTTATCCATCTTCTATCCGCCTCCCCCTCTCTCCCTATTTATTTCAGAATCCCCTTCCCCTCCCCCATTTCTGAAGCAGGGTCTCGACCCAAAACGTCAGCATTCCTGCTCCTCTGATGCTGTTTGGCCTGCTGTGTTCATCCAGCTCTACACCTTGTTATCTCAGATTCTCCAGCATCGGCAGTTCCTACTATCGCTGAGCTATTCATGTTATAGTTTTTCAACTCCCTGACTCTTACAGGTTCTGTACTTGCCCTGAACTGCCTCCATTGATTGGCTGGTGAAGGAAGGCCTTTAAAGGGCAGGTTCTCAAAAGGCCTACAAACTCACTTATATAACAGAGCTCTCAGCATCTGGTTCCAAGTTAGGCACTCACAGTGCCCTGTCTCTCTGGGACAGAGTCCTCACTCACAACAACAGTGAGCTCATTGTCTGGGACAGTTTGGTGAACATTTTGAATCAACAATCCTTGAAATTTTGAAGGATGAGTTATTTGTTGAATGCACGTTGCTCAATATGCAGGGCACCTCTAAGTCATGAAGTTATCTGAGCCAGAGGATGGACTTTACATAGAAAACCTCCCCAATCCCCTGGTCTAAATCATCAGGGTGGCTTGAGAGGACTCTCAACACTGGTTCCCAGTGCAGTGGATGTCACTTTACTGAACATAGGACATAAAACACGGAACAGTAGAGCACAGTACAGGCCCTTTGGCCCATGATGTGTGCTGACCTATTATCCTATTAAAATCAAACTACCCTGCATAGCCTACATTATACTATCATCCATGTGCCTACTCAAGAGTCGCTTAAATGTCCCTAATGTATCTGACTCCACTACCACCGCCGGCAGCGCATTCCACATGCCCACCACTCTCTGTGTGAAGAACCTACCTCTGACATCTCCCCTAAATCTTCCTCCAATCACCTTAAAATTATGCCCCCATGTAATAGTTATTTCCGCCCTAGGAAAAAGTCTCTGGCCTTCTATTCTGTCTTTGCCTCTCATCATCTTGTACATCTCTATCAAGTCGCCTCTCATCCTTCTTCGCTCCAATGAGAAAAGTCCTAGCTCCCTCAACCTTTCTACATAAGACCTGCCCTCCAGTCCATGCAGCATCCTGGTAAATCTCCTCTGCACCCTCTCTAAAGCTTCCACATCCTTCCTATAATGAGGTGACCAGAACTGAAGTGTGTTCTAACCAGGGTTTTATAGAGCTGCAGCATAACATTGCGGCTCTTAAACTCTATTCCCCTGCCAATGAAAGCCAACACACCATACTCTTTCTTTCCAACCCTATCAACTTGGGTAGCAAATTTGAGGCATCTATGGACACAGACCCCAAGATCCCTCTGTTCCTCATGTGGAGCCAATATCCCTCTGTTCCTCATGTGGACCCCAAGATCCCTCCGTTCCTCATAACATGGGAACATGGACTGTGGACTGAAGCTTTGTGCAGGTCACTCAGCCTAGAACGTGTTTACCAGGCAAATGCAATGTTTTTGGTCTTTACACAGGTTAGGTAAAGCATGAAGCAAGTTGAGAAATTTGTACTAACAGGGAAACTTGCTGCATTGCTCCTGTTTTATATGGGATGATATAAAAACACACATTTTAATGATGCAATTTCAATCAAAAGGAGACTGATTTAACATAAATTTGTTGAGCTGTTAAACCTAACTTCTTTTATAGATCATAAACTGTACAACTGGAATTTTCATTGTTACCACACCATCATGATTGGCTGAATATTAAACATTTAAACTACATAACAGCAGCAGAGAAGGTTGATTCTCCACAGCAACAGAAATAACCAGCAAAAGGTATTATACAGAACTAACTGATAACTGGGTTATTGCGAACTCAACATTAACTGGGTTACAGAGTAATAACTATTAACTGGGATTATAGAGAACTAGTCGATAACTGGGTTGCAAAGCAATAACCTGTAACCAGGGTCAGAAACAGTAGCCTGGCTGCAAATAACCTGTATCTGGGATTTACTTAAAATTCACTTCTGGCACATCGTCATCGCTGGCTCGCCAGCATTTATTGCCTGTCCCTAGCTACCCTCAAACTGAATCGCTTGCAAAGGCATTTCAAAGTCAACCACGTTGCTGTGGTTCTGTAGTCACATGTGGGTCAGAACAGGCGAGGGTGGTAATTTCCTTCACTGTACAACATTAGTGAACCACATGGGGTTTTCCAACAATTCATGGTCATCAGTGGATTCTTAATTCCAGCTTTTTTTTTAATTTGAACTCAAATTTCACCAGCTGCTGTGGTGGGATTTGAACCCAGGTCCCCAGAACTTTTCCCTGAGTTTCTGGATTAAAAAGTCTTGCAATAACACCACTGGATCTGTCACATTCCCTTACGGAGATGCCCTATAACTGGGTTACAGAGAATTAGCATGCAGCTAGGATGATGTAGAACTAACCTGTAACTGGTGTAGGGATTGTAACAAGGTCAGCCAGGTGGACGTCATAGAATATGAGTTGCTTGACTGAGGCTGTTAACCTGGTCCAATTGGGAGCTCTGGCTGACTGTAATAAACAGGAGTGTCAGACATCCTCTCACTCTGAGAGCTGGCTCTGAGGGAGCTAGACCAGTGTCAAGTACAATGGATGTGTAAATAAATGGTGACTTGGTGATGGGATACCAGCCTCTGTGGAGTTATTTCAACTTTGTTCCAGAAAACTAACCCAAACCTGGATTCTAGAGCAATAAACAGGAACTGGTTTCACAGTGAATGAAACAGCTCCAGCAATACAGCCAGTAGGTGGCTCAATAAGCTGCAGGATATTTTTAAAGCTGAGTTGCCAATCATTGTATCACTGCGCATTAAATTTTTGTCCTGTTATCTTCAAACTGCTTGGTACCCAGCACTGATTTCAAGGGCCATCAACTATGTTTCTCAAGCTATGAGCTGAATTTCCAAAGTCAGGCAACTATCATGTTCAGGAAAAGATAAAGCTCACCCCAAAGGTCAGAGGAGATGGTGGGATTTGAAGCCGCAGGGAATCCATAGAAAACGAGGACCCAGGAAACCAGCATGTCCACATGGATCTTGAATGTCTCCAGTAATGCGTCACGCCTACTCTTAGCATGGTGCAAACTACTTTCAGAATCAGCCCTGACCTTGGCTTTTCCCAGTTTTGCCCTCTGACGTCTTACATGGATCATCAGGGTTGCCCAAAAATACCGAATAATTTTTAATCAGCTTGATCAGGGATGTTATGACACACCTCTGGAGCAGGAGAGACTTGAGCCCAAACCTTCTGTCTTGCTGGTTAGGACACTACCACCGGCTCTTCCAAAATGCATCACAATCAATGAAATTATAGACTCATAGAGTCATTCAGCACGGAAACAGACTCTTCAGCCCAACCAGTCCATGCTGACCATGTTCCTAAACTAAACTAGTCCTCCCTGCCTGTGCGCCACCCATATCCTCCAAACATTTCCTATTCATGTATATATCCACATGTATTTTAAACGTTGTAACTGTACCCACATCCACCACTTCCTCTGGAAGTTCATTCCACACATGAATCACTCTCTGTATAAAAAAAAATGCCTCATCTCTTTTTTAATCTTTCTCCTCTCACTTCAAAAATATGCCCCCTAAGCTTTAAATCCTCCACCTTAGAGAAAAGACACCTGCCATTCGCCTTATCTATATCCCTCATGATTCTATGAATCTCTGTAAGGTCACCCATCAACCTCCTAAGGTCCAGTGAAAAATGACACAGCCTATCCAGCCTCACCTAATAATTCAAACCCTCCAATCCCAGCAACATCCTGGTAAATCTGTCCTGAAATCTCTCCAATTTAATAATATCCTTCCTATAGAAAGGCGACCAGAACTGAAGACAGTACTCCAGAAGAGGCCTCACCGGCGTCCTGTACAAGCTCAACCTTAACCTCAACATAACACCCAAATTCCTATCCTCAAAGGTCTGAGCAATGAAGGCAAGAGTGCTAAACATCTTTTTAAACATACTGTCTGCACGTGTCGTAAACTTCAAAGAACTATGTACCTGAACCCATTATTATTATTGTCATTACCACTATCCCTCAATTTGAAGATGCAGATCCTGCAGTATTTGATCATGTGACTGACGAAGCTGATTATCACACTGCAGACCTTTGGGATTCGAGATAGGACATCCCAGTAGGATCCAGACAGCACAATTTGCATTCCTCTGTTTTCTTCTCTGCTGCCATTCTGCTCCATCAGTAAGGATATGAACTCAAAGCAGATTGACAGACAAGCTGTTGCCTTTTTGAAAGATCGATCGCATGCTCCTCCCAGTCAATCACACTTCAAAGAGAGTTTCAAATTGTGTTATTCTATCCTGGTCTGATACTCTGGCTGTTTGAGAGTTGGACAGTCAGACCCCCGTGGGTGAGATGGTTTGTAGCCAGCTGTGCACTGTGGCCCAGGCCATTGTGATTTGTTTCACAGGATTTGCTGAATGCTGATAGATTTGGCCTGAAGAACAATCATTGGCAGTCCCTTGCAGATGAGGGTCACTCCTTTCCACCCTCAAGGTGAGTCTGTAGGTGGCAGTACAGTCTGATGCAGCTTCTGCAGATTCTGTCATACTTGGGGCAAAAGGTGGGTGTGGCATTGTCGTGGCTGTGCACTCCTTACTCTGTTTAAGAAAGACACTAGTGTTTGCTCAATAGTACTCCCACTGAAACCAGATGATGCATTCAAGATATTACCGGTGGAACTATTCTTGTGCTTTTATGCATCTGACACACAGTCCAGGACCCATAGCAGTACATTGCAATTGTGACAAGATATTCCGTGTACACAAGGACTTTTGTTTGACTTGCTTACATCTTTAATCTCAAGCATTCTCTGCTATACTTTTCAATGGGCACAATTGATCCAATCTTGGATCTCCTCATCAATAACTTTGCTGTAGCTAGATTTTGTTTTCTTTTATTCATTCAGGGGATATGGGCATCACTGGCTGAGCCAGCATTTTATTCTCCATGCTTAATTGCCCTTGAGAAGGTGGGGGTGAGCTGCCTTCTTGAACCACTGCCAGCCATGTGTTGTGGGTTAACCCACAAAGCCCTTAGGGAGGGAATTCCGGGATTTTGACCCAGTAACACTGAAGGAACGGTGATATATTTCTAAGTCAGGAGAGTGAGTGACTTGGAGGGAACTTGCAGGAGATGGTGTCCCCATGTATCTGTTGCCTTCTCCGTTTGGGTTATAGATTTGGAAATTGCTGTCAAAGGAATAATGAGTTCATAGATCATAGAATCTACAGTGTGGAAACAGGCCCTTCAGCCCAACAAGTCCACACTGACCCTCAGCATCCCACCCAGACCCATCCCCCTCTAACCCACCTAATCTACACATCGCTGAACACTACAGGCAATGTAGCATGGCCAATCCACCTAATCTGCACATCTTTGGACTGTGAGAGGAAACCAGAGCACCCGGAGGAAACCCACGCAGACACAGGGAGAATGTGCAAACTCTACACAGACAGTTTCCTAAGGGTGGAATCAAACCCAGGTCCCTGGCACTGTGAGGCAGCAATGTTAACCACTGTGCTACCATGCAGCAGTTGATGCAATAAATTTTGTAGATCAGTGTTGTTTCAGTATTTCTTGGGACCATGTAATGGGACTGCATTTCAATTTTGCTCTCACTCATGGAATGGGAATTTCTGAAGAAGGGTCTAAGCCCGAAACGTCAGCTTTCCGGCTCCTCTGATGCTGCTTGGCCAGCTGTGTTCATCCAGCTCTACACCTTGTTATCTCAGATTCTCTAGCATCTGCAGTTCCTACTATCTCTAATAAAACATGTTTTTGTCTTTTTGCTTCACAGGTAACGTGAGAGACAGAGACAGGGAAGTCACCAAAACTTGATTATCGATGGAAAAGATGGGGATAATGGCTGTTGTGATACATTACAGTCAGCATGTCAGTATAATTTTCAGTGACGTGCTTATAACATAGTAATTGTATTACAACATATGACAAGAGTACAGAAAAATCTCATACTCCATCTTACTTTGAGATCACTTGAAATATCACATGCCACTAGAGTCAGAGGGTTATGGAGGTATCTGTATGAATAGACCCTTCAGTCCAGCATGTCCATGCCAACCAGGTTTCCTAAACTGAACTACTCCCATTTGACTCTATTTGGCACATATCCCTCTAAACGTTTCTTTTCCATGTAGCCGTCCAAATGTCTTCTAAATATTGTAATTGTACTCACTTCCACAACTTCCTCTGGCAGCTCATTCCATATATGCATCACCCTCTGTGTGAAAACATTGCCCTTCAAGTCCTTTTTAAATCTTTCACCTTTAACCTTAAACTTATGACCTCTAGTTTTGGACTCCCCTATCCTGGAGAAAAGATCTTGATTATTTACTCTACCCATGCCCCTCATGATTTAATAAACTGCTATAAGATCACCCCTCAGCCCCTGACGCTCCAGGGAAAAAAGTCATAGCTTATCCAGCCTCCCCGCAGCTCGGTAAAATCCTTGTAAATCTTATTTGCATCCTTTCCAGTTTAATAATATCCTTCCTATAGCAGTACCTCAAATATGGCCTTACCAATGCCTTGCACAGCTGTAACATGATGTCCCAACTCCGACTCAATGCTCTGACCAAAGAGGGTATGTATGCTAAACACCTTCTTCACCACCCTGTCTACCAGTGACATCACTTTCAAGGAACTATATACTGCACACCTAGGTATTTTTGTTTGACAACGCTCCTCATTGCCCTACCTTGTTTGCTTTACCAAAATGTAACACCTCATAGTTATCTAAAATAAGTCCATCTGTCATTCCTTGGCCCACTATCCCAGTTGATCAAGAACACATTGTACTCTTAGAAAACCTTCTTCACTGACCACTATACCACCAATTTTGGTGTCATCCGCAAACTTACCAACTATGCCTCCAATATTGTCATCCAAATCATTTATATAAATGACAAACAACAACGGACCCAGCACTGATCCTTGTAGTATACCGCTGGTCACAGGCCTCTGGTCTGAACAACAGCCCTTCACCACCACCCTCTGTCTCCTACTGTCAAGCCAATTTTGTATTCAATTGGCTAACTCTCCCTGGATCCGATGCGATCTAACCTTACTCACCAGTCTACTATGCGGAGCCTTGTTGAAGGCCATGTTAGAGTAAATGTATAGCTCTGCTATAAATTAATAGTTTAATATTAACCCAGAAATGTCTGTGGCTAAAGAATGTAATGTTCTTACATAAAAGTTAGATGTAATAGATATATGTTGGATTTTTCAACACCATGATATTCATATCCATCCTCTAATGTTACAGGAGATAATGTAAGCATTGCTGCACCAATTAAAACACCCAGTTTGAACCAAAGAAACTGATGAGACTTGGTGATAGATGTTTGGAAGCTAATTGAAACTAACCAGACAATCACTTTCAACAGCCCGAGAATTTGCTTTCTCATCCTTGCCAATAACAAGGATGCGATTTGCAGAATTAACGCACTTGCTCTTTCAATGCATCATCTGAAAGATTCTGAAAAGATCTGAAATGTCCTGAAGTCCAGATGTTATGATCAGTCCACTCGACTATTCATCCTATCGATGACCCTCATGATTTTATAAACCTCTATGAGGTCACCCCTCAGCCTTTGACGCTCCAGAGGAAAAAGTCACAGCTTATCCAGCCTCCCCCCAGCTCAGTAAAATGTGCGAAAACATAACAAAGCACAATTCACTTACACACAGGTTGAAACTGAGACATGAGCTCAAAAAGTAAAAATGAAAAAAAAATACAAAGCTGTCTTTGGCTTGTCTGTGATGAATATATCATGAAATATTGCGGTTATTAAAGTGTGTGATCTAGTAATGGTGGTTTGGGAGTCAAGTATTAATTCTTGGTTCTGCAGTTAGCTGAAAGGAACTCACCTAGTTACCTCCCAAAGCAACTTGGCAAACTCAACTTGTTTTCAGTAATCAGAAAGACATTATTTTAACCTGGGGTATCAAGTCAACTCTGGTCACTACATTAACTACTAGTTAATGCAAGGCCTGGTGGAACCATCCAACTTGAGCATGAGTGCACCTGGTGATCTCTAGCGATTACTGCTCTGCCCCATCCTGTAGTTAATCCCTTCTGAATCTAGTCTCAATGAAAAGGGAATTGCCTTATAGCAAGGGCCTCTCCTATGTCCAGATCTTGGGATTTCCAGAATTAACACAGTTGTTCTTTCTATGCATCATCATGCTACATCCTTGCATAAGCCTTTAAATATGGGAGGTGTTGGTCTAGTGGTTTTATCACTAGGCTGTTAGTCCAGGGACCCAGATAATATTCTGGACACCTGGGTTCAAATCCTGCCATGGCAGATGGTGGAATTTGAATTCAATAAAAAAATCTGGAATTAAGAATCCAATGATGACTGTAAATTCATTGGTGATGGTTGGAAACACCCACCTGATTCTTTAAGGATGGAAACTGCCATCCTTACCTGATTATGCGACTCCAGACCCACGGCAATGCAGTTGACTCTTAACTGCCCTCTTGGCAATTATGAATGGGCAATGAATGTTAGCCGAGCCAGCATCGCCTTCATCCTATGAATAAGTAAAATAAAATAAATAGTGTGCAGCCTTGTCGAAGCACGTTATATTGATCAGCCTTTAAGTAGGTGAATGAGGACGCTTGATTTGCTGGTGTTTCAATATTGGTTCGTCGAGTAGTCAGGAGTTTAAGTAGACCCCATCCACATATTCCTCCAATTCATCCCCACCCTCATCCTCTAAGTCAATAGCAATGAGATAGACTGTTACCCATGTGCCTCCTTCCTGATTGTGGTATTGGCTTATCACAATGACATGGCACAACCTATGCTTTATCCTTTATGTCTCAACAACAGAATTCACCTCGTGAGCCTCTTGGTTACACTGTACAGGCCACTAAGCTGGATTTTTAAGGGTTCACTCAGTATTGGCAGAAACACTAACATACAATCTACTGGCCGAAAGGTTAGAGCCCTGGCTGGCCCCTGTCTTTCGTTGCTAGCTGGCCACATCACAGGCTCTCAGCAGTCACTCCTTGAACACTACTCCATAATCTAATATGAAGACTTTCCCTTTCTGATTTAAAAATCTCTCCTTGATTAGTTTTAACGGCCTTCCCACTGCTGTCCTGAAACAAATTCAAACAGGGTGAAACCAACAGACTCATTGCATGAAACCCTGGTGGCACACAGAAGGAAATCCTGTCCTTGATCCCAGTCTTGGGGTTACTCATGGCAGTATGCCCCAAGGCATCATTTTTTAGGGTCTGGTGCTGACAGTTGAGTGCCCCCTGTGACTGTGGGTGATACACTGAAAACTTCCAATGGGTCACGCCCAGGTTACCCAGGACTTCCTGAAACATCTTGAACGTGAGCCCTGCTCCCAATGGAAAGACCGTATGTGGTGAGGAATGGAGTCCATTTCCTCACTGCTGTTTTGGTGAATGAGGTTCCCAAAGGTTGCAGCCTTGTGGGAACTGGCTAGCCATGTCCACAACAGTAAATACATTCTGTTTGTCCACTTCTGTTTTTCGGGTGACAAAGTCCACTAACACCTTGCTCAACGGAACCCCGAAAGTTGGCACAGGAATCCTGGGTGAGGTAGCAAGTGCTCCTCACTCTGTCACTGTGGGGCTCTGACCATCAGACTGCTGGCTGAGGTGGGCTTGGGTTTTGTGTTTTCCGACGTGCCCAGCCATCAGATTTCCATGACTTAGCCACAATACCTTGGTGACACCACAAGCTGTTGGATTTCTGTCCACTCTGAGGTCTGCGATAGGGGTGTGCGTCCAAACTTCCACGAGAAAATGACTGGGAAGGACCAGAAGTGGGAACTGCAGTGGAAACAGGACGAGAGGAAAGTCCACTCCCTCGAGCTTTCTCCGCTCTTTCCAAAACTCCCACCACAATTACAGGATTGACGACTCCCTCCCCATTCCCACCTCCTCCTCCTCCTCCCCACTCCATCCATCTGGCAATGCTTCTCAAGTAGCAAGGGGTAAGCGAGGAATCCAAGTTGTGGCGCAGCTTTGAACTTTCTCAATATCTGAGACCTTTGTGAATTAATTGTAATCAAAGCCAGCCTTGATGGAAAGCAACCATTAGGCAGGACAGGAGCTCAATAAATCTGGACGTGCTTATGAGCCTCCGAGAGCAGCAACTGTGATCCTTGCTTAAACAAAAGACGAACCATTTCATATCAACCATAGCTCGGCATTTGCTGCACTACCTCACCATTAGAAATTAAATAGCTCGACAGAGATATGCAGGGTTTTATTCAGAGGCAAGAAAACTAAGCCTTGATAATCACTCTTATCTTGAATTAATTCCAGTCCCTTTTATGTTTAATTATTCTATCAAGATCAAGGTCTATTAAAAACAATCAAGATTGAAAGTAATATCGCCCAACCGGTGGTTATGAGGTGGAAATAGTCTCAGCTACAAAATGTCGAGGGAGGGAGGGCCAATATTTTTCATAGAATCATGCATAAGTGTGGATAAAAAATGTTCTTTTAGATAATGATAGTAGGAACTGCAGATGCTGGAGAATCCGAGACAACAAGGTGCAGGGCTGGATGAACACAGCAGGCCAAGCAGCATCATAGGAGCAGAGAGGCTGACGTTTCGGGCCTAGACCCTTCATCAGAAAAGGGGGAGGGGAAGGGGGTTTTGAAATAAATAGGGAGAGAGTGGGAGGCGGATAGAAGAGGGATAGAGGAGAGGATAGGTGGAGAGGAAACAAACAGGTCGAAGAGGCGGGGATGGGGCCAGGAAAGGTGAGTGTAGGTAGGGAGTTAGGAAGGGGATAGGTCAGTCCAGGGAGGACGGACAGGTCAAGGGGGCGGGATGAGGTTGGTCGGTAGGAGATGGAGGTGCGGCTTGAGGTGGGAGGAGGGGATAGGTGGGAGGAAGAACAGGTTAGGGAGGCAGGGACGAG
>NC_063344.1:69256350-69288186 GCF_021869965.1 Rhincodon typus | reverse complement strand
AGGCAGGGTGTACCATTGTCAGGCAGAGTGGGCCATGGTCAGGCAGGGTGGGCCATGGTCAGGCAGGGTGGGCCGTGGTCAGGCAGGGTGGGCCATAGTCAGACAGGGTGGGCTGTGGTCAGGCAGGGTGGATTGTGGTCAGGCAGGGTGGATTGTTGTCAGGCAGGGTGGGCCATGGTCAGGCAGAGTGGATTGTGGTCAGGCAGGGTGGATTGTGGTCAGGCAGGGTGGGCTGTGGTCAGGCAGGGTTGCTGTGCCAAGTTGGTCCAGGGGTAGGACCATGATTAATTCTGGGGCATCAGTCAAATAACAGTCAGGGACTGGTCAGGAGGCAGGCGACGGTGCTCTGGGGAAAGACAGTGACTCGAGGCTGGGGATGGTCTTCATTGTCCTGGGGTCACAAAGGGAATGGTGATAGTAAGAGATTGCAATTCTCCATTATAGAGTGGGAGTTCATATTGACTAGGAAGGGACTGGGGGCTCCTGAAAAAGGTCATAGTATCTCCCCAGTAACTCTACATGGGGAAGGGGTAAAATCAACAAGAACATGGGGATTTCCACCTGATTGGGAAACAATTAATGCTTGCTCCAAAATCAAACAGTAATTGGGCTGTTTTACTTACTTTTTAATCATTCTCTCTGTTCACTGTGACCATTACAGAACCATCTCCAGTTATCAGAACTATTCCATGATTATTGAGAATTATCTTAATGCTGGTATCAGGTATTTTTCTTAATTTACACTTCCCATAATACATTATTAAGACTAGATGAGTTGACAGATACACTGTCAAACTACTTGGCCAAATGAATTAGCACTGACCAGATGAAATCAGTCATGTCTGGTTTTCACAAGTTTCAAAATCTCCCCTCCCCCTACCGCATCCCAAAACCAGTCCAGCTCGTCCCTGCCTCCCTAACCTGTTCTTCCTCCCACCTATCCCCTCCTCCCACCTCAAGCCGCACCTCCATCTCCTACCGACCAACCTCATCCCGCCCCCTTGACCAGTCCGTCCTCCCTGGACTGACCTATCCCCTTCCTAACTCCCTATCTACACTCACCTTTACTGGCTCCATCCCTGCCTCTTCGACCTGTTTGTTTCCTCTCCACCTATCCTCTCTTCTATCCCTCTTCTATCCGCCTCCCACTCTCTCCCTATTTATTTCAGAACCCCCTTCCCCTCCCCCTTTTCTGATGAAGGGTCTAGGCCTGAAACGTCAGCCTCTCTGCTCCTATGATGCTGCTTGGCCTGCTGTGTTCATCCAGCCCTGCACCTTGTTGTCTCTCTTCTTTTAGATAGTGCCTTTCACAACTAAGATCATGATAGGGCAGCCAGGGAAGTGCTATTAACATGCAGCATCTATTGTAATACAGGAGGCACAATTGAGTTAAGCACACCAAGGCTCCACAAACAGCAGTTTAGAATCATAGGATCCATAGAGTGTAGAAATGAGCCATTTGGCCCATCAAGTCCACAACAACCTGCTGAAGAGCAACCAACACAGACCCACACCACCCCGCCCCTCACCCTTTCGCTGTAACCCTGCATTTCCCATGGCTAATCCATCTAGCCTGCATATCCTTGGACCATGGGAGGAAACCAGAGCACCCAGAGGAAACACACACAGACCCTGAGATAACATGCGAACTTCACACAGACATCCACATGAGAGTGGAATTGAACCTGGGTCACTGGTGTAGTAAGGCAGCAGTGCTAACCACTGAACTACCGTGCTGCCCACATGAGTCTCTACTCTGCCCAGACCTCCTTTTCATTGCAAAATAAAATCAAAAAGTACTTGAGAAACTCAGCAGGTCTGGGCGCATCTGTGGAGACAGAAACAGAGTTAGCCTCTCAAGTGTAACATGAGTCTGCCTCAGAATGGACTCAAAATATTGGAGCTAGTGAACCAGTGGGTGAGGTCTTAATTGAATATTTTTCTCATCTTTACTCACAGGAGAGTAACACATTTCAGTTGGGGATTTCAGCTGGGATGATGAGGTTCCAGAACATGTTAAGATTAATAAGGAGGAGGTATTAAATGTTTTAGCAGGCATAAATGCACATAAATCCCTATGGCCAGTTCAGATATATGCCTGGCTGCCATAGGAGGCATAGGGAGGAGATTGCTGGAGATATTGAATACCTTGCAGACCTCAGTTGAAGTGCCAGATGACTGGAGGATAGTTAATGTGGTTCCTTTATTCAAGAGGGGAAACAGGGATAGGCCAGGTAATCACAGATCAGTTAGTCTGATGTCAGTGGTAAGGAAAATATTAGAAAACATTCTGAGGGACAGGATTAATCAACACTTGGAAAGACAGGGATCTATTGGGGTAGTCAGCACGCATCTGTTACAGTGGGATTCTGTCTGAAGAATCTAACTGAGTGTTTTTGAAAAGGTGACTAAATATATTGATGAGAGTAGTGCAGTTGATGTGGTTTACATGGACTTCAGTAAGGCCTTTGACAACCATGAAATGGTTGGTCCAAAGGATGACAGACCATGGGATCTGAGGCAAGTTGGCAAACTGGATCCAAAATTGGCTTACAAATAGGAGGCAAAGAGTGATAGTGGAGGTTTGTTTTTGTGATTGGAAACCTGTGACCACCAGTGTGCCACAGGGATTGGTGTTGGGACCCTTGCTGTTTGTTATGTACATTAACGACTTGGATGTGAATGTAGAAGGTATAATTAATAAGTTCGCAGATGACATGAAAATTCACAGTACTCTTGAGAGACAAGAGGATGGTCTCAGGCTACAGTCTAATAATGATCAGCTAGTAAATTGGCCAGAGCTATGGTAGATGAAATTATTCCTGATAAGTGCAATGTGATGCATTTTAGGAGGTCTGATGAAGGAAGGGTTTATGCAATGAATGACAGATCCAGAGGGAGTACTGAGAAACAACCGGACCTGAGTGTGCAAGTCCATAGATCCCTGAAGGTGTCATCACAGCTAGACAGGGTGGGAAAAAAGATGGTTGCTTTCTGTTATGGACCAGACCAAACCACCTCAAAACATGTCAAGGACATAGCCTAGATTTTTTCTTATTTATAAAGGCAAATGTAAGGTATTGCATTCCAGATGCAATTTAATTGGTCAAACTATTCACCTTTAAGCAAAACACACTTTATTCTTACACTATAGTTAAAATACAGACAAAATAAAAATAAAAGAATTGGAGATAGCAAGAACTGCAGATTTTGGAGTCAGAGTTAATACTATGTGGAGCTGGAGAAACACAGCATGTCAGGCAGCATCAGAGAAGCAGGAAAGTCAACGTTTTGGGTTTACACCCTTCCTCAGAACTCTTAGTCCTGATAGTCGTGATGAAGGGTTTAAACCCGAAACGTCAACTTTCCTGCTCCTTTGATGCTGCCTCTTTACTGCTGCATTTGTATTTTTGATTTTCCCTCTCTATTTGCCTTTCCCAAGGGTGTTTGTAGGATGCTGCTATATTGGAACAGCAAATCTTTAGTAGTTAATATAAATGGAAACAAATTGCTGGAAAAGCTCAGCAAGTCTGGTAGCATCTGTTTTGTGTCGGGAACCTTTTTTTTTCTGCAATGTCAACTTTCCTGCTCCTCTAATGCTGCCTAGCCTACTGTGTTCCTCCAGCTCCACACTGTGTTGTCTTTGACGCCAGCATCTGCAGTTCTTGCTACCTCTGAGTAAGGAGAAGACATCTGCTTTTGTACAGAGAGAGAGAGTTTACCAAGATGTTGCCGGGACTGGAAGGTTTGTGTTATAAGGATAGACTTGATAAGCTGGGGCATTTTTCGCTAGAGCTTGGGAAGTTGAGGGTTGACCTTATAGAGGTTTATAAAATCATGAAGGGCATAGATAGGATGAATACCAAAGGTCTTTTCCCTAGGGTAGGGGAGTTTGAAACTAGAGGGCATATTTTTAAGGTGAGAGGAGAAAAATTTAAAAAGGACCTGAGGGGCAACTCTTTCATACAGAGGGTGGTTCGTATATGGAATCAGCTTCCAGAGGAAGTGGCCGATACAGCTATAGTTACAACATTTAAAAGACATTTGGACAGGTACTTGAATAGGAATGGTCTAGAGGGATTTGGATCAAATACAGGCAAGTGGGGCTATTTTAGTTTGGGATTGGTCAGCATGGACAAGTTGGACCAAAGGGTCTGATTCTTTGCATATGGTTCTATGACTCCTGCCAAACTCTAGCTTCAGCAGCTGCCAGCCAACCCTGCTAGAACGCAGGGGCTGGGTCCACCCACACATGCTTCTTTTGTCTACTTAAAACCAAAGTTAGTTACATTGCCTGGCTCAGAGCAGACAGCTCGGCTCCAAGTTGATAGTGCTTACTTTCAAAGGAAACGTGACAGAACAAATCCCTCATAAAGGCACATCTGATAACACTTCATTAACCAGGGTGTGGAATATAGGAGCAAGGAAGGCTAGTTGCAACTTTAGAAAACATTGGTTAGGCTACAGATGGAATACTGTGTGCAATTCTGGTCACCACACTATCGGAAGGACGTGATTGCACTGGAGAGGGTGCAGAGAAGATTCACCAGGAGTTATCAACTTCGCCAAAAGTTATCAACTCTTTGTCTATCCAACTGTTCTCTCTCTTTAGGCTCTATCCTATCATTTACTCCCCACCCTATTCCCCTCCCCTTTTGTCTGCATATAAACTGATGTTTGCCCAGCCACCATGAGTTGTGAGGAAGGGTCACCAGACCTGAAAAGTTAACTCTTTTTTCCTTCACGGATGCTGCCAGACCTGCTGAGCTTTTCCGGCAACTTCTGTTTTTGTTCACCAGGATGTGTTGTCTGGGATGGAAAGTCTCAGTTATGAGGAGAGATTGGATAGGCTGGTTTTGTTTTCCTTGACACAGAGGAGGCTGAGAGGGGATCTGATTGAGGTATGCAAAATTATGAGAAGCATAGACAGAGTAGATTGTGAGAATCTTTTTTCATGGCAGCTGTGTCTAAGACCAGAGGGCATAAGAGAGGAACAAATGGTTTAGAGGAGATCTGAGGAAATAAAATTCACCGAGAGTGGGGTAGAAATATGGAACATGCTGTCGCAGAGAGTGGTAAAAGAAGGCTGTCACAACATTTAAGAAACATTTAGAAGAGCATTTGAAATGCCAGGGTATAATTAATTATTGACCAAATGTGTGTGGATGGGATTAGTGTAGTTTGGTGTTTGTTGGTCAACATAGACATGGTGAGCCAAAGGGCCTGTTTCTTTGCTGTGTGCCTCTGTGATGCTAAGGGATCAATCAGGACCTTAGTTTAACATCTCCGCAAAAGGTGGCCACACCAAAGCAGCAGTTCCTCATGAGGCCGCACAGTCATGTGGTGTGGACATAGCCTTTCCAGTCCCAGATGACAGGGCTGTACAGGAAACACAGCCGATGCACAGTGACAATCTGAGAGCAGATATGATCTATTCACCACCTGCATGAATATAGAACTGCAAACTCACAGCTCCCCTCCCAGGATATGTCACCCATATATAGCTTACAAAGCTCCCTTCCAAATTCACAAGCTTCATGTATTCTCCCTGATATATGCTTAGTTGGTTAAACCACCACGCTATTCAACAGCTAAGGACCAGGAGACAAAATCTTCCATCAATGTGTGTGTTGAGATTTCTTTAGGAGAAGATGCAAACAATGGACACGTCTTTGAGGAATCAGAACGTAAAGCAGCACGAGTCCAGCAGTCAGTTAGTGTAGTGATTGAAGTGGGTATTGGTGGTTACTGAATGGCTGGGATTGAGTTTTCCTGTAATGTGTATAGATATATATATACACAATCTGGTATGTGTGATTGATAACATTGTGTAAAGGAGTCAAGAAATAGGAGGCTATAACATTATAATGTTATAATATTATAATGCTATAACACCCTGTTACAGGGATGATATAATTAAGCTTGAGAGGGTTCAGGAAAGAATCACCAGTATGTTGCCAGGAATGGAGGGTTTGAGTTATAAAGAGAAGCTGGATAGGCTGGGACTGTATTCACTGAAACGTAAGAGATCAAGGGGTGACGTTACCAAGGTTTATAAAATCTTGAGGAGTATAGATAAGGTGAAATAGCAGTGTCTTTTCCAGAGGGTGTGGGATTTCAAGAATATGGAGCACATTTTTAAGGTGAGAGGAGAAAAATTTTAAATAGACATGAGGGGCATTGTTTTTTTTACATGGATTGTTTTGTATGTGGAAAGAACTTCCAGAGGAAGTGGTCGATGCGAGCACAGTTACAACGTTTTTGAAAGACATTTAGATAAGTACTTGAATAAGAAATGTTTGTTGGGATATGGACCAAATACAGGCAGTTGAGTCTAGTTTTTTTTGGGATTATGGTCAGCATGGACTGTTTGGACCGAAGGGTCTGTTTCCAGGCTGAATGACTCCATGACTATAAATTCAACAACATCTGTAATTCTGGAATTATTGATAAGAAGCTCAATTACTGGGTATCATTGCCATTATCCTTTCCTGGGCAGAGTTCCAGAAACTCCAGCATTGTCCTGGAGTTGCCAGGAATTGATGATTAATTCCCTTCAAACTTAAAATGTTTACGTCTGTCACTCTGGACTTCCCTCTCAAAACCTTTTCATCCCTCTAGCTTCTTCTGCTCCTTTAAGAAGTCCCTTAAAGTCCACTTCAAACCAAATCTTTTGTCACCTCTCTTAATGACTTCCCCTTTGCTAAGACCAGTTTGAAGTGCCTTGGTATATTTTCCTAAAGAAGTATTATAAATGCAGACATTGCTGTACAACATTTTACACATTGCTTGCTTCAATGTGAGAGGAATAAGGAGCTTATTTTACATCATATAACAAAAGAAAATCTATTATAAAGTTCGCCCAAAGCCACACTCAAGCAGTTGGTGGTTATGTTTTGTGCACCAAGTAAATTACAACAGAGTAACACATTCATAATTCATTCCCTATAAATCATTGATGTACTTCCAATAGCAGCAGTGTTTAGGAGTCACATCATACTTCTTCCAAGTCAATGGATTAATTTCCTGTGAGGCAGAAATCAAACCTCACAGGAACTGAATATGGCTGCATTCTTCTCATTAATCTAAAGTTGGATTTTGTCCCAAGTCTGATACAAAACTTGATCTTTGTAAACTAAACAAAAGTGCATCGATTGGTTACATAGTGACAAAATCGTCCACAAAAAAGTGACGCAGCAGCACATGCAGATGGATGCAGTGGGAAACTATGCCACATGATCCAGACAGTCACACACTGCTCAGAAAGGTTAAAGTCAAGGTGTCAATAGAAGGAAAAAGCAATAAATGTTCTTGCACCCTGTCATAAATCCAGGATGTCAATGATATAGTTTTGACACACAGCCTCAGTTGTAGTGTGCAAAGATACAACCAATTTGTACACAGCAAATTCTTGCATACTCATTGTCTTCTCCTGAACCATTGACTTTGATTGAGGGAAAAGTACTGGCCAGGTTATCAAATGTTACTCCCTGCTGTCCTTGCATAGTATCATGGAACATTTTGTGTTCACCTTGGAGGCAATGTTTGTGTCTGTTTAATATCTTGTTTGAAAGATAGCTTCTTCCAGCTCCCTGTTGCAGGAAATGAAAAGCTCCAACTTGTGAACATTGCATGAAGGCAGCTGTGTATCAACTGAGAACTCAAAGGATCTTGGGAATGGTTCCCCTGGCAGTTGAGCAGTTGCCATACACACAACTTACTAACCCTAACTGGAATAAATCCAACAGACAACAAACCACTGGATAAACAAGTCAAACCACTTTGATTTGATTTGATTTTAATTTGATTTATTGTAGTCATGTGTACATAAATACAGTAAAAAGCTTTGTTCTGCGAGCAGTACAAGCAGACCATAGCAAAAAAGGACATACAGATCATAAGGTGCTTTGACAGAGTGAGGCATACAAGTTACACTGCACAGGAGGTGTGCAAAGCAAGATCAACATTAACAAGATCACCATTATTGAAGTTAGAGAGTCCATTCAGTAGTCTAACCTTGGCAGGGAAGAAGCTATTCTTGAGCCTGTTGGTGCATGTGTTCAAGCTTCTATATCTTCTGCCTGACAGGAGAGGTTGTAGGAGATCATTACCCAGCTTAGAGGGGTCTTTGATGATGTTGGCAGCCTTTCTGTGGCAATGAGAAGTGTAGATAGAGTCCATGGATGGGAGGTTGTCTTCCATGATGGTCTGGGCTATATAAACAACCTTCTGTGGTTTCTTACGGTCCTGGACCAGGCCGTGACACACTCAGACAGAATGCTTTCAGTGGTGCACCTGTAAAAGATGGTGAGGGTCCTTATGGACATGCCAAATTTCCTCAGCTGCCTGAGGAAGAAGAGGCATTGTTGTGCCGTCTTGATCGTCACATTTACTTCGGAAGTCCAGGACAGATTGTAGGTTATTGTCACTCCTAGGAACCTGTCATTCTCAATCCTCTCCACTTCAACTCCATTGATGTAGATGGGGGCATGTCCTCCTCCTTTCTTCCTGAAGTCAATGCTCAGTTCTTTTGTTTTGCCGACATTAAGAGAGAGGTTGTTATTATTGCACCATGACACCAAGCCCTCTATCTCCTTCCTGTATTCTGACTCATTGTTGTTAGATATCCATCCTGCCATGGTGGTGTCATCAGCAAACGTCGATGATGTTCATTCGGAATTTGTCTACACAGTTGTGGGTGTAAAGGGAGTACAGTAGGGGGCTGAGAACGCATTGTTTGGGGGCTCCAGCATTGAGGGTTATTGTGGAGGAGGTGCAGTTGTCTATCTTCACTGACTGCAGTCTCAGAATTTTGAGATTAGTCTTGAGGGAATTATGGCGTTGAAGGCGGAACTGCAGTCGATGGATAGGAACTTAACGTAGGTGTGAGCTTGGCATTCACCTAAGGCTTACAGTTCACCAGGAGATCCGGCTTGCAGATGTTTGCTGTGCACAAATAGGCAACAGTGTCTTACATTTGACAGCAGTAATCACAATTGAAAGATACTTTATTGATTGTAAAGTGATGTAGAACACCCTGTGATAACAAGGTGTAGAGCTGGATGAACACAGCAGGCCAAGCAGCATCAGTGGAGCAGGAAGGAGCAGAAACCATTTCTGAAGAAGGGTCTAGGCCCGAAACGTCAGCCTTCCTGCTCCTCTGATGCTGCTTGGCCTGCTGTGTTCATCCAGGTCTACACCTTGTTATCTTAGAACACCCAGTGATTGTGAAAGACACGAAATATAACATTTGCGCTACACAGGTGGCCATCTGCAATCACACAATCGAACCACCATTTCTTGACATTCAATGGCATTACTACTAAACATCCCTGGGGTTACCATTGGCCTCAAATGGAACTGGACTGGCCATATAAATACAACAGCTACAAGAGCAGGCCAGAAGCTAGGAATCCTGCAGCGAGTAACTCACCTCCTGACTCCTCAAAGCCTGTCCACCATCTACAAGGCACAAGTCAGGAGTGTGATAGAATACTCCCCACTTGCCAGGATGAATGCAGCCCCAACAACACTCAAGAAGCTTGACACCATCCAGGACAAAGCAGCCGCTTGATTGGCACTACATCCGCAAGCATTCATTCCCTCCATCACCAATGCTCAGTAGCGGCAGTGTGTACTATCTACAAGATGCACTGCAGAAATTCACCAAAGATCCTCAAACAGTACCTTCAAAACCCACGACCACTTCCATCTAGAAGGACAAGGGCAGCAGGTGCGTGGGAACAGCACCACCTTTAAGTTCCCCTCCAAGCCACTCACCATCCTGACTTGGAAACATATCACTATTCCTTTAGTGTCTCTCTGCCAAAATCCTGGAACACCCTCCTGAATGGCATGATGGGTTGACTTACAGTGCATGGACTACTGCAGTTCAAGAAGACAGCTCACCACTACTTTTTCAAGGGCAACTAGGGATGGGCAATAAATGCTGGCCAGCCAGCAACACTGACATCCCACAAGTGAATAAAAAAAAGTCTCTCTTTTTCGACAGTTATTAAACAACTTACAAGACTTCTTCATGTTCCCTCCCCACCTCCACTGCCTCCTTATCAAAGACTCAGAAAATAATTGCTCATTGTAGTGGTGAGATGGATGTGATAGATAGATAGATTTGCAAGACATTAAAACATTTAAGAGACTTTTGGACAAGTACATGTATGGGAAAGGTTTGGAGGGATATGGGCCAGGAGCAGGCAGGTGGGGTTAGTTTAGTTTGGCATTATGTTCGGCGTGGACTGGTTGGACCGAAGGGCCCGTTTCCGTGCTGTATGATCCTTTGAATGGCACACTGCCAACTGTTGTAAATTTCACTATCTAGACCATTCCTTCAAAAACGTGCTTATCTTCACTGCAGAATTCTCTAAAATATGAAGCTAAGTCAGCCTGACAGTGGAAAGCTCATTGCAGACTGCAATCACAGACTTTAATGTGGAATGTGGAAGTTAATGAGGGGTTTGCTTAAATTTACTGCGCATAGTAAATTTGCTGAGCAGTGCTTAAAGTGGGCATGGTTCACATATAAAAATATTGAATTGGCTATGATGTTAGGAAGAACTAATGGGGCCATATGCTTCTTGATATATTCCCCTGTCTTTTCCGGTCTCCAGTTGAAATATCACCTCATTGGAATATTCAAACACAAAAGATTAATTAAGATTTAAAATATATTGGGATATATAAAAAATCCCAGCATTCACTATTGAGCAAGAGTCCTTTTATATGGTCACTGATTTTCCTCTGAGAATTATGAACTTTCAAAAGAATTGCAAGATATGCTAACATTTCTATGATACCAGTGGGAAATCCAAGTTATCAGTCATGTTGTAAGTTATGAGTCCTTTGTATGTCTGTATTAGGCAAATACTAATACAGGATGACTGCATCTATTTAAGTGCTCTGCACATTTTTCAATGTGTTATCAACACATCTCAATATCACAGCTCAGCTTCTTTCCTCTCTGCACCTCCGTGTTTTTTGCCGTCCCCGAGTCCACAGTCAATGATTGCTTCTCACAGCAACTTTCACTGCTGTGTCCACCATCACTGGCTGTGCACTCTCACTGGATCAGTCAGTGCTAGAACCAATGTCTCGTGGTAGTTTTCCTGTCCCATCTTTCATTCGGAGCCTGTGGGATATTGCTGTGGCAGGGTTATCAAACGAGATGACAAAGGAGGAAGTCAGGACTGGTCACCTAGCCAGTTAGGAGAAACGAGGACAGGCAACTGAGAGCCCCATCAACAAGGGAGGTGGTTCATGGTATCCCTACATGTGGAAGCAAGTCGTTTGGCCCATCAAGTCCATACTGGCCTTCTGAAGACCACCCAACCCAGACCCATTCCCCCCCGCCCCCCACTCCATCCCCAAAACCCTGCATTTCCCATGGCTAATCCACGACATCCTGGAAATCCCCAAACACTACAGACAATTTAGCATGATCAGTCCACCTAACCTGCACATCTTTAGACTGTGGGAGGAAACGGGAGCACCCAGAGGAAACCCATGCAGACACGGGGAGAATGTGCAAACTCCTCACAGACAGTCACCCGAGGGTGGAATCGAACCCAGGTCCCTGGTCCGTGTGAGAATCAGTGCTAACCACTGCACTGCACCACGGTTGCAAACTTCTTAAAAGGTGGAGAGCCAGGGAGAGAGAGTAAAGAACAGAGATGTGCAGGACAGGAATTCTGGACACTGGCTAGGCTGGTCACACAGGCTCAGGTAATGGGCCTCCAAATCCTGCAAATTTTGGGTGACTGGAGAAGAACTAATGGAGAGATTCACTTCTTTCAGCCACTGACAAATAAACAGGGAGAGATGATAAGTGTGAGCTGTACAGGATTTCTAAACAAGGGGCAGGGAAGACTAGAACAGACATTGCCATCTTGTGGCTTTGAAGTGCAGCAGCCAGGCTCACATCCAGAAATGCTGAGATTCCCTAGGGTTTTCCATTCTTATTCCAGATCTCTGGCATCCACAGTCTTGTTTCAGCTTCTTTTTACACTTTAATAAAGTTCGGAAAGACAGCGCATGAAGAATAGCAATCCCACTTTTATTAAACTAAAGAAGGTTTTATGGTAATAAACCACTCGGGTTTGAAATTGAGCACAATTGTGGAGAGGTACTGCCGCATTTTAAAGACGTTTTGCTTCACTCGATCATTCTTCAGATTCTGCAAACAAGTCTAATAATGGGATGTGTAATGATTGATTCATAGGCAGGGAACATTGTAGAGAATGCTGTTTGACAACTTCCTGGGGACACAGCGAGGGCTTACTGTTCAATAATTTACAAAAGAGAGGCAAGTGGAGACGTGCAGAACTGTGCGGGGTTTCCCAAACTGACTTCCTTCCAGGAAGGGTTACCAACTCTGGTTGAACCTACTCCTGGAGGTTTCATGGCATGATCTGCTAGCTTCAACAGTCAGACTGCTGCCTTATGGTCCCTGTCTCCAATACTGCTTTAAATGATGAACAAAAGCCCGTTTAAAAAAATTATAAAAACACAATTTCTACTTCCTGGGTCATGCTGAGCATGAGATTAATTTTTATTCCTGGTGACTCCAGGGGAACCTCACAGCATAAAAGAGAGAGAACGTTTTTTGCAGCTTTGAAAAGAAACACTTGAAGTTCAAAACACAATCTTGAATGATAAGCACTTTGGAAAGGTTTATGGTAGAATGGTACGGGAAGCTCAGTGAGACCAAACTCAATGTAGGCAGCATCTTGCTCCACATTCTGTGCATCTGCTGAGTGATGAGGTGAGTTCCTCACAAGACAATGGTGAGTTGCCAAAGAGGGGAATTATTGTCTGTTAAACCCATTGTTGATGGACCAACTCACCTCATTAGTAGAGATAACAAGGTGTAGAGCTAGATGAACACAGCAGGCCAAGCACCATCAGAGGAGCAGGAAAGCTGAAGTTTCGGGCCTAGACCCTTCTTCAGAAATTTCTGATTCCTGAAGAAGGGTCCAGACCCGAAACGTCAGCTTTCCTGCTCCGCTGATGCTGCTTGGCCTGCTGTGTTCATCCAGTTCTACACCTTGTTATCTCAGATTCTCCAGCATCGGCAGTTCCCACTATATCACCTCATTAATATTCAGCTTTCCACCCTTCCAAACACACACAGCCACCCATCGGGAATGTTTGGCATGGCAGTCAGGAAGGGCACCTGGTAATTCTAGTTCATTGCTTGCTCTGAATGACCTCCATGTTGGACACTGGGCACCAACATCTCAGGGCATCCTCCATTGACACTGGCCACATGTACCTCATATCGACAATCCTTGTTCCAACCTCTCTGAACCCTCTTGGCACATCTTCTACCTGCTTACAGGACACTTCTGCTCTTCAATGCTGCACCTCAGGCTGTCCCAGTAACTCCCATTGTAATGTTACAGCAAGGACACTGTGCTCAGAGACACACACCCAGCTCAGGGACTGCACCAGGTTGTATCTCCGGGCTCCTCACTCACTGTCACAGAGCTCCCTCACTCTGAGCCTACCTGGGTGCTCACAGGGTCCCTGCCTTCCTCTGCCATTTGTGCTTTTGCCCCTCAGCCAGCGATGCCAGGCTCATATCTCTTCTGACATGCCTTGCTGTTTGCTGTAGACGCAAAACCGGGAAAATTGCCATGGTTGGCAACAGACCTCAGTCAAGTCAAGGGGAACAGCCCATTGCTCGGGGGTCCTGGCACAGTGAGTCAGGGGTGGTCTCCGATATGAGTCCAGGGTTTGCTCACAGTCAGTCAGTTACTCGGGCTGGTCAGGGTCATGGCGCTGTGCACAAAACGGCATGAAGAGCTAGATGATAGGCAGTCCATTTGAGTCTTTCTGTCCTATTGCAGGTTGTTTTCCTCCTGGAATGCGAGAGGGGCAGATATTAAGGGAGATGAAAGTGGGTGGCACAGCTGTTACAGTTGGTGCAGGTGGGGAGGTGCTCCAAGAGAATGAGTGGGCAACGCAGAGAGTATCAGTGTTCGTGGTATCGATCTTGGGGTAGGTGACAGTGAGTTAGGGGAGATGTTGCAGGCAGTAGTGAGAGCTGGGTAGAGCATGAGCCTTGGTGGGAGGTGGGTGCAGTAGCAGAGATAGAGTGAGTGTCAGGTATCACTTACACTGGTGAAGTGGAAAAGCTCATTAACTTTCTTCCTACAGTGTTGGATATTCCTCCAAACAGCTGAGGCTGCACTGACCCAGATGCCAACCCAGAACAGACTGGCATGGCCTGGTGTTGTAGCCTCTGCTGCCAGTCCTGGGCATGAGGATGTCTTGCTTATGCACCATACCATCAATCAGAATACACTGCTCAAAAAACAAGACACCAATTTCCACTGTCTGCATGTCCAGAGCAAACATGTGGGACCATATAGGGTTACTCCATACTGACGGTTGCTTATCAGGGTCACAACAGGTTTTACAGGATGAGATGGGCACAAGAGATGCCAGACATTTGACTGAGATCCACTGAGTGCTGGGTTGTACCAGGAATGACCTGTAGTCAGATGGGGATAGTCTTGGATGAGAGAAGAGATAGGTCACAGAAGAAAGCTTGCTGGATCTCATGACCCGAATCCCTCCAATAAATTTTGACACATTTTCCACGTAACCAACAAAATATAAGATGCAGCCTAGTGCTTCAGGTCAAGATAAGTCATTTGCACTATCTGAAAGAAGACCAGGATCATTTTCTTTCTGAAAATCAATGTTTATCCCAATTACTCAGACATCACTTTGTTCATTGGTGGATGGGGACCATTAGTTTGGAAACTCCTCAGTCCAGTGAATATTAATTCAGTCTTTATCCAGCAAAGGTTAGACTTTGGTTTGTGTTTCTCTCATTTTAGTTTGAGACAATGGGAACTGTTTCTGTATATTACTGATTTTCACACCAATACTATGTTGAAATTACTTCATTCATTTAAGCACAGAGGGTGTGGCTTAGCCAGTAGATGTCAGGGGAACCATTCTCAGGAGGATGGTAGTGGTTTTAATTGGTTACTCAACTAGTTAATCCCTGATACAGAACTGGAAGGGAACCAGGATCAAATCTTTTCTTTATCAGTTAAACAGGAAGTCAGAGTCTGCAGAGGTTCAGGATTGAAGTCAGTTAATGAGAGAGGGAGAGTACTCAAGAGTCAGTCAGTTCAGTGAGAACAAATTGGGAAGAAGCAAACCATTTAGGTCCCAGTTGTAGCTACAGGGAAGGTAATCTGTTCCAAAATTAGAATTTCTTTTTAACTCTGTTTCCCATCTGTCTAAACAACAATGCAGTGACTTGCCCATGATCTTCCTTGTGGGAGTTGTCACTCTTTTCCCTTTACTCACTCGAGGGGTGTGGGCATCGCTGGCTGGCCAGCATTTATTGTCAAACTTTGTTGCCCTTGAGAAGACAATGGTGAACCGTGTTCGTGAACAACCGCAGTCCATGTATTGTAGGTCGATGTACAATAATGTTAGGCAGGGAATTCTGGGATTTATTCCCAATTATACTGAAGGAATGGTGATATATTTCCAGGCCAGGATGGTGAGTGGCTTGGAGGGGAACTTGAAGGTGGGGGTGGTGTTCCCATGTATCTTCTGCCCTTGTCCGTCTAGATGGAAGTGGTCCTGAGTTTGGAAGGCTACTGTCTGAGGATCTATGGTGATTTTTTGCAGCTCATCTTGAAGATAGTACACATTGTTGTTACTGAGTGTCAGTTGTGGAGGGAGTGGATGCTTTGTGGATGCTTGTAGATGTGTCTCCAATCAAGTGGGTTGCTTTGTCCTGGATGGTGTCAACCTTCTTGAACGTTGTTGGAGCTGTACCCATCCAGGCAAGTGTGGAGTACTCCATCACACTCCTGACTTGTGTCTTGCAGATGGTGGACAGCCTTCGGGGAGTCAGGAGGGGAGTTATTTGCTGCAGTGTTACGAACGTCTGACCTACTCTTGTAGCCGCTGTGTTTAAGTGGCTAGTCCAGTTCAGTTTCTGGTCAATGGTAAATCTCAGAATGTTGATAGTGTGGGATTCTGTGACAATAACACCATTGAATTTCAAGGGGTAGTGGTTAGATTCTTTCTTCCAGGCGGTGGACATTATCTGACGTGAATTTTATTTGCCACTTGTCATCTCAAACCTGGATATTGTCGAGGTGCTGCTGCATTGAGACATGGAATGCTTCAGTATCTGGGGAATTGCAATGGTGTTGAACGTCATGTAATCACTGGTGAACATCCCCACTTTTGACCTTGTTGTGGAGGGAAGGTCACTGACGAAGCAGCTGAAGATGGCCGAGGATGCTATCTGAGGTACTCCTGCAAAGATATCCTGGAGCTGGGATGACTGATCTCCTATAAACATCACCATCTCCCTATGTGCCAGTTACAATTCCCAGCAGCTGATGTTCCTGCTCTGCCTCCACTGAATTCCATCCCTTTTCTCTAGGTTATGTCCAAGACTCACTACTTGTCCCTGGGAACAGGGTGACCATGCCCTACACTGAGGTCTCCCACACCCCCTCTTCTTCCCATGTAATATGGAGTATTTCTAACTGTTCCTCAAGTTCAGCAGCTTTTACCCTGGAACAAGTTCACCTGGAAACAGTCCTCCTGCTGCTACTGATTCTGGGGACACACCATTATTTCCAGATTCTCCCAGGTTCTGTAAATCTGACACAACATTGAGTTCTAATCCAGCTGCCAGGAGAAATAAGGGACTTGGAAATGCAGGCAAGAGCAATTTCAAACCAACTGCAGGTCATTGGCTCCCCTCCAGTGTCATTAACTTCAAATCACACAAACCAACACGGTCACTGTAAACAGGCAACTGTTCAAATACAGGCAGCTCTTTCAAAGTGTGGAGGAAGAAATTACAGTCAGTCTCTGGTATTTTCTCACCTCATTTCACTGTCCTGGTTTATCAATTAATCCAGCCCAGTCACTGTTTATAATTTCATGTTTAGCATGCATTCTGCTTCAAGCCAATCTCACCTCACTCTCTGGGATTCTTACGCTGCTGGTCACATTCAAGTCAATGACAGCATGCCAATGTTAACATGGTAACAATTGTTGAGGCTAGATTTTTATCATTTTGTAAAGTAGCATTGGTTCCCAACTCTAGGGACCTGGGAGAAGAATCATTGAGGTTTGGAGTTGTGCTGTTTTAATTATTCGATAGGCTGGAGGCCAATGTTTCTCCAGGAATCCTCCATTGACTTGTGTTATTTTTAAATCTTTTTCCAATATTGGATCTCATTGGTCTCATTCCAGAAGGCATGGACTTTCCTACTGGCAGCCTGTGTACAAGTAATGGTGTTTTAGTGTCTGAAATGAGCAGTGTCTATGACATTTGAATGATACAAATTGGAAAAGCCCAGCTACATAAATATTTGAAGAGTCTTGGGATTAAATGCACTTATTAAGGTTCATTTTGGGTTTCCAGTGAATATTCTGACAATCTGTCAAGTTTATGAGATGGAGATCTACAGTTTTCTCTTCACTAGAACTATAATTATAGAGTGTTTCTGTGCTGAATTAAATCTAAGGCACACTACTCCTCTTCAAGTTCAATTTTACTATGGGGGGGAGGTGTGGATTTATGAGGCTTGTGTTCAGAGGCTGTGATTTTAAACTTAAGGCAAAATGAATGGGGGCGATCTGACAGTGAACATTGGTGGATTGCCTGTTCAAGTTTCAAGGAAAACTGGAAAGTTGGCGTTGCGGGTCTGGTCCATTCTTCAGAAATGGGGGAGGGGAAGGGGGCTCTGAAATAAATAGAGAGACGGGGAGGCGATGATAGATGGCAGATAGTGGAGCAGATAGGTGGAGAGAAGACGAACAGGTCAAGGAGGCGGGGATGAAGCCAGTAAAGGTGAGTGTAGGTAGGGAGTTGGGATGGGGGTTGGTCAGTGAGGAGGGAGGGGTGGGTAGGTGGGAGAGAAGACGGACAGGTCAAGGAGGTGGGGATGAGGCTTGTAGGTAGGAAGTGGGGGTGGGGGTTGGTCAGTGAGATGAGAGGAGCGGATAGATGGGAGAGAAGACGGACAGGTCAAGAAGGTGGAGACAAGAGGGGCTGGTCTTGAGATGAGGACGGGGGTGGGGAGATTTTGTAGCTTGTAAGGTCCACATTGAGACCACTGGGCTGTAGGGTTCCCAGGCAGAATATGAGGTGCTGTTCCTCCAGCCTTCGCGTGGCATCATTGTGGCACCGGAGGAGGCCCAGGATGGACATGTCGTCCAAAGAGTGAGAGGGGGAGTTGAAGTGCTTTGCGACTGGAAGGTGTTGTCATTTGTCATGAACCAAGCGTAGGTGCTCCACAAAGCAGTCTCCAAGCCTCCGCTTGGTTTCCCCGATGTAGAGGAGGCCATATCGGGAACAGCCGATACAATAGACCACATTAGCGGATGTGCAGGTGAACATCTGTTTAATGTGGAAGGTTTTCTTGGGGCCTGGGATGGGGGTGAGGGGGGAGGTGTAGGGGCAGGTGTAGCACTTCCTGCGGTTGCAGGGAAAGGTGCCGGGGGTGGTGGGGCTGGAGGGGAATGTGGAGCGGAAGAGGGAGTCACGGAGAAAGTGGTCCCTCCGGTAGGCAGATAGGGGTGGGGAGGGAAATATATCCTTCGTAGTGGGGTCAGATTGAAGGTGGTGGAAGTGGCGGAGAATGATGCATTGAATCCGGAGGTTAATGAGGTGATACGTGGGGACAAGGAGAATTCTGTCTTTGTTGTTATTGTGGGGAGGGAGTGTGAGGGCTGAGGTGTGGGAAATGCAAGAAATGTGGTCGAGGGCATTTTCGACCACTGTGGAGGGGAAATTACGGCTTGAGAAATGAGGACATCTGGGATTGTCTTGGGAGCAGATGCAGCGGAGGCGAAGGAATTAGGAATAGGGGATAGCATTCTTGCAGGAAGGTGGGTGAAAGGAGGTATATTCTAGGTAGCTGTGGGTGTCGGTAGGCTTGAAATGGATATCAGTTTCCAGGTGGTTATCAGAGATGGAGACAGAGAGGTCCAGGAAGGAGAGAGAGGTATCAGATATGGTCCAGGTGAACTTAAGGTTGGGGTGGAAGGTATTAGTAAAGTGGATGAACTGTTCAAGCTCCTCGGAGCATAAGGCAGCGCCGATACAGTCATTGATGTCATAGAGGAAGAGGTGGGAAATAGGGGCAGTGTAGCTGCAGAAGAGGGATTGTTCCACGTATCCTACAAAGAGGCAGGCATAGCTTGGGCCCATGCGGGTACCCATGGCCTTTCATCTGTAGGAAGTGGGAGGAGTTGAAGGAGAAGTTGTTAAGGGTAAGAACAAGTTCGGTTAGGCGGATAAGGGTGTTGGTCGAGGGGGATTGGTCGGGCCTGCGGGACGGGAAGAAGCGGAAGGCCTTCAGGCCATCTGCGTGGGGAATGCAAGTATATAGGGACTGGACGTCCATGGTGAAGATGAGGTGTTGACGGCCAGGGAATCGGAAGTTTTGGAGGAGGTGGAGGGCGTGGGTGGTGTCACTCTTCAATGACTCCTTTCATCTGCACTGGCTTGGGATTTATGTGCTAACAATTTACTGCAGATGGCTGAAGGATATTATCCATACCAGTTAATTTTTGATTGGAGTCCTAAAGTTCCATCTTCTCACAACATTCTCAAGGGTGGTTACAGATGGACAATAATTTCTGGCCTATCCATTGATGTCCACATCCCATCAGTGAGTAATTTCAGCCTCCAGCTTGGAAAGATGCTACTTTTTCAAAAGATTTAACTGTGCCTCATGCAGACTGAAATGTTTTCATTCAAGCCAAAGTCACAGAACTCGATGAGCCTTCAGGTATAAGGTAATTTCATTTGGAAACCAGTTTTAGTCAGGGACATATGGTTTATTGTAATGTAAATATTTCAGTGGCATTGAATGTCAGATGTCTGTCCCAACCCATATTTGCATCTGTTTTTATCATGTTCAGTGTCTGGGTGTTTTAACATCTGCAGTGGTCTGCGTGAAACAGAAAACAACATCCCACTGGAAATATCTTTGTCACAGACAGAGGTTTCTGTTGTAGTCACCTTGACGTGTGTTACCTTCATATCCTTGACATAAACTTACCAGTCAAACACAGGCATTTCTGAAAAAAACATAAATTCTTTATTTAAAAATAAAACTATACACAAATAATGTTAAATAGGAGGATATGTATGCATGTCTGACAGGACTGTGTGGTGCTACGAGAGTGTCAGGAAGCCTGGGTTCAACTCCCACCTTCTCCAGAAATGTTCAGAGTTGATCAGGACCTGGATCGAACATGAAGTTGGGAATTCAATCTGGCTTACTTTATTGAGCTGTCTATCGTCGATAGTCTCCAGTCATTGCGGGGAAATAGGTCGTGAATACAATGTTTTATTATACAATCAACTCTCATCTGTTTCTCCAGGGTTTCAATACCCCCTCTGGGAATGCAGTCTCGGGTCCATCAATTTAAACCATTCTTGTGTTTATCATTCATAAAACCAGCACTTTTATTATCTCAGTGTCTTTGTGAACCTTAATCTGGAGAAATGAGTATCTGCTGGAACTTGTTGGATTCAACTTTCTTCATGGTGAACATTGTCCTGGGGCCTGGGATCATAGACATGATGCTATTGGGTTGGTCATACTCAGTCTTGTTTGTCAAAGAAATCAATTTTCAAGTTCACCTGTCAATCCCCAAAAAGATCCCCCCATCCTTCATGTCCATGATGTCACAGCTATGAAAGGAGTACATTGATACCTAGTTCCACTGTTCCTGGAGTCCCCACAAATGTGAACATGTAATTAAACTAGTGAAATGTCTAATTTATCAAACTCTCTGATGCACAGAAATAGACCAGATTTTTGCCATTCACAAAGAAAATAAATTTATTGTGAATAAACCAATCTCACTCACCCCCAGTAACTAGCCCTGTGACATTGCCACTACATCAGTGCCTCCCCTAGTGTTGTGCCCCTTCCATTGTTGTGCAACGTGTGAAGATCAGTGACAGTGCCAATGATGCCTGTATCCTGCCCCCATTGTGTGGCTGCAGAAATCTCACCTTTGTAATAGACTGGCACCTTTTATTGCCTGGAGATGTGTGTCAGAGGGTGAATGCTCGCTTTGGCCTGGGTCTATGCTGCTACACGCTTCAGAACAGAGTTTACGTTAGAGTTCACCACCATGCAAACCCAGCAGCATAGATGTGATGGAGCAAATCCAATCTACAGGAAGAAGTGTGGCTCTTGCAGAGAATGATATTTCAGTGGCTCATGTAGAATTAAAGGAACCTTTGAGTTGTGAGAAATTCTTCACCTATCTCGATGTTAACAGTGAACAACAGCAGTACAAGTAGAGATTTTGTCCCTCTAACTGCAAGCTTTCTGAGCTGCACAACAGTAGGGTGGAGTATAGGGGTGTGTGACATTATCTGTAATGGGCTGATGGTAGAGGTCCACTCTAAGGGATATATTGATGTCTCTCAGGAAGCATGTTGATATGTATTTGTGAAACGTGCCAATGGCAATAGGTTCAACCCTGTCTTGGCCAAGCTGACTGATTTCATGTGGAATTGAATCCTAACATGAAACAGAAAGGAATATAAGAGGGAGCAAAATAGACTGGTCCAAGGGGTAGTTGACTTTCACATTTTAGTCATATTTTGAAAGAATTAAGTTTGTGGGACATGATTTCCCACGTACAAAGCCATGCAGACTATCCCTAATCAGCCCTTGCCTTTCCAAATGTATAGATCTGCATCAGGTTGCTTCACTTATCCTCCCAAGTTGCAAACAACTCCCAGCGCATTCTTCCCTTTTTAAAACAGTGTCTATTACCTTCAATTTTGGTCCAAATATAAGATGTGGTCTCTTACAATGGCTGACGATCTTTCAAAACACGTTATAGGAATATGGGAGGTTTATTCCAATCCTGTTTGCACTTTTCCAGTAAATTCACTTGATTAGAATCAAATGACCCCCAAAAAAAGTTCACTTGCTCAGATTTTTGCTCAGCAACAATGGTCTATGTGTGAGGTGCCACTAACAATGTCCTTGTGATCTCTGACCACAATCACCGGGCTATGTTGGACACAGCATGCTTCCTGAGGCTAGTCACTGTCAGACCAGTGGTGATGGTCTCTAAGACTGATCGCAAATGTTAGACACGGAAATAAAATGCTGTATTCATAGCTTTTTTTTTATGTTTCCTACCTTTTCGGAAGAGTTACAGCAATATGTGGATTGTTGCTGCAATGTAAATATCTGATTTGTGTGACATGTTATATGTCTGCCCCATTCTGCATTTGCATCTGATTTCTTTGTAACTATATTCTGTATGTGTGTACTTTAACTTCTGTACTCACTTAAGTAAATCTTCCCTCTAAGGTGTCCAAAATGGAAAACCATTTTATGACAAACTGTTTTATCTATCACTTCATTTTAACTCAGTTTCTGAATACAGTCACATCTGATGTTAAGCCTTTCTCCTGTAATAAGAACCCAGTGCTCTCTAGACATGAAAATGTAATTCTTGAGTCTGTCTTCATTGTAGTACACAATCTCTAGATCGCAGATACATTTCAACAGGTAGGAGACGAAGACTGTTGAAACCTTCCCTTGTAGCATGTTTGCGGTATACCTATCAAAATGGAAAGAGACTTTATTCTGTCCAATCACATTAATTTTACACTGTCAACAGAGTGCAAAATTTAGAGTAACATAAGCAAAGTATATTTAGCAATTAAAGAATTGCAGTGGTGATCAGTGACCCCTAGGGTGACACAGTGGCTTTTTGTTTGGCACTGCTGCCTCACAGCACCAGGGACCTGTGTTCGATTCCACCTTTGGGTGATTGTCTGTGTGGAGTTTGCACAGTCTCCCCGTGTCTGCGTGGGTTTCCTCCAGGTGCTCTGGTTTCCCCACAGACCCACTATGTGCAGGTTGGGTGGATTGGCCATGCTAAATTGCCTATAGTGTCCAGGAATGTTTACTTAGTTGGGTTAGACATGGGAAATGCAGGGATAGGGTAGGGGTGGGTTCCTTTTTGGACAGTCAGTGTGGACTTGATGGGCTGAATAGCCTGATTCCGCAATGTATGAATTGTATGAACCTGGCATCAGGTCCTTCAGGAGATATGTCTATCAGGACTGAGATCAGGTATGACATCTGGAAATTAAGTGGTTCACTTTAATGAGCAGACTGTAATCTCCATAATCCATCTGGCTAGCCAATATATCCCTGAGCAATGCTGGAAATAGCTCAGTAAAAATTTATTAGAATTGAGCATGTTCTGTTGCATAATTAACTGTAGTTTGCACATTCTCATCTGATTCCCTAGGGTGTCAATCCTGCCTTACATTTATGCTTCACAAAGACATAACAATTATTACCTAAGTCACCTTGCGAACCTGAGTCTGGGGAAACAAGTATCCATTCAAACTCATAGAATTCAACATTCTTCATGGGGATTATGGCCCTGAGGCCTGGGATCTCAAGAATTGCACTGATGGGCTGGTCCTACTTAGTCTTCTTTTGTCAGTGAAATTAATTGACATCATTCCCCGCAATGTTCATTCCACAATTTGGATTTTCATGTTCACCCTCTAAATGTCAATTATGGAGATTGGCTTCAATCCTTTTTACATTCTTCCAATAAATTCCCTCAAACTAGGACCCAATAACCTCCAAAATGGCAATTTCCCAGGTGTTTACTCAGCTAGGATGGTTTATGTGGTACCTGTGTCGATAAGAATAGATTTGTGGTGACCTCCTGGGACAGCCTGCACCCATGCTCTTCAATAATGGTCAAGCTGATTTGGACACAGCGTACTTCCTGAGTCTGGTCCACTGTCGGATTTGTGGTTTGGTCTCTGAGACTGATCCCACATGTCAGATCCTGAAATGAAACCCACATTGCGTTCGCAGCTTTTTGTATGGCTTTCTCGCCATTTGGAAACAGTTACAACAACATTTCAGTCGTTGTTGCAATCCAAATATCTCATGGATGTTAAATGTCAGATGTCTGCCTCATTCTGTATTTGCATCTGATTTGATTATGTCTAAGATACAGCACAGGTGTTTTAGCTGCTGCAGTTGCCTGTGAAAAGTCCATCCCACTACATTTTCGAAAGTTGAAAACTACTTAACTGCAGTATCTTAATCTGTCATCTCCTTTCAATTCAGCACACTCCAATAGTTCAATGCCACTTCAACACATCACCGTGTTCCCTGTGTAACATCTCGGTCTCAGACTTGCTGCACTGCTCCAGTGAAACTCAGCACCAGCTGGAGGAACAGCACCTCATTTTCCTCTTGGGAACTCTACAGGATTCTTGAGTCAATACCGGGTTCAACAATTTTAGGGCTTGAGTCCCATGTCCTTCCCCCAATCCGCGCAACACCAGGCCTTGTTATCACATGATAAAAACTTAAAGAATTTCAGATGCTGTAAATCAGAAACAAAACTGAAGTTGCTGGAAAAGCTCAGCAGGTCTGACAGCATAAGAACTGTTCTGAGGACCCGAAATGTTAATTCTGATTTCTCTTCGCAGATGCTGCCAGCTCTGTTGAGTTTTCCCTGCAACTTCTGTTTTTGCTTGTTATCACATGGTCTTCTGTTACTCTCAACCCACAGTCCCCATTAGCAGCTATTCATTCCCTTAGGATGATTGCTATCCACTCCTTTCTCTGTCTGACTGCTCTTCTCTCTCTTTGAGCTCTGTTCCCACCTATCGTTTACCCCTTACCCGCTCCTCCCTCCACTGTATCTTCTGCATATAAACTAACTATTTCCTAGCGACCATCAGTTCTGATGAACCACGGTTGCTGCCAGACCTTCCACCCAGACACTGGTGAGTCAAGCAGTGAATAGCCAATCAGGGGCAGCCAGGCTGGTGCTTGGCCAATGAGCAGTGGGCAGGGGGCAGGCTCAGTGTCCAATGGGGAGCCTCGGCCAGGACCCCATGAGACAGAGAGGACGTAGCTACAAACAGGAACTCCCTGCCAGCCCCCAATGTAAACAGCCCACCCACCCCCCTCAGTCCCTCTTTATGTCTAATGGCAGGCTCAGAAACAGTGAAACGAAGTGAATCGTAGACAGAGATTGGTAGCTCCAACTACAGGACCTGCTGCTCCATCCAGTCCTGATCCCAGTGGCAGAGCCTTTTGTTCCAGCCCCTTGGACCCCCTCCTCCTGGTGACTGTAAAGCTGTCCCCCCTCCCCCACCCCACGCACCCAAACATGTTCCTGTCTGATGCCCACCATCGGGTCATTACCGAGCTGAGTAGCTGGTTTATTACAAAGCGATGGAAGGGCAGGAAAGCGAGTTGCCAATTTCTGCTCCCGCTCAGCTCCACCCAGCCTCAGGGACTGACACGGCAATGTCATATGAAATTGTTATGTAGCTACCTTTATGACCTTTTCATTGAAAGCAAATTTAACATCCAAACTCAGGCAGATACAAACCAGGTTAATGCACCTGGCCTCACAATTTAATCTGTATCTTACTATGCTCATTCACGGGAACTCCTTTCATTGTCAGTGTGTCATAGAGTCATAGAGCTGTACAGCACGGAAACAAACCCTTCGGCCCAACTCATCCGTGCTGACCAGATATCCTAAATTAATCTAGTCCATTTGTCAGCATTTGGCCCATATCCCTTGAAACCCTTCCTATTCATATACCCATCCAGATGCCTTTTAAATGTTGTAATTGTAGCAGCCTCCACCACTTCCTCTGGCAGTTCATTCCATACACACACCACCCTCTGTGTGAAAAAGTTGCCCCTCAGGTCCCTATTAAATCTTTCCCCTCTCACCTTAAACCTATGCCCTCTAGTTTTGGACTCCCCCATCCCAGGGAAAAGACCTTGACTATTCACCCGATCCATGCCCTCATGATTTTATAAACTTCTATAAAGTCACCCCTCAGCTTCCAATGCTCCAGGGAAAATAGCCCCAGCCTATTCAGTCTCTGCCTATAGCTCAAACCCACCAACTGAAGTGTGAACATGAATACAATACTCTGCATGTGATCAAACCAAGACTTGATCCCTTCTATACTACAGCCACCTTGCAATGAAAGTCAGCACTCAATTAGCTTCTTTAAATATTTATTTAGTTTATGTTTTAATGATTACCTTTGTTTAAACAATGTCCAGCATGTGGAGGCGATGGCTTGTTGGTATTATCATTGGAGTTTTAAAAAAAATTAATATTCATTCGCAGATGAGGGCATCACAGGCTAGGTCAGCATTCATTGTCCATCCTTAACTGCCCAGAGAGTCAACCACATCCCAATGGGTCTGGAGTCAAATGTAGGCCAGACCAGGTAATGATGGTAGTTGCTTTCCCTAAAGGGTTTTTCCGACAATCGACAATGGATTCATGGCCATCGTTAGACTCTTAATTCCAGATTTTTTTTACAGAATTCAAATTTCAAAATCTGTTACAGTGGGATTTAAATCCAAGTCCAGAGAATATCGTTTGGGTCTCTGGATTAACAGTCCAGTGATAATACCGCTAAGCCAGCGCCTCCACTGTCAGTCCTAAGGCCCAGGTAATGTTCTGGGGATTCGAGTTAGTATCCTGTCACAGCAAATGGTGGAATTTGAATTCAGCGAAAAAGAAACCTGGAATTAAGAATCCACTGATGACCATGAAACCATTGCCGATTATTGGGAAAAGTCCCGTCTGGCTCACTAATGCCTTCCAGGGAAGAAAATCTGCCATCCTCACTTGATGCGGCCTATCTGTGACACCAGACCCACAGCACTGTGGTTGACTCTCAATTTCCCTCAACTGAGGAAGCCACTCAGTTCAAGAGCAGAAAGGGACAGGTAATAAATGCTGACCAGCCAACAATGCCCACGTCCCTCAAGTGAATGAAAAAAGTAACTTTACGTAAATAGTCCATATGATAATGCAAGGCCATTTGCTCTTACAGTTACAAAAGCAGGGCTAAATGAGACTGTTGTGTGTTAAAACCGTCTCCTTTAATTTAAGGTTAAACAGAATGTTCTGAATGGGGGAATACTAAACCTCCGCTCCGAGACAGGCCCAGGTAATATGGTTGTCATGGAAACGAGACCCAAACACCAAGCATCTTATAGTTTCTACACATGGCACAGAAAGAGGGACAGAGATATTTTCTGACACAAAAACACAAAAAGAGAAAAAGAGAGAGAGGCCTGAATCTTTTTTTGGCTAAGTGTGAGTTCTGTTGAGTTTTTTGGAGGGAATCCTGCCATGAGGGAGAATGAGATTTCTCGCCATATCTTACCAAATTCTCCTCATTAATTGGCCACGTGTCCCAGTGGTGTCCATTTCGTCTGATTCTAGCCCTTCCTGGAACAACTCGCCACCCATATCTGCCAAATTCCCAGCATCCCTGGAGACTGTGCAATAATAAAAAGCACATCGTTCACCCAGGATCAGCTCTGACATTCTGAAGCTGCCCTACTCAGAGTCAGAATGTTTCAGAGAAGGGGGCACCATGGTTCTCCAACAGGAATATAGAGGTCCTGGTGGTGAGGCTGGTACAAAGGAGCGCATTCACTTCCCGAAGGACTGGCAGAAGATGCTGTGACACCAGACCCTGGCAGCTTGGTCTGAGGTCACCATACAGACCAGGGCTGTCTCCAAGGTGTAGAGGCCTGGTGAACAGGGCCATAAGAAGGTCCTTCTCTGCCCACCAGGGTAAGTGCCACACTCCTCTCCCTGCTACCTCACACTCATTCTGTCTCTGCTACCTCACACACCTCCCAACAAAGCTTATGCTCTACCACTCGCACTATTGCTGCAACATCCTCCCTTATTCACACTCATCCCCCAACCTCCTACACGACTAACACTGCATGCCCTCTGCACTGCCCATTCACCCCCTCTGAACACCTTGCCACCTTTTCTCCACTTGCACACATTAGTAGTGTGCCAGCCAATTAACATTATTACTGGATTAGTCAGATCCCAGTCTCAAATCTTGCCTGATACATCATATTTTGTTTCTTTTATTTAGAAAGGGCGGCCTTTCACTGAAATACAATCATGCAATGCTGCCAATATGACAATACAATCTGGACAAAGGAACAGAGGGTTTCGTTGCTAAGTTTGCAGATGACACAAAGATAGATGGATGGCCAGCTAGTGTTGAGGAAGTAGGAGGCTGCAGAAGGACAAGGGCCAGACTAGGAGAGTGAGCAAGGAAGTGGTAAGTGGAAAACAATGTGGGAAAATGTGAGGTTATACATTTTGTTAGGAAGAATAGAGGGGTAGGCTATTTTCTAAATGGGGAAAGGCTTCAGAAAACTGAAACATAAAGGGAATTGGTAGTCCTAGTTCAGGATTCTCTTGAGGTCAACATGCAGGTTCAGTTGGCAATTAGCAATGCAAATGCATCGTTAGCAATCATTTCAAGAGGGTGGAATATAGGAGCTGAGATGTACTGCTGGAGCTGTATAAGACTCGGGTCAGTCTGCATTTTGAATATTGTGAACAGTTTTGGGCCTCATATCTAAGGAAAGACGTGTTGACATGGTGGGGTGGGGTGGTGTCTAGAGGAGGTTTACAAGGAGGATCCTGGAGATTAAGGGCTTGTCATATGAGGAGTAGTTGAGGACTCTGTTGGTACTCAATAGATTGATTGATTTATTTATTGCCATGTGTACTTGTTACATGTATTAGTTACAAATACAGCATAAAGTGATGTATAATATCGCTACACCCTAGTGCCATCTTTACACACAGAAAATAAATGAAAACATGGAGTATAAAGGTAGAAAATAAAGAAATAATGTTAAAAGTTCAACTTTGCAGTCCTTGTTGTTAAGTGCTTTGCCGTGAGCCTCGATCCAGGCTCTTCCACCCCGATGCTGAGTCCAACATCAGCACAAAGCAGTTGGCCAGTCTCGAGTCCCTTTGCCGCAATGACGTTGCTGGAACAGAGTCACTATACTTCAGTGCCATCAGGCCTCCACTGACAATGCCACTGCCATGGGTCTGCGCTGGGCCGATCTTCGCAATGCAGTTATCGCCGATGCCGATGGCTCCCGAAGGGGCTCAAACGCGAAGCTGGGCCCACCGCGCTGAAGCAGCCATCACAGATACTGTCGATGTCTGCACAGGGCACTGGGAACACAAACCCAACTCCCACCGACACTGGGAACACACACCCGTCCCCCTCCGACACTGGGAACACAAACCCACTGCCTTCCGATGCTGGGAGCACAAACCCACCTCCCTCCACCCCCCACCGCTGGGAACACAAACCCGCCTCCCTCCATCCCCACCGCTGCTGGGAACACAAACCCGCCTCCCTCCATCCCCACTGCCGCTGGGAACACAAACCCACCTCCCTCCGCCCCCACCGCCGCTGGGAACACAAACCCACCTCCCTCCACCCCATCTCCACTGGGAACACAAACCCACCTCCCACCACCGTTGCTGCCAGGAACACAAACCCACCTCTGATGCACTGGACACCTCACTGCCGCTGTGCCAACCGAGCTTTCCACAAGGAGGTAAAGTTTAGAAGGATGAGCGGGAATTTGATTGAAACTTACAGCATACTGAGAAGCCTGGATAGAGTGGACGTGGAGAAGATGTTTCCATTAGTCGGAGACACTAGGACATGGGCCCCAGCCTTAAAGTGAAGGGACAAACCTTTAGATCTGAGACGAGGAGGAACATCTTCAGCCACAGGACGCTGAATCTGTAGAATTCATTGCCACTGTGGGCTGTGGAGGCCAAGTCATTGAGTGTATTTAAGACAGAGATAGATATGTTCTTGATAAGTAAGGGGATCAAGGGTTACAGGGAAAAAGCAGAAGAATGGAGTTGAGAAACATATCAGCCATGACCAAATGGAGAAGCAGACAAGATGAGTTGAATGGCCTAATTTTGCCCCTCTATCTACAGTCTCAAATGATGTTAAATATATTCTTACCATAGAGGGAATGCAGCAATGGTTCATTAGGCTGACACCAGGAACAGCAGGACTATGAGAAGATATTGGTTTGACTGGGAGTTCAGAAGGATGCGAGAGGATCTGGTTAAAAGGTATATATTTCCAACAGAGCTGTATAGATGAGATGCAGGGAGGATATTTCCTTGCTAAAGAAGCATAGAACCATGCATCATAGTCTGAGATTACAGAGTAGGCCATTTCAAAATGAGATGAGGAAAAATGCCTTCACTCAGAGGATAGTGAACCTGTGGAATTCTCAACCTCAGGAGGCCAAATTGCTGCATATTTTAAAGAAAGAGATTGATTGTTTTTTGCAGATATCAAACGCATGGAGAGGCTAGGGGTGAAAACTGGAATGTAACATTGAGAATCAGCAATGATCATATTGAAGGGCCAAATGGCCTACTCCTGCTCCTAGTTTCTACATTAGCAATGAAACAAGTTTGTTACACAAAAGAAAAGTAGATAACCTAGAATAAAGAGACAACAGGGTGCAGGGCTGGATGAACACAGCAGGCCAAGCAGCATCATAGGAGCAGAGAGGCTTAGCAGCATCATAGGAGCAGAGAGGCTTAACCAAAGTATATATGTCATAAAATTTGTAAGATTTTGAAACACAGTAAAAATACAACTTCATCCATCCATCCCAATACCATTACTTTCTAGTACTCAAACATCAGGGTTTGATTCTTCATCACGTCTATGGTATTAAATTAACGGTTTCTTCTAATTAAGGCTCTTGAGTTCGATAGACTCCACCATCAGTAAAGTGATGGAAGGTGTCATTAACAGCGCTATCAAGCAGCACCTGCTCAGAAATAACCGGCTCAGTGACGCCCAGTTTGGATTCCGCCAGGGCCACTCAGCTCCTGACCTCATTACAGCTTTGCTTCAAACAACTGCTTCATCAGTGACCCTCCCTCCATCATAAGGTCAGAAGTGGGGATGTTTGCTGATAATAATATTCAGCACCATTCATGACTCCTCAGATACTGAACCAGACAATGTTCAAATGCAGCCAGACCTGGATAATATCTAGGCTTGTACTGACAAATGGCAAGTTGTCGGGGGTGGGTTGGGGGGGTGGAGGATTGGGAGGGGGTGGGGTGGGGTTGGGGTGTGGCAAAGGCCAAGTAGTATTATTGCTACACGACTAATGCAGAAACTCAGGTAAGGTTCTGAGGAAGGGTCACCGGACCCGAAATGCTAACTCTGTTTTCTCCTTCACAGATGCTGCCAGACCTGCTGAGCTTTTCCAGCAACTTTGTTTTTGTTCCTGATTTACATCATCAGCAGTTCTTTTGGTTTTTATTTTGAAACCCACTATGGTGGTTCATGAAATTTGAATTCAATAAGAATTTCGAATTAAGGCATTACTGATGACCATAAAGCCATTGTCAATTGTTGGAAAAACCCATCTGGTTCACTGTTGACTTTCAGAGAAGGAAATCTGCCATCCTCACCTGGTCTGGCCTACGTGTGACTCCAGACCCAGAGCAATGATGGTTGACCCTCAATATTATGTGTGCTCAGGGTGTTCACTGTTCAGTTACAGGCACACAGGGTGTTCATAGCTCAGTGACAGGCACACAGGGTGTTCTGTGGTCAGTTACAGGCACACAGGGTGTTCCGTGGTCAGTTACAGACACACAGGGTGTTCACTGCTCAGTTAGAGGCACACAGGGTGTTCATTGCTCAGTGACAGGCACACAGGGTGTTCTGTGGTCAGTTACAGGCACACAGGGTGTTCACTGCTCAGTTACAGGCACGCAGGGTGTTCACTGCTCAGTTACAAGCACACAGGGTGTTCCATGGTCAGTTACAGGCACACAGGGTGCTCTGTGGTCAGTTACAGGCACACAGGGTGGTCAGTGCTCAGTTAC
>NC_063344.1:69218269-69251350 GCF_021869965.1 Rhincodon typus | reverse complement strand
GCTCTGTGGTCAGTTACAGGCACACAGGGTGGTCAGTGCTCAGTTACAGGCTGCCTGTCTCTGTTGCTTAAATAAAAACAAACCACAAGACATTGTGGATGCTGGAAATATGGAATAAAAACAGAAATAAATTGCTGGATAAACTCAGCAATCTGGCAGCATCTGTGGAGGGAGAAACAGAATTAACTCTTCAATTCTGATATGACTCTTCTTCAGAACTGAAGCCTGAAAACAAAAACCTCTGTTGTTTACTTTTCTTTTTACTGTAAATGGAGAGGTAGGCAGCTTGTTACGATGGGGAGCATTGAACAGTCAAAGGGATCAACATATTGCAGTACAGCACTATACTACAGCAATATGACAGCTTCAAGTGCCAACAGCTTATGTGTTTCCAGCGAACAGCTATGTGTGAAAGTCAAAGGGGAGTAGTCCTTAGAGGGGTGATGGGAGACGAGAGTAGGTCGGGGTGTACAGGGTGAGGGGTCATCCTTTTCCTGTCCAGGGCTTACACTCAGGCAGCCAGATACTTAGTCTTTCGAGAGTCTGGGGCTCGGTGACCTTGCATTCTGGGGATTGTTTCATGGTCAGTCCTGAGGCCAATAGAACTAATCGTGGGACTAGATTTAAGTCTCTTTGGGTGCTTTAGAAACACCCCAGGCAGGGTGTACCATTGTCAGGCAGAGTGGGCCATGGTCAGGCAGGGTGGGCCATGGTCAGGCAGGGTGGGCCGTGGTCAGGCAGGGTGGGCCATAGTCAGACAGGGTGGGCTGTGGTCAGGCAGGGTGGATTGTGGTCAGGCAGGGTGGATTGTTGTCAGGCAGGGTGGGCCATGGTCAGGCAGAGTGGATTGTGGTCAGGCAGGGTGGGCTGTGGTCAGGCAGGGTTGCTGTGCCAAGTTGGTCCAGGGGTAGGACCATGATTAATTCTGGGGCATCAGTCAAATAACAGTCAGGGACTGGTCAGGAGGCAGGCGACGGTGCTCTGGGGAAAGACAGTGACTCGAGGCTGGGGATGGTCTTCATTGTCCTGGGGTCACAAAGGGAATGGTGATAGTAAGAGATTGCAATTCTCCATTATAGAGTGGGAGTTCATATTGACTAGGAAGGGACTGGGGGCTCCTGAAAAAGGTCATAGTATCTCCCCAGTAACTCTACATGGGGAAGGGGTAAAATCAACAAGAACATGGGGATTTCCACCTGATTGGGAAACAATTAATGCTTGCTCCAAAATCAAACAGTAATTGGGCTGTTTTACTTACTTTTTAATCATTCTCTCTGTTCACTGTGACCATTACAGAACCATCTCCAGTTATCAGAACTATTCCATGATTATTGAGAATTATCTTAATGCTGGTATCAGGTATTTTTCTTAATTTACACTTCCCATAATACATTATTAAGACTAGATGAGTTGACAGATACACTGTCAAACTACTTGGCCAAATGAATTAGCACTGACCAGATGAAATCAGTCATGTCTGGTTTTCACAAGTTTCAAAATCTCCCCTCCCCCTACCGCATCCCAAAACCAGTCCAGCTCGTCCCTGCCTCCCTAACCTGTTCTTCCTCCCACCTATCCCCTCCTCCCACCTCAAGCCGCACCTCCATCTCCTACCGACCAACCTCATCCCGCCCCCTTGACCAGTCCGTCCTCCCTGGACTGACCTATCCCCTTCCTAACTCCCTATCTACACTCACCTTTACTGGCTCCATCCCTGCCTCTTCGACCTGTTTGTTTCCTCTCCACCTATCCTCTCTTCTATCCCTCTTCTATCCGCCTCCCACTCTCTCCCTATTTATTTCAGAACCCCCTTCCCCTCCCCCTTTTCTGATGAAGGGTCTAGGCCCGAAACGTCAGCCTCCCTGCTCCTATGATGCTGCTTGGCCTGCTGTGTTCATCCAGCCCTGCACCTTGATGTCTGGTCAGGTCTTCCCTGAAAACACAGCGACTGTGAGGCACCCACACCCAACCACAGAACCCGGAACTATGTTTTTACAGAGCTCCAGTGAACTAAACCCTTCCCCATTGGCCATGTGCAGCATTGAATCAACAGCTAGACTAAATCCGAACAAACCAGTTTGTTTTTTCTTGAAAGCATTCAATGGGAGCATATCTGCATATCAAGAACCCGTGAACAAAGGCATCCCTCTGCTTTCTTCATTAAAGAATGTGATCTTCTTGTCCTTGAATCCTAAAGAATTATTCAGCGACACACCCTTGGCTGGATGTTACGAGAATTGCACAGAGCTAACTGCTTGAACTGTGGTTGGTAAAAGCTGCTAATGTCTGTCAATCTGACAAATGAAATAATAAACTTTACACGACAAGCTAAATCCCAGTTTCTATATGTGCAACGATGGATCATGCTGAACTGAGATTCTACTTAGTTACAGGCACATAGGGTGTTCACTGCTTTATTTCAGTTTCAGCTCCAGACAAATCATTTACAGAATCTGAAAGAAGACCAGGATAATTTTCTTTCCAAAAATCAATGTTTCTCTCAATTATTCAGACTGCACTTTGTTCATTGGTGGATGGGGACCATTAGTTTGGAAACTCCCCAGTCTAGTGAATATTAGTTCAGTCTTTTTCCAGCAAAAGTTGTACTAACATTCTCTCATGTTCTTTTGAGACAATGGGGCTTGTCTCTATACACCAGTTCATTTCACACCCATACTATGTTGAAATGGCTTATTCATTTAAGGTCAGAGGGTGTGGCTAAGACAGTAGATGTCAGGGGAACCATTCCCCAGGAGGGTGGGAGCAGTTTTAATTGGTGACTCAACTAATTAATCCCTGACACAGAGCTGGAGTGGAACCAGGATCAAATCTTTTCTCATTCTGGTAAACGGGGAGTCAGAGTCTGCATGAAATGACCTTGGCAAACAGGATTAAGGAAAATCCTACTATCTCTAAGGAAAATCCTAAGGTTTTTTATTCATACATAAGGAATAAGAAGGTAGTTAGAGAAAGGGCAGGTCCACTCAAGAACAAAGGACGAGATTTACATGTGGAGCCGAAGGAAGTAGGAAAGGTCCTTAGTGAATACTTTGCATCGGTATTCTCAAAGGATAAGGAGATCGTGGTTGGTGAGTCTTTAAAAAGCATTAGGGTCGATAAGTTCCCAGGACCTGATGGGATCTATCCCAGAATGCCAACAGGTGAGGTCCCAGAGGACTGGAGAATAACCAACATTGTTCCTTTGTTTAAGAAGGGCAACAGGGTTTAATCTGGGAAAATACAGGCCAGTGGGTCTTATGTCAGTGGTGGGGAAATTATTGAAGAAGATTCTTAGGACAGGATTTATTCACATTTGGTAAAATATGGACTTATTAACAACAGGCAGCTTGGCTTTGTACGGGAGAGGTGGTGTCTCACAAACTTGATTTGAGGTTTTTTTGAGGAAGTGACGAAGATGGTTGATGAGGGCAGGGCAGTAGATGTTGCCTACATGGACTTCAGCAAGGCCTTTGACAGGGTCCCCCAGGCAGGCTGCCACAGAAGATGAAGTCATATGGGATCCGTGGTGAGCTGGTAAAATGGATACAAAACTAGTTTAGACGTAAAAGACAGAGAATAGCAGTGGAAGCATGCTTTTCTGACAGGAGATCTGATACCCCTGTTGTATATATAAATGATTTTGAGGAGAATGTAGATGGTCTGGTATGTTTGCAGGTGAAATAAAGACTGGGGGAGCTGCAGATAGTGAGGAGGATTGCCAGAGGATACAGCAGGATATAGACAGGCTGGAGACTTGGGTGAAGAAAAGGCAGATAGAGTTTAATCCAGACAAATGCAAGGTGATGCATTTTGAAATACAGAGGGAACGTGTACATTAAATAGCAGAACACTTAGAAGCATCAACATAAAGAGAACACTAGCCATACAGGTCCACCGTTCCCTGAAAGTGGCAACTCAAGTGAATAATGTGGTCAAAAAGGCATATGACATGTTTGCCTTCATCGGTTGGGGCACAGAGTATAAAACTTGACTAGTCTTGTGCAGCTGTATGGAATTTTCGTTAACCTACGTTCGTAAAGATGTACAGTTCTGGTCACTCCCCTACCAGAAGGATATGGAAGCTTTGGGGAAGGTAGAGAAATGATTTACCAGGATGTTGCCTGGTTTGGAGGGTATTCACCATGAGGAGAGATTGGACAAACTCAGATTGTTTCCACTTAAACGTTAGAGGCTGAGGGGCAACCTGAAGGAAGTTTACAAAATTATGAGAGGCATGGACAGGTGGATAGTCTATCCCAGGGTAGAAATATTAATTACTTGGAGGCGTATGTTTAAGGTAAAAGGGGGTACATTTAAAGGAGATGTGAGAGGCAAGTATTTTACACAGAGGGTAGTAAGTGCCAGGAATATGCTCTCATACGAGGTGGTGGAGGTGCATAGAATGGCAATGTTTAAGAGGTATTTTAACAGATAGAGGAATAGGTGGGGAGTAGAGGGAAACAGACCACATTGTGGCTATATGTTTTTAGTTTAGACAGGCGTCACATATCAGTGTGGGCTTGTTGGGCCGATGGGCTTCCTTCTGTGCTGTACTGTTCTTTGTTCTTTGTTGAAGTTCAGGATTGAAATCAGTTTGTGAGTGAGAGAGAACAGGACAGTCAGTCAGTTCAAATTCAGTCAAAGCCAAATATTGGGCTACCTCTTGTGAGTGCAGGTAAGCTTGTCTACCCCAGAAATAGAACACGTTTTTAACCCTACCTCTATGTTTACATCTCTGTCTGGGTATATTACAGTGTGGTGAGTTTGCCAGTGATTTTCCTTGCTGGAGCTGCTTTTTGTCACAAGTCAGTGGGGTCAAGCACTGGAAACCAATATCCCATTATTCCCGGAGATCACACAAACATGAAAATATTTCATCAAACTATCCAAAGTACCCAATTGATCCAACTGACGAAACTTGGGTTAGAAAATAACACAAATTGTTTCTGTACTTAACAAGTCTATATCTGTTTATTACAAAGTAACTGTCTGACCAATGGCAATTAGGAAGTAGGAATTGCTAAATCAGAATCCAACAGCTCAAACTCTTTCACTTCTTAAAATCCCCCCTTCACACACAAGCAGTTGCACTAAGGCAGATAAAATATGCAAAGAAAATTTTAAAAAAGTCAGAGAAACAGAGAGAGCTTCTTCCTGGACAACAGCATTCAATGATTTGTTCCTTTGATTTCCAATTTCTTTTTGTTCTTTGATGTTCACACACGGTTGTTTGCACATCAATGCTGTCTTTCATTTATTGGCTGAGAATTTGTCCTTGCACTGTCTTTAAGGGTGTTTTTTCCCTCCTTCTACAGGAAGTTTACAGAGAAAAGTAAGTGCCAGGCAGTTGCCTCCACATGAGAGAGAGATCTTTCAAGGCTGAGTGGTTGTCTTCTGCATTGACCAACCCAAGCCATGGTCTCCTGGTCAGGAGGCAAGCACAGCATTGTTGTCGAGCAGCTCACGTCAGTTCAGAACCTATCGGCTCCATGATGTCTACTTCTGCTCTCACTCTTCCAGAAAAATCCAATCATGTATACAACTTGCAGAGTGCTCAAGTAAACAGTAGTCTTGAAACTGCAACCATCACTTTTGACAGTCTCCAGAGTTTAAAGCAGCATCTTCCCTTTTTTTTAAGGTCTGCTGTACCAAAATAAAGAAAATAAAAAGATGCAGTTTGACACTTTGCCGTCTGCATCATTGATATCCATCCCTGTAAATTCATCAGGATTATTTCAGACATTTTGGGATGTTCCTGCTCTGCCTCTGTTGAATTCCATCCCTTTTCTCTGGTTTATCGCTCAGCCTCATTATTTGTCCCTGGGAGCAGATTGACTTTGTCCTACACTGAGCTCTCCAACACAACCTCCTCTTCCCATGTAATATGGAGTATTTCTAACTGTTCCTCAAGTTCAGCAGCTTTTACCCTGGAACAAGTTCACCTGGAAACAGTCCTCCTGCTGCTACTGATTCTGGGGACACACCATCATTTCCAGATTCTCCCAGGTTCTGTAAATCTGACACAACATTGACTTCTAATCCCCCTGCCAGAAGAAATGAGGTGCTTGGAAATGCAGGCAAGAGCAACTTCAAACCAACTGCAGGTCATTGGCTCCCCTCCAGTGTCATCAACTTCAAATCACACAAACCAGCACAATCATTGTAAACAGGCAGCTGTTCAAGTACAGGCAGCTCTTTCAAAGTGCGGAGGAAGAAATTACAGTCAGTCTCTGGTATTTTCTCACCTCATTTCACTGTCCTGGTTCATCAATTAATCCAGCCCAGTCACTGTTTATAATTTCATGTTTAGCACTTCAAGCCAATCTCACCTCACTCCCTGGGATACCTACACTGCTGATCACATTGGGCTGATTTTCTGAGGAATAGAATCTCACACACATTCCCCATCATACAACGGGAAAGAATTCAACATTTCGGAGTGGAGAGTATTCTCAGTGTTCCCTCTGAAACACAGAGTTATATTCTCTTCAAGATACTTCCCACTTCTACTACTGTGCATCAGCAGTTCTTTCTCGTGCAGAGCTGTCGGAAGAGAGTAAACCTTGCCTATTTTTCATGGCAGTCAGGTGCTGTTTTCCAAAGTATAATAGCCCAAAATCACAGGCAGACCTTTTGACAGTTGTGGTCAAATGTTAGGTACGTAAAGTAAGTGTGACTTCAGGGTGCTGGGAGCGAAAGGTGCCAGGTGGGTAGGGAGGGTATGATGCTAGCTATGTAGAGTACCAGGTGTGTAGAGTGCCAGGAAAGCAGGATGCTAACTGGATGGGTGGAGGACAGGAGTCAGCTGCCAGATTTGTAAGTGTTTGGTTAATCAGGTGCCAGTCAAATAGCAAGTAGGATGCCAGAGTAGAATGGCAGCTGAGTAAGGAGCAGTAAGGATGGGTAGTGTACCAGTTACATTGAGAGTGGGTTAGGTGGCTGTCAAGTGAAAAGTGGGGCTGGGGAGGGGGTCAATAGATAAATCAAGGAGGATGGGAGAAATTGCTTTGGTGAAGGAATGAGTGGCGATAGCAAGTATCCAGTCCAGGTGGTCTATAAAAACAAGTTTAACTCCCAAGAATCTACCCAATATTTTTTTAAAAATCATTCACGAGATGTAGGCATTGTTGGCTGGGCCCAGCATTTATTGCCCGTCCGTAGTTGCCCCTTGAGAAGGTGGTGGTGAGCTGCCTTCTTGAACCACTGCAGTCCACCTGCTGTAGGTAGACCCACAATGCACTTCGGGAGGTAATTTCAGGATCTTCACTTAGTGACAGTGAATGAACAATGATATATTTCCAAGTTACGATAGTGAGTGGCTAGGAGAAGAATTTGAAGGCGGTGTTGTTCCCATATATCTGCTACCTTTGTCTTTTGAGCTGGAGGTGGTCATGGGTTTGGAAAGTGCGGTCTAAGGAGCCTTGGTGAACTTCTGCAGTGCATCTTGAAGCTACTGCTGCTACTGAGTGTCAGTAATGGAGAGAGTGGAAGTTTTGGATGTGGTCTAATCAAGTGGGTTGCTTTGTCCAGGATAGCATGAGTGTTGTTGGAGCTGCTCTGATCCAGGCAAGTGGGGAATATTCCATCACACGCCTGACTTGATTTGATTTGATTCATTGTCACATGTACCTAAGTACAGCGAAAAGACTTTTTGATGAGCAGTACAGGCAGATCATAGTAAGCAAGGATGTACAGATCATAGGGGGAGAAAAGAACTAGACAGAGGCAGACAAGTTACTTCGCACAGGGCATGCATTGGGCACGACCAACATTAACAAGATCAGCATTATTTGAAGTTAGAGAGTCCATTCATCAGTCTAATAACAGCAGGGAAGAAGCTGTTTTTGAACCTGCTCGTGTGTGTGTGTTCAGGCTTCTGTATCTTCTGCCTGACAGAAGAGTTTGCAGGAGATTATTACTGGGGTGCGATGGGCCTTTGATGATGTTGGCAGCTTTTCCACAGCAGCGAACCATGTAAATGGAGCCCATGGATGGAAGGTTGACTTCCCTGATGGTCTGGGCTGTGCACACATCCTTCTGTAGTTTCTTACGGTCCTGGACAGAGCAAATCCCATACCAGGCCATTATATACCTGGACTGTATGCTTTTAATGGTGCATCTGTAAAAGTTGGTGAGGGACATTATGGACATGCCAAATTTCCTGAACTGCTTGAGGAAAAAGAGGCGTTGTTGTGCAAACTTGACTGTCACATCTATGTGGGAACTCCGGGACATGTTGTCCTTTATCATCACTCCTTGGAACTTGACACTGTCCACCCTCTCAATCTGTAGATGGGGGTGTGTTCTCCTTTCTTTTTGAAGTCAATGCTCAGTTCTTTAGTTTTGCTGACAAAACTTGTGTCTTACAGACGGTGGGCAAGCTTTGTGGAGTGAGGAGGTGAGTTACTCTCTGCAGTATTCCTAGCCTCTGATCTGCTCTTGTAACCATTGTGTTTATGTGGTGAGTCCAGTTCAGTTCTTGTCAATGGTAACCCCCAGAATGTTGGTAGTGGGGTATTCAGTGATGGTAACACCATTGAATGTCAAGGGACAGTAGATAGATTGTCTCTTATTGGTGATAGCCATTTCCTGGCATTTGTGTGACACGAATGCTGTTTGCCACTTGTCAGACCAAGCCTGGATATTGTGCAGGTCCTGCTTCATTTGGATATGAACTGCCTCCGTATCTGAGGAGTTGCAAATGGTTACTGAATCATACAGACATGGAAACATAGAGTCAAACAGCAGAGAAGTAAGCCCTTCAGCCCACCATGTCTGTGCTGACCAACAAACACGAAACTACACTAATCCCATTTACTTGCCTACTACAGCCTACTATATCCTGGCATTTTAAGTGCACACCCAGACACATCTTACATATTGCGAGAGTATCTGCCTCCACCACCCTCTCAGGCAGCACATTTCATATTTCCACCATCCTCTAGATGAAAAAAAGTTTTCCTCAATTCCCTGTAAACCAGTTACTCCTCACTTTAAACTCTGGTCTTAGACCCATCTGCCATGAGGAAAAGATTCTCACGATCTACTCTGTCTATGCCTCTCAAGATTTTTTACCTCAATCAGATCCCCCCCTCAACCTCCTCTGTATCAAGGAAGACAAACCCAGCCTATCCAATCTTTCCTCAAAACTGAGACTTTCCATCCAAGGCAACATCCTGGTGAATCTCATCTGCACCCTCTCCAATGTAATCACATGCTTCCAATGGTGTGGTGACCAGAATTGCACACAGTACTCCATCTGTAGCCTAACCAATGTTTTGTAACGTTGTAACAAGACTTCCTTGCTCCTATATTCTATGCCCCAGCTAATGAAAACAAGCATCCTGTATGACTTCTTCATGACTCTGTCTACCTGTGCTGACACTTTCAGGCATCTATGGACTTGTACACTGAGGTCCCTTTGTTCTTACATACTCCCTAGGGATCTTTGATTCATTGTGTACGTCCTTCCCTGATTAAACCTTCCAAAATGCATCACCTCGTTACTGATCAGGATCAAAGTACATCTGCCATTGCTCTGCCCAATATACCAGCTAATCAATATTTGACTATAAACTGAAACCATCCTCCCCACTATCAACATTATCACCAATATTTGAGTCATCTGTAATTTCTTTTAGAATAGAATATGCTTTATTTTTGTGTTTGCTTTATTGTAGAAACACAGCAAAAAGCTTTCACAATGTCTGCCTCTTAGGTGCAAGTACCTAGATACAAACCTTGGATATAAAAGAGGAATAAGTAGGAGTTGCATTACTTTACAGAGTTTAAAAAATAAGTTAGAAATAAGACATCATTAAAGTATTTACTTTCCAGCCAGGTTAAAAAATTTCAAATAAACATAACATTGCAGCGGCTCAGCGAAGGGCGTTCACACATGGTCTGACTGCCCGCACCAGACCCCAGTCCAACAGCTGCTGTCGCTCTGCCCCAGGCCTCAAGTCCCTCTGTATGGGCACTCAGCTGCTCCAAGTTCCAGGACTGCAATCCCCTGCACTGGTCTCTGCACAGGACTTGCTGTCTGCCTGCTGCTCCAGGGCTCACAGCCCACGTGCTGCTCTGGGGATCACAGCGCACGCACCACTCCGGGGCTCACAGCCCACGTGCTGTTCCAGGGCTCACAGCCCACGTGCTGCTCCGGGGCTCACAGACCACACGCTGCTCCGGGGCTCACAGCCCACACACTGCTCCAGGGCTCACAGCCCACGCGCTGCTCCAGGGCTCACAGCCCACACACTGCTCCGGGACCAACAGCCCACTCGCCACTCCGGGGCTCACAGCCCACGCGCCGCTCCGGGGCTCACAGCCCACGTGCCGCTCCGAGGCTCACAGCCCACGCACTGCTCCAGGGCTCACAGCCCACGCACTGCTCCAGGGCTCACAGCCCACTCCTGCTACTGCTCCAGGATTCATCTCCAGGGCTAACAGGAGAGAAAAAGTAAAAGATAAAACATAGAGAGAAAGGAAAAGAAAGAAAAAGTACAGATGGAGCAGAGGAGCTCTGGCAGGAGTGTTTTACTCTGCTGCGATCTTCAAATACCTTCTAATTATACCTTTTACATTCATATCCAAGTTGTTAATGTACATAACAAATGGCAAGGGTCCTAGCATTGGTCCCTGTGGTACACTGCTGCTTACAAGATTTCAATGACAAAAATATCCCTCTACCATCACCCTTTGCCTCTTACCTGCAAGCTAATTTTGAATCTAATTTGCTAACTTACCTTGGACTGCATGTGTTCTTACCTTTTGGACCAGCCTTGCATGTAGGCAAAGGCCTTTTGGAAAGCTTTACTAGTGCTGAACATTGAGCAATCATTGTTGAACATTCATCGTATCTGACCTTGTAATGGAGGGAAGGTTGTTGATGAAGCAGCTGAAGATAGTTGGGCTTAGGACACTACTCTGAGGATCTCCTGCAAAGGTGGCCCCGAGCTAGGATGAGTGACCAAAAAACATCTACAACCATCTTCCTTTGTGCCACATATGACTCCAACTAGTGGAGTTTGCCCCTGATTCCCATTGGCTCTGATTTTGCTAAGGCACATTGATGCCTCACTCAGTTGAATGCAATCTGGATGTCAAGGGCTGTCATTCTCACCTTACTTCTGGAATTCCTTTGTCCATATTTGAATCAAGGCTGTAATGAGGTCAGGAGCTGAGTGGCCCTGGTGGAACCCAAACTGGGCATCGCTGAGCAGGTTATTGGTGAGCAGGTGCTGCTTGATAGCACTGTTACTGACACCTTCCATCACTTTACTGATAATTGAGAGGAGGCTAATGAAGCGGTAACTGGCCAGGTTGGATTTGTCCAGCTATTTGTGTATGGGACATGCCTCACTAATTTTCCAAATTCTTGGGTAGATACCAGCGTTGTAGCTGAACTGAAACAGCTTGGCTAGGGATATGGCAAGCTCTGGAGCACAGGTCTTCAGTACTATTGCCAGACTATTGTCAGGGTCCGTAACCTTTGCAATATACAGTGCCTCCAACCATTTCTTGATATCACGTGGTTTGAATCAAATTAACTGACGACTGGTGGGGTGATGCTGGGGACCGCTGGAGGAGCCCGAGATGGATCATCCACTTGGCACTTCAGGCTGAAGATTGCTGCGAATGCTTCAGCCTTATCTTTTGCACAGATGTGCTGGGCTTTTCTGTCATTGAGAACATGGATATTTGTGGAGCCTTCTCCTTCAGTGAGTTGTTTAATTGTCCACCACCATTCACAACTGGATGTGGCAGGACTGCAGAGCTTAGATCTGATCTAAGGATGTGGGGTCACTTAGCTCTGTCTATCACTTCCTGCTTTCGCTGTTTGGTATGCAAATAGTCCTGTTTGGTGGTTTCACCAGGTTGAGACCTCATCTTCAGGTATGCCTGGTGCTGCTCCTGGCATGCTCTCCTGCACTCTCCATTGAACCAGGGTTCATCCCCTGGTTTGATGGTGATGGTTGAGTGGGGGATACGCCAGGCCATGAGGTTACAGATTGTGCTGGAGTACAGTTCTGCTGCTGTTGATGGCCAACAGCACCTCATGGATGCCCAGTCTTCAGTTGTTAGATCTGTTTAATGTCTGTCCCATTTAGCATGATCACAGTGCTACACAACACAATGGAGATTATTCTCAGTGTGAAGGCGGGACTTTGTCTCCATAAAGACTGTGGTCAGTCTTATCGATTCTGTCATGGACAGATGCATCTGCAGTTGGCAGATTGGCGAGGATGATGTCGAGTATGTTTTTCCCTCTTGTTGGTTCCCTCACCAGTTGCCGCAGACTTGTTCTAGCAGCTATGTCCTTTAGGACCCAACCAGCTGGATCAGTCGTGCTACTGCTGAGCCACTCGTGGTGATAGACGTCGAAATCCCCCACCCAGAGTACATCTTGTCCCTTTGCTCCCCTCAGTGCTTCCTCCATGAGTTGTTCAACATTGAGGAGTACTGACTCATCAGCCAAGTGAGGGCAGTATGTGATAGTCAGCAGGAGGTTTCCTTATCCATGTTTAACCTGGAGCCATGAGACTTCAAGGGGTCTGGAGTCAATGTTGAGGACTCCCAGGGCAACTGTCTCCTGACTGTATACCCCGGCCATAATGGGTCTGTCCTGCTGGTGGGATGGAACATGTCCAGGGATGGTGATGGTGATGTCTGGGACATTGTCTGTAGGGTATGATTCTGTGAGTATGACAATGTCAGGCTTTGCTTGACGAGTCTGTGAGACAGCTTTCCCAATTTTGACAGATGTTAGAGAGGAGGACTTTGCAGGGCCAACGGGCTTTGTTTTTCATTGTTTATTCTGGTGCCTAGGTTAATGTCAGGTACTCTGTTCAGTTTCATATCTTTGTTGAGTTTTGGTAGCAATTCATACAAATGAATGACTTGCTAGGTCATTTCAATGAGCAATTGAGAGTGGGTCTGGTGTAACATATAGGCCAGACCAGGTGAGGATGCCAGATTTAAACCCTCGCAACGTTCATGAACTAGATGGGTTTGTTCTACAATTGACAATGGTTTCATGATCATCATTAGATTCTTAATTCAAGGATTTTTTTAAAAATTGAATTCAAATTCCACCATCTTCTATGGTGGGATTCAAACCCAGGTGTCCCGAACATTAGCTGGGTTTTTGGATTATGAGTCAATTTATGTCATTTACTCATGGGATGCGGGCATCACTGGGTCAGCCAGAATTATTGCCCATCCCTAATTGCCCTTGAGAAGCTTGTGATGAGTTGCTGGCTTGTATCACTGCAGTCTGTGTGCTATGGAGGGAGTTCTAGTGGCAATACCATGAGGTTATTGCTTCCTCATGACCCAATCCTTACCTCACACATGCTCAACATCCCACCACTTTTATAGCCAAGATCCTGACCAAGGATCCATGTCTTCCCTAGGACCTGCCATCTCCCTCGACTCCACTCCAGACCCAACTCATCTTCACTCAGTTGGATCGGACTCACCAACCCAGCTCCACCACACCCCGCATTCCAACCCCTCGCCCACCCATCTCCTCCTCAAAGAGTTGAAGCAAATTCATCTCTCCCAAGAACCAAGCCCCATTCATCTCCTTCAGAACCAACCCACCCCCAACACTTCCATTCGGGAATCAATCAATCAATATTCCCATGCTCTGGATTGGCTCCCCGCATCCATACCCTCCGTCCTGGGATCCAACACCCCTTTCACTGCTGCTGAACCCAATTCGACAGCATAAATTTGACAAATACTCTCCCCTGCCCCTGCCAGAACTCATCACACCCATTCACTTACCCTCAACATTCATCGTTTACTTGGGCCGCTTGCCAATATGCATCCCTTGAAATTCTGCCACCTGCCCAGCTGACAATCTATCTGGCTGGGGTTCCCTGCTTAGCTGGAATGCTTGCATGGCACTTGGCTGGTACTGTATTCAACTATAGACCTGCCGTCCTGACACTCTGACCTTATACTTACCTTTTTTACTTATCCCTGGGCAGTAAAAGTGGGTGCTAAGCTCCTTGAATTTCAGAATCCAGCAGGTTACTGTTGTGGAAATGGCACATGGTTTTCCTACCTCTGACAGACCTGTGCTACGAGGGATCTGACAGGATGGAAGCATGGCTCTGTGTTTCCAATGAAGACCTGGGTGGGATCTCCTCTCAGAAATGCAGAACTCCCTCCTTTCATGATAAAAAAAAGGTGATTGTGGTGTCAATCTGTGTGGAAATTCCGGCCCTGCAAACACCTATTCCAAAGGGTCACTCGGAGGTAGTAAGAACTGCAGATGCTGAAGTCAGAGTCAATACAGTGTAGAGCTGGAGGAACACAGCAGGCCAGGCAGCATCAGAAGAACAGGAAAGTCAACAGGACCTGAAGAGTGTAAACCCGAAACATCAACTTTCCTGCTCCTCTGATGCTGCCTGACATGCTGTGTTCCTCCAGCTCTACACTGCATTTATTCCAAAGAGTTATATTGGATTGAAACAATAACTCTTGTTTCTCTGTCCACAAATACCTTTTTGATTTGATTTTGATTTGACGTATTATTGGCACATGTACCTAGGTACAGTGAAAAGTTTTGTTTTGTGTACAGCGTAGGCAGATGAAACCACAGAAAGTGCATTAGAGTAATAGAACAGAGCAACGAATACAATGTCACAGCTGCAGAGAAGGTGCACAAAGAGCAAGATCGACATTTGAAATTTGAAAGCTTCATTCAGAAGTCTAATAACAGCAAGAAAGAAGCTGCTACTAGCAGTTTTAGGTTTCTCCAGTACTTTCTAAAATTAAATTGGTGCCCATGCTAAGAATGAGCAGTATTCCTGAATCTCTGATCATACAAAGTGGAAATTCTCATCTACTTAGATGCTTGATTAATTTTGGAATCAAATGTGTTGCTTGTTCCTAATTCAGTTTGGGTTTATTGTCAACACGTTGTGGGCTGCTTGGGATAATCTGACAGGGGAATAATGTGGAGACCTTGGATTTTCACTTCACAATACAGTGCTTATAATGTGCTTTATTGAATTTGTTTTATCTAATGTGTACACTTTTAGAACTCGGCAGTGTGTCCCCATTGTGAGGGCCTTGAGAGTGTTATGTTTGAAGACTGATTTTGAAAATGTAGTTTTTCTAATTTTAATTTTTTTTTAAGTTATCAGGCTCCATAGAGATTGTGAGAAATCAATGAAAGGCAAATGTGGCAATTTGGTTATGTCGCAGCATCTCTGCTGTGCCCCGTCTCTTTAATGTACCTTGGTGAAGGATGCAATGTGTGAGAACAGGTAGAGCAATTGAGAATTTGGTACATTCATCCATTGACTCAATCATGTGATAGCTCACATTTAGATTTCAAACAGACACATATTTGCCTATTACACAGCAATATTTCAGCATGAGCCATGGAACACAGCAGGAATGTGGTCATAAATAGTCATTGGATTCTCACTCGATCTGAAGACTGAGGGGTTGTTTTTGTATCCGTTTGAGCTAAAGTTTTATTTGACGTATGCTGTGTTGTGGTTCACAGGGCACTGGCTCTCGAAGTTGAAATGAGAGACTGTCTTGTGGAACAATGGGGAAGGTGGCTGCAGGTTTAAGACTAATTCAACCCAGGTTCTCCTCTCCCCGTGACCCACCTTGCAGCCAATTACAAAGTGCTCTCAGGAACTGGTACTCAACCAGTGAGCTTTGTGTGGAGGGAGGGTACAGCATTTGGAGGGAAGGGTCATTTAAAATATTAAAACTTGTAATTGATGAGCCTTTATTCTGTTGTTTACAGGTAGACCTCAGCACTGAACTGCATCGGATAACTTTGCAATCTGATGGCTGTCAGATAGACTTGCTGTGGAAGTAAAGGGGCACCTATCTGGACAAGGATATAATATCAATCAAACGTCTGCCATCCCACACCTTCCTCTGTGTAGAATTAGGACATTAAGCTAATAATGCAGATTTAGCCACGCTCATTCCTTTATAGAGAGTTGCTTATGGGATTTTGTCGAGAATTACAATGGAGCAGTTTGGGGCCAGCAGGATCCAGAACTAATGACCCGAATGTTGAAGAAATGGTGTGAGATTGATCACCTTCACAATGTCGTCAACAAAGAATGTAAAGGCATTATGCATTTTTCCAACAGCTGGTTCAACCTTGTTCCATATCCTGATTGGAAAAAAAAAGAAAAAGACGTATAGAAAGGGAACAATGATGAGATTGAAGATAAATTCTCAGAGACGACTGGCGTACATTTCTGAAATTTACTGAGTCGTCATCATAAATGTCAAATCAAAGGAAGTCGATTTTTATTAGAATATTTCTTTCCTAAATACTGTCCAAGAACATATGAAACTCTCTCAAAGTGATGAGTGAGGTGCCAGAGGAAGTGGTGGAGGCCAACAATAACATTTGAAAGCCATTTGGATGGGTACATGAATAGGAAGGGTTTAGAGGGATATGGGCCAAATGCTTGTGAAAGGGACTAGGCAGCACAGTGGCTCAGTGTTTAGCACTACTGCCTCACAGTACTAAGGACCTGGGTTCAATTCTAAACTCAGGTAGCTGTCTGTGTGGTGTTTGCACATTCTCCCTGTGTCTGCATGGGTTTGCTCCAATTTCCTCCCACAGTCCCAAGATGTGCACATTAGGTGGATTGGCTGTGCTTAAATTGCCCTTAGTGTTCAGGATGTGTGGGTTATAGGGTGATGGGTCTGGGTGTGTTGCTCTGAGGAACAGTGTGGACTTGTTGGGTCAAAGGGTCTGTTTCCACACTGTAGTCATTCTATGATTTATTTAAATCAATTTAGCATACCTGGTTGGCATGGATAAGGTCTATTCCCATGCTGTACAACTCTATAACACTGTGATGTTTTTCTTTTGAATGACGATTTGCAAATTTGCAATGAATGTTAATCAAAATCACTGTAAATCAAACCAACCATGGGTCCCACTTGGTCACAGCTCATTGTATCTTTCCCTGTATGTTGCTACTGTCTGTGAGGCTGCTGGGTCATGGTAAGGAATGGGCTTCTGTGTAACTTACTGACTTAGAGGATTGTGGGAGAGATGTAGAAGGAGAAATTGGGGGCAGAGGAAAATGGATGCTTTTTTTCCCCTTTTTAACATTGTATCATTCCTTAAACAATTTGGAGGCAGTTATGACCAAAATAATGTCCAATCTGTGCAACGCTTTCTTTCACAGGCAGTTTTGTATTAGAGCATAGAGAAGACTGTGTTCTTTTTAACTGTGTTCTGGTGTAAGGTCTTCAGCCACTCTCCCTGTGCAATAGAGTCAGTATGGACAGTCAGTTATGTGTGTTTAATGTACAGTGACATTAGTAAGGACAGAATCCAGACAGTGTGTCTATGTCTGTGATATTGGAGTCTTGAATGTAGTATTGTAAACAAACTTCAGGTACCTGATTCAAGAAGAACATGAATATCAGTGGTTTATGTCAGGTGGACTAAAATATAGAGTCATAGAGTCATGCAACATGGAAACAGACACTTTGGTCCCAAACTAAACTAATCCCTCCTGCCTGCTCCTGGCCCATATTCCTCCAAACCTTTTTTATTGATAGAACGTAGAACAGTACAGCACAGTACAGACCCTTCGGCCCACGATGTTGTGCCGACCTATTATCCTAAGATCAGTCGACCCTGCATACCCTACATTATACTATCCTCCATGTGCCTATCCAAAGAGTCGCTTAAAAGTCTCTGAAGTATCTGACTTCACTACCATTGCCGGCAGCGCATTCCACACGCCCACCACTCTCTGTGTAAAGAACCTACCTCTGACATCTCCCCTATACCTTCCTCCAATCATCTTAAAATTATGCCCCCTCGTAATAGTCATTTTCACCCTGGGAAAAAGTCTCTGACTATCCACTCACTCTACGCCTCTCATCATCTTGTACACTTCTATCAAGTCACCTCTCATCTTTCTTCGCTCCAATGAAAAAAGTCCTAGCTCCCTCAACTTTTCCTCATAAGACCTGCCCTCCAGTCCAGGCAGCATCTTGGTAAATCTCCTCTGCACCCTCTCTAAAGCTTCCACATCTTTCCTACAATGAGGTGACCGGAACCGAACACAATATTCCAAGTGTGGTCTAACCAGAGTTTTATAGAGCTGCAGCATAACCTCACCGCTTCTAAACTCAATTCCCCTGCCAATGAAAGCCAACACACCATATGCCTTCTTCACAACCCTATCAACTTAGGTCGCAACTTTGAGGGGTCTATGGACATGGACGCCAAGATACCTCTGTTCCTCCTCACTGCCGAGGATCCTGCCATTAACCCTGTATTCTGCATTCAAATTCGACCTTCCAAAATGAATCACTTCACACTTTTCTGGGTTGAATTCCATCTGCCACTTCTTTGCCCAGCTCTGCATCCTGTCAATGTCCCGTTGCAACCTACAACCGTCCTCCACGCTGTCCACAACTCCACCAACCTTCGTGTCATCAGCAAACTTACTAACCCACCCTTCCACTTCCTCATCCAAGTGATTTATAAAGATCACAAAGAGCAGAGGTCCCAGAACAGATCCCTGTGGAACACCACTGGTCACCGAGCTCCAGGCTGAATACCTTCCATCTACTACCACTCTCTGTCTTCTATTGGACAGCCAATTTTGTATCCAGACTGCCAAGTTTCCCTGAATCCCATGCCTCCTTACTTTCTGAATGAGCCTACCATGGGGAACCTTATCAAATGCCTTGCTAAAATCCATATACACTACATCCACTGATCTACCTTCATCAATGTGTTTTGTCACATCCTCAAAGAATTCAATAAGGCTTGTGAGGCATGACCTGCCCCTCACAAAGCCATGCTGATTATTTCTAATCAAACTGTGCTTTTCCAAATAATCATAAATACTATCTCTCAGAATCCTCTCCAATAATTTGCCCACCACAGAAGTAAGACTGACCGGTCTGTAATTTCCAGGATTATCCCTATTCCCTTTCTGAAACAACGGAATGACATTTGTCACCCTCCAATCTTCTGGTACTGCTCCACTGGACAGTGAGGATGCAAAAATCATTGCCAAAGGGGCAGCAACCTCTTCCCTCGCTTCCCTTAAAAACCTTGGGAATATTCCGTCTGGCCCAGGGGACTTATCTACCCGCATGTTTTTCAAAATTTCTAGCACATCCTCCTTCCTAACGTCAACCTGTTCGAGCATATCAGCCTGTTTCATGCTGTCCTCACAAACGTCAAGGTCCCTCTCACTGGTGAATGCTGAAGCAAAGTATTCATTAAGGACCTCCCCTACCTCCTCTGACTCTGCACACAAGTTCCCTCCACTATCCCTGATTGGCCCTACTCTCACTCTGGCCATCCTCTTGTTCCTCACATAAGCATAGAACACCTTGGGGTTTTCCTTAATCCTACCCACCAAGGTTTTCTCATATCCTCTTCTCACTGTCTGAAGCCATTCTTCAGTTCCTTCCTGGCTACCTTGTAGCCTTCTAGAGCCCTGTCTAATCCTTGCTTCCTCAACCTTAAGTAAGCTTCCTTCTTCAGCTTGACTAGATGTTCCATATGTCTTGCCATCCAAGTTTCATTCACCTTGCCATCCCTTCCTTGCCTCAGTGGGACAAACTATCCAGCCATTGTAGCAAATGCTCCCTAAACAACCTCCACATTTCTGTCACGAGAACATCTGACCCCAGTTGGTGCTCCGTAGTTCTTGCCTAATAGCATTGTAATTCCCCCTCCCCCAATTAAATACTTTCCCATACCATCTGCTCCTATCTCTCTCCATGACTATAGTAAAGGTCAGGGAGTTGTGATCATTATCACCAAAATGCTCTCCCACCAAGAGATCTTACACCTGGCCTGGTTCGTTGCCTAACACTAAATTCAATATGGCCTCCCCTCTAGTCGGCCTATCTACATATTGAGTCAGCAATCCTTCCTGGGCAAACCTGACAAAATCTGCTCCATCCAAACTATTTGCACTTAGGAGGTTCCAATCGATGTTAGGGATGTTGGATGTACTTATCAAAGTGTCTTTTATATGTTGTAACGGTTCCTGCAGCCGCCACTTTCTCAGGACGTTCATTCCACACGTGAACAACCCTCTGTGTAAATAAGTTGCCCCTCATGTCTTTTTTAAATATCTCTCCTCTCACCTTAAAAATATGCTCCCTTGTCTTGTAACCTCCTCCCTGCATCAGCAATGCTCAAATGGTTTTACTTCTATCCTGAGCGGGAAGTTCTGAAGATGAGGCAGAATGTTAACTTTGCTTTTATCTTCACAAATGCTGCCAGACCTGCTGAATTCCTCCAGCATTTCTGTTTTCTAACTCAGATTTCCAGCATCTGCATTATTTTGCTTTTATCACTTCCATTCCTGTCCCCTTCTCCTACCCTATACAAACAATTTGATCTTACGCAAATTTTCATGGTTGCACTAAGATACGTTGAGATTATAATTTTGAGTCACTACCGCTTTCTGTAATCTCAGCCTCTTAATTCAAAATTGCTGAATTCTGTTTAACTGGTGATGCGGTTTTTCATTAACACCAATCTCTCTATTGCAAACATTGCATAATTTAAATGATTGAATAATTCCTTTCTCCAGTACAGAAATGCGCAGTGTCATTGTGACTAGACCATGCAAGGTATAAAGAATGACAGTGAGTTTTAATATAAGAACATAAGAACTAGGAGCAGGAGTAGGCCATCTGGCCCCTTGAGCCTACGCCGCCATTCAATAAGATCATGGCTGATCTTTGAGACTCAGCTCCACTTACCCGCCCACTCACCATAACCCTTAATTCCTTTACTGTTCAAAAATTTATCTAGCCTTGCCTTAAAAACATTCAGCGAGGTAGCTTCAACCACTTCACTGGGCAAGGAATTCCACAGATTCACAACCCTTTGGGTGAAGAAGTTCCTCCTGACCTCAGTCCTACATCTGCTTCCCTTTATTTTGAGGTGATGCCCTCTACTCCTAGTTTCACCTGCTAGTGGAAACAACCGCCCTGCCTCCACTTTATCTATTCCCTTCATAATCTTATATGTTTCTATAAGATCTCCCCTCATTCTTCTGAATTCCAATGAGTATAATCCCAGTCTACTCAGTCTCTCCTCATAATCCAACCCTCTCAACTCTGGAATCAACCGAGTGAATCTTCTCTGCACCCCCTCCAATGCTAGTATATCCCTTCTCAAGTAAGGAGACCAAAACTGCACACAGTACTCCAGGTGTGGCCTCACCAGGACCCTATACAGCTGCAATCCCACCTTCAGCGATTCATGCACAAGGACACCCAAGTCCCTCTGCACAGCAGCGTGCTGCAATTTTTCACCATTTAAAACATAGTCCATTTTGCTGTTATTCCTACCAAAATGGATGATCTCACGCTTATCAACATTGTACTCCATCTGCCAGACCTTTGCCCACTCACTTAGACTATCTATATCCCTCTGCAGACTTTCAGTGTCTTCTGCACACTTTGCTCTGCCACTCACCCTCGTGTCATCTGCAAATTTTGGCACACCACACTTAGTCCCCAACTCCAAATCATCTATGTAGATTGTAAACAATTGCGGTCCCAACACTGATCCCTGAGGCACACCACTAGCCACTGACTGCCAACCAGAAAAGCACCCATTTACCCCTACTCTTTGCTTTCTACTGGTCAACCAACCCTCTATCCATGCCAATACATTACCTGTAATACCGTGTAACTTTATCTTATGTAGCAGCCTTTGGTGTGGCACCTTGTCAAATGCCTGCTGGAAATCCAGATACACCACATCCACAGGTTCCTCATTGTCCACCATGCAAGTAATGTCCTCAAAGAATTCCACCAAATTAGTTAAACATGACCTACCCTTCATGAACCCATGCTGGGTGCTCCCAATGGGACAATTTATATCCAGATGTCTTACTATTTCTTCCTTAATGATAGATTCAAGCATTTTCCCTTCTACCGAAGTTAAGCTAACTGGCCTATAGTTAGGTGCAGAGCTGGATGTACACAGCAGGCCAAGCAGCATCATAGGAGCTCTGCACCTTGTTGTCTCGGATTCTCCAGCATCTGCAGTTCCTACTATCTCTGGCCTATAGTTACCTGCTTTTTGTCTACTTCCTTTTTTAAACAGTGGCATCACATTGGCTGTTTTCCAATCTACAGGAACCACCCCAGAGTCCAGTGAATTTTGGTAAATAATTACTAGTGCATTTGCTATTTCCCCCATCACCTCTTTTAGTACCCTGGGATGCATTTCATCAGGGCCAGGAGACTTGTCTACCTTTAGCCCCATTAGCTTGCCCAGCACTGCCTCCTTAGTGATAATGATAGTTTCTAGGTCCTCACCTGCTATAACCTTCTTGCCATTAGTTTTCGGCATGTTATTTGTGTCTTCCACTGTGAAGACCGACACAAAATAACTGTTTAATGTCTCGGCTAATTCCTCATTCCCAGTTATTAAATTGGCCTTCTCATCCTCTAAAAGGACCAATGTTTACCTTCGCCATTCTTTTACGATTTACATATTTATAGAAACGTTTGCTGCCTGTTTTTATATTCTGATCTAGTTTACTCTCATAGTCTATCTTACTTTTCTTTATAACTTTTTTTGTGGCTTTCTGTTGACCTTTAAAGATTTCCCAGTCTACTAGTTTCCCACTACTCTTTGCTTTTTTGTGTGTGTTTTTTTTCAATCTGATACTTTCCTTTATTTCCTTAGACATCCATGGCTCACTCTCTCTTTTCCTACAGTTCTTCCTTATCACTGGAATATACTTCTGCTGCGCACTGTGAAAAATTGTTTTGAAAGTCTTCCACTGTTCCTCAATTGACCCAGCATAAAGTTTTTGCTCCCATTCTACCTTAGCTAACTCCTCCCTCATTCCTTCATCGTCTCCTTTGTTTAAGCACAGGACATAGGTACTGGATTTAACCTTCTCACACTCCATCTCTATTTTAAATTTGACCATACTGTGATCGCTCCTTCCGAGAGGATCCCTAACTGTGATATCATTAATTATTCCTGTCTCATTACACAGGACTAGATCTAGGATAGCTTGCTCCCTCGTAGGTTCCATTACATATTGTTCAAGGAAATTATCCCGGATGCATTCTATGAACCCCTCCTCAAGGCTGCCATGACCGACCTGGTTTGACCAATCGATATGTAGATTAAAATCCCCCATGATAATTGCTGTACCATTTTTACATGCATTAGCTATTTCTATGTTTATTGCCTGCCCCACCACAATGTCATTATTTGGTGGCCTATAGACCACACCTATCAGTGACTTCTTCTCCCTGCTATTCCTAATTTCCACCCAAATGGATTCAATGTTTTGTTCAGTAGAACCTATATCATCTCTCACTACCGCCCTGGTATCATCCTTAAAAATCAGAGCAACACCACCTCCCTTGCCTTCCTGTCTGTCCTTCCAAACAGTTTGATACCCCTGGATATTTAACTCCCAGTCATGACCATATTGTAACCATGTCTCTGTAATGGCCACTAAATCATACCCATTTGCCATGATTTGCACCGTCAACTCATCAAAGTAACACTGACAGATGTTCCTCACCTACATCACCTTCACAGTTATTTTGTAATATACTAATTATCACACATTCTGGGTAAAGACTGCAAACTGTCTTCATTCTCATTGCTGTCAGTAACTTGACATTAGTATTAGCAGTACCTTGATTATGTAATTTGTGAGAATAATCTGCTCAAAGTCTGTTATAACATGATCATTGCCTCTGGCACAGTATTGTGAATGGCGTATCTCTACAATGGCAACCTTTACTGTGGGAAGGCTCCCTTATCTGGGTACGGTGACTAGTTTGTACACATACAGAGTACAATATATTTCTTAATCTGTGGGATATTTAGTTCTGCTGCTGATATTGTCTATTCACTGAACCACTGTCTCTCATTTGTATTGAGATTGTAATCAATATACACTCGATGCAAATATTGATTTACACAATTGATAAAAATGTGATTTTGACTATTTATAAATTGCAGATTTCTGTTTGAGACCAGTGAAGTAAGGGAAATCTTTATTCTGTTGCTGTTGATTGATTATATGGATAATTTTCTGATGTGCCTATTGACATAATTAATTGACCTTGCAGGTTCGGTCCTCGTAACTGATCTAAAGGGGTCTGTCACTTTGTGGAATTGAGCTTGTAGTTCAGCTGTAGTTACAATTTGAATAGAAAGACTCCACAAGCTGGAGGGATCTGCCCAACTACAGTATTAGAGACAGCTTAACCCCCAGCTACCCGTCTTGAGCTGGTATCTGAGGGAGATACATCTACTGGTCAGAGACGTTGTGTCAACTTGCTGTACATCACTGGGATCCTCTGTGAGGGAGCTCTATCTGTCTGTCATCATTAATGTGATGGGAGCAGCTCCTTTACTGAATGTTGAAATATCAGTATGTAACGTGCCCAGAAACAGACACTGTGCTTATTAAAATGGACTGGAGTTATACTGCACCCACTATAAACTTAGTGATGTGGGGCCCAAGGATGGGATTTTGCATCGTATGGTTTTAATTCTCACGGGATTCAGATCAGCCCCGTCTCTCAGGGACATCGCCACTCCTGCATACATTCCAGTCGAACAGGCTGTGGGTTGGTGTGATGGGGACAGTGTAACTCCATTCCAATATCTCGGGCTCCTGCTGTGTGTTTCTATTGTTTGGCTTTAGGCCATTTGGACCCATCTTAAGGAAGGAATCCAGGTTTGAGACTGACCAGCAAATCACTCCAACAGCTTCACCCTGCAGGAAGAAGGTAATATTTTTTAATATTGACAACACATGATAGTTTCTCTGTTCCTTACTTGAAGATTAGTGCAATTTCTTTGAATGGCTCTGGAAGCTTCTTTGTAAGGTCAGTACTGCAATGTCACACACTCACTGCCCATCTCTGATGGAAACTTTTTATTTATTCATTCACAGGATAAGGGCATCATTCACTAGAGCAGCATTTAGTGCCCATCCCTAATTGTCCAGCAGACAGTTAAGAGTCAACCACATTGCTATGGATCTGGAGTCACACGTAGGCCAGACCAGGTAAGGATGGCAGTTTTGCTTTCCTAAAGGACATAAGTGAACCAGATGGGGATTTCCAACAATCAACAGTGGTTTCAAGGTCATTATTAGATTCTTAAATCCACATTCTTTATTGAATTAATATTCCACCATCTGCCGTGGTGCTTTTTTGAATGATATCCAATGAAATCACTCCTACCAATTTGAAGTTGCCTATCTTGTGCATTCTGTCCTATGGGAAGGGTTGGCCTTATTTGGTTCCATCTAAATCCAGCTCACATTTTGAAGCCACATTTGCTCATGGGGGCCCCTTGTCTGATGTATCATAATCTTTGATCCTCAATAATTAGTGGAACAATGGTTCTGGGAAAGTGCCAGTTGCAAAGGAAAGCACTTTCTTTCTTTCCTTGCTGTCTTCAATTTGCTCCAGTCTCATCCCAGAGGATACAATAGATTGAATTTCCTGGCCCCCTGGAGGTCAGTCTAGTGGTAAGGTCTTGGAAATCAGTAGGAAATTCTGTCAGAACTCCACTTCTGCAATCCCATCTCTGGTGACTTTCCTGGAACAGGTGGCCATGGGAATCATGATGCGATCCACAAATGGCTGGCAGCGAAAGCAAATAAACATCCAGGCAAGGGCCATCTTTGTCCCTTTTGACCATCACATATTTCTCCAACAAGCTGGAGATTAAACCAACCACTGGCCCAGCCCTCACACTCCCTTCGCCTCTCATCACCCTGCCTCTAGTTGTATTTCTGCCCGGAGGTAATTCACACTGTAAAGGAGCTGTCCTGTCTGAGCTGGACTCTATACATACATACAAGCCTGAAGGATCTCAGGTCCCCTGTGATTTTCCTGCTTCTCACTTGTAAACCAGTCAGCAGTGTCCTGGGGGGCTGCAGACCTCCCCAATCCCAAGTTGGAATGTCAAAGCAATCTCTGTCTGTCAGAATTCCTGCCCATCACTTTCCAGCATCTGTAACAGATTCTGCAGGTGTCATGGGACACAGGAAATGGGCATCCAATCTTTTGTTTCCCTGAACTCAGGGCTTAGTCTTCTCTTGAATAATACATGGTGTTACTTTCTGCTCAGTAAGCACTGAGGTGATTTCATTCAGATCAATGTGCCAGAGCCCTCACAGATTTATCACTAATTTTATTTTTTTCTTTAAATCAATTTTAGTTTGGAGCTGCAAATTGGGAGCTGTGAGCTAACAATGACTGTGTGTAACAGATTATATTAAAAGGAAAACAGGCAAAACAAGGTTTTGTTTTGTTCGGGAAGCCACGCCTGGAAGTTAATTGCCGATTGGTCCCTGATCAAAAGGTTCTGCTGATGTTTCATCACCAGGAAAGAACATTATGTTTCAACATAGCAGACGTTAAATTCTAATGAGGTCAGTACCTGAGAATTGGTTCTAGCAAGTCTGGAAATGACCTTATGCTCAAGCAGATGCCAGATGTTGAATGATAACTGACACCTCATGGAGGAGATGGACAGTCTGCCAGGGAATGGTCAAGTTTGAATTGAGTTTTGGACTGTGTGTTTTCCATGAAAAGAGAATCTGGCAGTTGCTGCTATAGCGTAAAGATCTGAAAGCTCCCTGCCTAATTTCCCATGAGCAGCCCTTGAAACCTCAGAGAATTGCAAACTAAGTTATACATTTTGCTGTTGTTATCTGAGTGATCTGTAAAGGTGACCCTGATCGATGTTTCCAGAAAATCAAAAGAAAATACCGTCTATGCCTATGGAACAATGCATCGTGAAAACCACTGAAGTAATCAGTCCTTTATTTATCCCTTAACTGTTTGTTTGTCTGTCTGTCTGCCTTTTGTGCGACTGAGCACAAAGATAAAGGGTTTTAGGTTTAAAGCATAGACCAGTTAGATTGCTTTGTTGTTTACTTTTATTTTGCTAAAGTACTATATTGATTATAAATCAATAGGACTTTGCTTTAAGTTATAAATGGAGTTTGCAATTGATTAGTTGCAGAGTCTGAGATTGGCGATCCTAAAGTCTGGTTAGGAGCCATTGTTGTCCATTTTGAGGCTCTTTGACGGTTTTAATTTTACTGTGTTGCAAATACAGAGGTGGAAAGACTGATTTGGTTCAGCTGTCTGTCTCTGTGTTGTAACAAGGGACAGTTAATCTTTGATCCTCCATCAACCTGTTTTAAGATCTCACTGATTTTCCTGGAATCCTGTCTCTTGGTTGTATCCCACAATCATTGTGCTCCCGATCACTCCATCTCTGGTTTGCAATTTATGGAATGCAGGGTTTAGTGTTGATGATGTTGCCTGTATGGAAAATAATTCCATACCTGACACTGAAAATGGGACCTGAAAGTCACTTTGATCTGAAAGTGTAAGATGCATTTATGAAAGTATATTTGAAAGACAAATTTATTTCTGTATGTTTATTTACGTTAAAAACATTCTCAGGTAATTTCTGTTTCCGGGTGGAGAATGAGGTGCTTTCTTTTAAACTGTTGTAAAAGTTTTAGATTCCTAACTCGTATACTTTGATTAATTGGTGAACACATGATAACGGATCTATTTTTAAATGAGTGCTGTATTTCTACGTTCTCGACTATGTTTGTATATGCGTAGAGTAAAAATCTCTGCTGATGATGTTGACACAATAAATTGGTTTGGAAAGGGTTGAATTCACTGTTGATTTTATTCATCTCTGTGCTGGATTATTCAATTCATCTCAATGCCGAGTGATGTTCCCAGTACCTGGGGAACAGACATGTTCCTGGCTAGAAGACCCGGAGCAGGCTGCTTCTCCCTATCTTGAATTCAGTGGTACTCACTTTGCTGTGTCTTTTTCTGAGCCATTCTGCTGCCTTTTGGACAGTCTGGATGTTGTCCAGTAATGTCCTTTCATGGCTAAGGACAGAGAGTTCTGATGCCCTGTTCAATCCTTGTCATATGCCATCTGGTCCATTAGAACGTGAGGAATAAATCCCGTGGAGATTGAGACTGAGTTTTTCTTTTACCAACAACACCATAATGGATAGAACTATGTTCAAGGTGGTGCAGTTGTGCTGGATGACCTTTCTATGCATCCCTACAAGGCATGTGATTCGTTCTTTCCCCTGGCCTCCCCCCAGACTGGCAATGGTAGGTGCTGTGGAACCTTCAGCCAATGTTCAACAAGTTGAACCCATCTTGCATCGCTTGGGCGGTGAAATGAATACCTGATTCCAGGCTATGAGGGACACCCTCACCTCATGAAAACTTGCTAGGTTAGGAGGGTCGCTGTGAATTTCGCAATGTTGGTGTGGGTAGGGAAATATTTTAACCATTTGCTAAACATGTCAACAGTAGCTAAGGTAAAATGTGTGCCCCCCCACCCCGCTGAAAATTGTGGTGGGGTCTGACGTAATCAATCTGGATGTTTGCCCAGGGACCCTCTACCTCCCTTATCTTTCGAACACAGTCAGTCTTGTGGGCTAAGAAGACTTGAGTGAGCCCCTGGGTCACTGGCCATTTCTACAAGCTCAAACCACAATTGTCCCAGGGTGCAAGTCCTGTCTACATATCTTCACAGTGGAGACTTATGCCAGGGCCCCATCCATGTTGGGCATCTGCCATATGCAGAAGTTCACAGGGTCAAACACTTCTGCATGTAATCCCAGCCCAGGATGTGTTCAGCCTCTGGATGGAGGTGCATTAATACAGTGAGATGAAGGCAGGTAATGTTGCCCAGTGTGAACCTTAATGGATTAGTTTCCATCCCCACTTTGAATCCACTTAGGGCAGTCTTTTCGCAGTGCACCAGGATCTATTGATATCTCGGGATTGATTCAGGGTTGTACGAGAATCCCTGGTGTCCCGTAGTAACTCAATGTGGCGGCTTCTGACCTTGCCTTCCACCAATGGCCTGCCCTGCACTATCTCATCCCATATACCCATTTCACTGAGGCCTGACACCATCGTGCCACAGGCCCTGTGTCTGACTAGGTGTACAGTTTGGAACGGTGTCCAGCAACCCAACCCCCCCACCCCTATTGGAGTTATCACCACTTCACTCGTGAGATCCTCTAGTGGCATGGAGGTGTAGTGCAACCCTGTGCTTTTGGATACAACACACTGCACTCCCTGGTATAATGGACTATCCGGCCAGAGTTGAAGCATTTCCCATGTGGCAGGCTATCCCTGCAGGGGGGACCTCTCTGTTTCCACCTCCCCTTTGCTGCTCTGTACTGGGCCAGCCCGTCTCCAAAGTGACTGACCGCGGTTAAAATTGCAGCTTTCATGTCCTGGACCTTGTCATGCTCCCCCTTCCATCATATTTTGTGGATGCTGCAAAGTGGAGAGGACTGCAGGTCTGAAATACATTAACATCAGCTTGATTTCCTCAGGGGCGTCCAGCCTATGCGAGATTCTCCATTGGTTGGGGTTGTCAAAGAATTTGTTAGGGTTCGAAGCGGGCTTGATGGCAGGGATTTGTTTTTGGCTACCTCTTCCAGTGCGACACTGTGAATGGGATGATGTAACTGATATTGGTGGCCCCTTACCTATCTCAGCAACTAGTGATTGGTGGGTACATCTGGACTGGAAGGAACCCCATGGTTGTCTGGGGAAGCAGGGTTTGGTGTGCTGGGGGTATCAGGGCTCCCCAACCTTCATGGTTTGCAATGTACAAAAGTGCTTCCTCTGTCTGTTCCCCCATCATGGCTCTGCTCTTCTGCTACTGTGGCCCAGAGGTACATATCATCCTTTTCTGGACCACAGAGGGTGGGATTTTAACCTATCAATCTCACACTGGCACATCTGCAGGCTGGGCTGTACTCTCTTGTTTCATTTGGCATCGAGTTGTGACCACCTCCCGCAAATTGTTACATTTCTCGGCGAGATCAGTCACAGCTCTTCAGGCATTTCCTCATGGTAGACCTTCTCTTCCCATGCCTGAACCTGCCCTATGTGCTGCAAATTTTTACCTGGTCCCTCTGATCTTGAATTTTGACCTGCATTTGCTCCAGTCTTTTCTTTGTCTTCCCAGGCTCTTCTTTAAGCTTTACAGTTTCATCTTCTTTCCCTTTCGCTTGCTCCATGCAGTTGGTTGTCGCTATAGACTTATTTAGTTTGGAGGCACACTTACCACACACCTCATGCAACCCTTTCCAACAATTTTGTTCTTCAGATCCCTCTTAGCGCAGTGTTCATCCCACATGGGCCATTTCCTATTCAGATATTTCCTTCAGGTTCCTTTGCACTCTGAGCATTCTGCCATTGTTCTGCTCTTCTGTTCCTCTAGGGTTTGTCCAAGGAGTAGGGAAGCATGCATTAAATTCCCACCCAGTTCTTCTGTGTCTGACAGGTAAGTGATTCTCCCCACCCTCAAAGCTATATTTCAGAGTTTACCCTTCCTGCTTGACTGGACTTGCTTCAAAATACAACTGTTTTACTCATCTTAATTTACAGAGCCAGTGTGTAATCCATTACTGGTCAGTTGCCCCTATCTCTGTTCAGCCACTTGAATCCTGGCCATCACATGGGGCAGCTGCTCTCTTAAATCAGGCTCAGGCTGAATGTTCAGGAATGCATGGCCAGTAGGTTTCGATTTTGGAGTAATCAATGGCCACTTCTTATTGGAGACCAGTCAGGGACACCAATGTTGTCTGTGCTTTGGGCACTTCGACCAGCTTCGATTTAACTTGCTTTATTCGGGTCCTAAACTTGTGAGTTGAATAAAAGGGTCAGAGTCAACTTGCAATTCAATGCAATTTTATTAACAAAAAGACACAAAAGGAGCTAAAATTGTTATCTACAACCCTGTTCTTTCACTATAAAACTCAGTTCTTAGTTAATTACTCTGCCAATCATAATGTTAAGCCTTTGTTGTAATCCTTACTTAAACTATTACTGGCTACCAGACTAGGACCAGATACTCCCCATGTAGTTAACCCTGGCCAGGCTGTGCTCTGATGAACTTGGTGAAGGTTGGTCTCACACTTGTTCATCATCCATCTCTTTCTCCAGGTGGTTGGTGCTGGGCCAGGTCAAGTCTTCGCTGAAGGAATGGCTACCGGGTGACCCTTCTTATCCCTCCATGCTGCATCCTTCCATAATGTTCTCAGCCAATTGATCTTCCAGGTCAAAGTCAGGGCTTCCAATGGGATCCTAAGGTCTTGCATGGAAGATACTGAGAGCATCCTCAGCCACCATCCTCCGATGTGTCAAGGGCATGTGCCCCTCCCCAGACATGGTCATGATGGAAATCTGGCTTGCAAGCAAGTCTACTCACTGTACTCCAATACACAAATTAGCCTCACTTTCCGCAGCAAGTCCAGCATTGTCCTTGCCTGCCTTTGTCTTGTGCAGATGTGTTGTTCTTGACCTATCCTAAAAGTCCCATTGGGTCTGACTGCTCACAGGTTGCCCAGTCTGCTTTCAAGCCCTGAGCTCTTGCTACAGTAAACATTTCGGGTAGCCCAGTCCAAAATTTTAACAAACTGGTATCCTCACCCAGGAAATGGTTGCTGTTAATGTGTGTCCCATGTCTGGAAAAGCACGCACCAATATAAGAAAGGATGTAGAGTAAAAAAAGTACATTGTTGCTTTAAAACCAACTTCCAAAGGACAAAATGTTTTCCTTTTTGATTCTGAACTAAAGCATAAAAACGTCCAACAAAAAAACACCAAATTGCTGAAGAAATTCAGCAGGCTAGGCAGCATCTGTGGTTAGTGAAAGCAGAGTCAACATTTGAAGTCCAGTGATCCTTCTTCAGAAATATTCACATTTGATGCCAATGTATTTTTTTAAGAAATCAGGGAAGAATCCTCTTTTGAGGATTTATAAGCTCTGTCCAATGAGTTGTCAAAGGATTTGATAAAGATTTTGTGATTAGAATTTTGCCTGAAAGCCCAAAAATGTGAGATCTTCAATTGGATGGTAAGAAGTTGGAAATCGAGCACAACACAATGGAGAGAATTACAGAAGACAGATTAAACTAATTAAACAGATGGAGTTCAACACTGATAAGTGTGAGGTAATGCACTTACAGAGGTCAAACAGTAAATAGGATTACACAATAAATGGGAATATACTGAGAGGGGTAGATGAAGTGAAAGATCTTGAAGTACAAGTGCACAGGTCCCTAAAGTTAGCAGTACAGGTACATAAGGTTGTAAAGAAGGCATATGGAGCACTCTCTATCAGTAGCTGAGATATAGAATACGAAAGTAGGGATATAATGATGAAACGGTATAAGGCACTGGTGAGGCCACAACCAGAATATGGTTTGCAGTTCTAGTCACCAAATTACAGTCTGGCATAAAAGGATTTGCTGATCCTCAGGATGCCAGACTAAGATGATGTTACCAAGCCATCTTCTTCCTTCCAGCTGCTGAGCACAGAGCTCTCCCTGTGCACCTTCTGGAGGAAGAAACGCAAGCACGTCTCATCCTGCTCCATGGTGCGGATCCTGGACCGGAAGTTTATCTTGGAGGCCTTTGAGGCAAAGAGCAAAGCTTGCTGGCTCCTCACCTCGTGGAGACCCTCCATTACATCGGCCCCCGTCGTCTGCAGCAGTAGTAGATTCTACATGGGTTCTCTGGAGTTTGGACAGTTTTGCCCACCTTTCTCTTACCGTCTGAAACCTTTGAGGATGAAGAACGTCTTTATGTTCCTCTTCACCGTTTCTCATCAGTTCGCTGAAGACTCAAAGAGGGGCTTCATGGTTCTCCAACTTGTGTAATCTCTTTTGAGCTCCTCAGTATTTTCTGGGGTCAACGGTTTCATTTTAAGCTTCCACGTTGCCTTGTTGGCCTGATGGTCAGCCTGTTAGTGATAGTTGGCCAGCAGAAGGCAGTGGTCAAAGAAGAACACTGGCTTGACGTCAATGGGTCTGACAGAGTACTTTCTCTCAGAACTGGTCACTGTCAGTGGGACTGGTCACTGCCAGTGGGACTGGTCACTGCCTCCCAGGATTGGTCACTGTCAGTAGGACTGGTCACTATCAGTGGGACTGGTCACTCTGACCCAGGACTGGTCACTGCCAGTGGGACTGGTCACTG
>NC_063344.1:69214882-69218259 GCF_021869965.1 Rhincodon typus | reverse complement strand
GGTCACTCTGACCCAGGACTGGTCACTGCCAGTGGGACTGGTCACTGTGACCCAGGACTGGTCACTGCCAGTGGGACTGGTCACTGTGACCCAAGACTGGTCGCCATCAGTGACACTGACCACTGTCACCCGGGACTGGTCAATGTCAGTAGGACTGGTCATTGTGGCCCAGGATTGGTCATGTGTCTGAAGGGAACACAAACGTATATCCCTGGTCATCCACCTCAATATTGTTCCCATTCTCTCCCCCTTTCGCTATGGAAATATATCCCCCTCTTCTGATGGTGTTCTCTGCTGAGCAACAAACATGAGCAAAGTGATTGAGGTTTGTACACTGTTCACTGTCAACAGGACATTCTGTCCAGTGTGAGTAAGGACCGCTCGAGAGAAAGCATTGCTTGGACAAGTCACATCTCTGTTCTAGGAAACTGCTGCTGTTGCTCTGCATGTGGTTTCCTGGCAAATGAGTAATGGACAGTGTTTCCAAGACTTGGATTTGGCAAGTGCTAGGTACAATCTGCAGCGGCAGCTTCAGCAGCTCAGGACCCAGACAGCAATCGTAATTGTCTTCAGTCCAGCAGCTCTGATTGCAGGCAGACAACAGTTGACTATTTGCATTTTGGTTTCCTGTGTGACCTGCTCACCATCACCGTTCGTGCAGAGTCACAGTATCTGGTGCAAGTGTCTCAAACAGAGTTTCCAATTCTCCACCTTGTGGTCAGGTGACCCATGACCTCCAGGATTGTTCGAGAAATATTGACACTTTCTCAGGAGAATGGATTAAAAACTCAAAAGCCAAGTTTAAAACTAGCCGGACTCCGCAATGTACAAACTGCAGAGCTGGGACAGTATACATACAGCCAGGCTTTAGGTCTTTAGGTCTCCAATTCTGAGGAAGAGTCGCCGGACCCGAAACATTAACTCTTTCTTCCTTCACAGATGCTGCCAAACCTGCTGAGCTTTTCCAGCAACTTTGTTTTTGTTCATTGTTTAGGTCTTTGCCACTTCACAGCTAATGCCAGGATATATTTGTTTGTACATTCCCAGGCCAGCAGTACACATAGAATCCCTACAGTGCAGAAGCAGGCCATTCAGCCCATCAAGTCCACACCAACCGTCTGAAGAGCATCCCACCCAGACCCACACCCTCCTGTACCCCTATAGCCCTGCATTTCCCATGGCTTCTTCAAATAATTTACACACCCCTGGACATTTTGGGCATCTTAGCATGGTCAATCCACCTAACCTGCACATTTTTGGACTATGGGATGAAACCAGAACACCTGGAGGAAACCCTCGCAAAATAAGTGGTTGGACAAATTGACCATCAAAGAGAGACTTGTCCTTAAATATAGACTGTACATGGTACTGATTTAAGACTGAAATCATGTCGTTTATCAGTGTCATGATGTGCAGGACCATCAGGGAATAGATGCCTCTACTGAGACAATTAAGGTATTGTGTTGTTTTCCAGAAATGAGTAAAGACATAAAACATTATGTTTAAAAATACATTACCTGCATGCCCAGAGCAATTCCAATTAGTATGCCAACAAAGAAGAATTAAAGCAAATTAATAACAGGTCTAGTGGCAGTATTGTGGACTGACCCAAATACATTACATTAGTCCCCTACTGCAGAGTCAAGGGGGGTACAAAAACATCCTGGTCATTGTGGTCATTTTTAGTAAGTGGATAGAAGCTTTCCCAACCTGGACTAAGACTGCTAAAATCAAAGCAGACCTTTTAATTTCTTTATTCACTCATGGGACATGGGCATCGCTGGATGGACAGCATTTATTGCCCATCCCTAATTGCCCTTGAGAAGGTGGGGGTAAGCTGCCTTCTTGAACTGCTGCAGTCGATGCATTGTAGATAGACTCTCAATCCCCTTAAGGGAGGGAATTCGAGGATTTTGACCCAGTGTCAGTGAAGAAACAGTGATATGTTTCCAAGTCAGGATAGTGAGTGGCTTGATGGTGAACTTGCAACTATTGGTGTTCCCATGTTTCTTCTGCCCTTGTCCATCTGGATAGAAGTGGTCATGGGTTTGGAAAGTGCTGTCTGAGGATCAATGGTGAATTTCTGCAGTGCATCTTGTAGATAGTACACACTGTTGCTCCTGAGCTTCAGTGGTGGAGGTAATTGTCAATGTGGTCCCAATCAAATGGGCTGCCTAATCCTGGATGGTGTCAAGCTTCTTGAGTGCTGTTGGAGCTGCACTCAATCAGGCAAATGGGGAGTATTCCATCACATTCCTGACTTGCGCCTTTTCGGTAATAGTCAGGCTTTGGGGAATCAGAAGGTGAGTTACTCGCCACAGTATTCCTAGCCTCTGATCTGCTTTTGTAGCCATTGTGTTTACGTGGTGAACCCAGTTGAGTTTCTGGTCAATGGTAACCCTAAGGATTTTGATAGTGGGGTAGTCGGTGATGTAACACCGTTGAATGTCAAGGGGTGGTGGTTAGATTGTCACCAATTGGAGATGGTCATTGCCTGGCATTTGTGTGGCACGAGTGCAGATACATCATGTATCCACGAGATGGGATCTTCCTTGCAGTGTAGTTTCAGATCAGGGTACCCATTTCATAGCCCAGGCAGTGATGAATACTTTTGCAATCAACCAAAGGTTTCATATTACCTACACTCCTCAATGCAGTAGGATTGTGGAGACGATGAACCACACTCTCAACAGCATGCAGGGAATGATCATCCAGCAAAATAAATTAACCTGGAACACAGTCTTGCCTTTTGCCCTCTTGATCCTGTGGAATTCACCGTCCAGCTCAACCAGATTTACTCCCCATGAGGGATATTGAACTTGTACCAGGATTGGGCCTGTCAGAGCCTGAGATCACAGCCCTTACCCATGAGAAAGCTGTAAAAACTTGACTCGACAATATATGGGCTGTACAGAAGGCAGTAGCATTCAAAATAGTGAGGAAAGAGAGGCAGAACAAATGCTTATTTTGATGGGAAGGTAAACCCCGTAGAATATGAAGTAGGGCCGTGGGTCATGCTGGAGGTCTTTCGGCCAGGAACGTTCCTATTCCCCCACGTTTTCAGGTTCCCATTCTATTGTACATAAGACAAGCCGGTCAGCGTGTAACATTTTACTGGACTCCGGGTAGACTGGATAGTCTGACTCAATCAATCAAAGGCACACAGAGCCCGATAGCAACCAGCTCTACCTGCTTTAGAAAGATTGGAAGAAGCAGATCCTGATTCGAATCCTGCTGTTGCAGATCCATTCCCACTCACTATTTCCAATCCCAATCCTGATCCAGTCCCAGTCACTATTCCCAATCCTGATCCTGATTCAGTCCCAGTCACTGTTCCTGAGTCAATCCTGACACAGTCCCAGAGACTATTTCCAATC
>NC_063344.1:69178291-69214872 GCF_021869965.1 Rhincodon typus | reverse complement strand
CCAGTCACTATTCCCAATCCTGATCCAGTCCCAGTCGCTGTTCCTGACGTCAATCCTGACACAGTCCTAGAGACTATTTCCAGTCCCAATCCTGATCCATTCCCAGTCACTGTTCCCGATATCAATTCTGATCCAGTTCCAGTCACTGTTCCCAATCCCAATTCTGATCCAGTTCCAGTCACTGTTCCTGATCCAGAACCAGAGCCATTCCCAGTCACTGTTCCCGATCTCAATCCAGAACAAGCTCCAATCACTGATCCAGGCCCTGACCCCAAAACCTTTCTAGGACATTGTGCTCAGAACCCGACTCACAGCTGGCCCTGCCCTGACCGGGCGGGTAAGGCCTCAAAGTGCAGCAGCCTGGAGTGAAAGAGGGAGATAAAAGTAACCCTCCCAAGGGAGGGTCCAGTGTGGTGCTGTAGCCTAGACACCATGAACGAGACAGTGCCTTTGCTAAGGCACTCTCTCCAGTGTTCCAGCCAAAGCGCCACGGAGGAACAAGTCCCTGCTAGACAGAGTCTTGCCACTGAGGCAGACTATCAATGCAAGTACAGCACAGTGAGCCCAATTCAGATACTGACCCTGCCCTGGGGTCAACACACCCTCAACTACTCTTCACCTGGTGTCCATCTTCTTTCAAACTAGGCCAGAGCCTGTGATCTCTGTTAATCTTCTATCTGGTCTTTTGTATCCATAATCCCTAGACAGGCAGCCATCTTTGTCAGACAGGAGCATGGACTCCTGCTCTCACATCCGTCCATCATTGTATCTGGGTATGGTTGGTATGGATTATCAGCAAGTCACATCATGGTATAGTACAACTGGTAACCATCATTACTCTGTGCTCTTCCAAAGTCTGCAAACCTCTGCTATCATTTTTCACATTTATAACCTCACTACACCATCTTTGAGTCTGCCAGATTCATCAAATGTTTAATATCTCAGCCACTTATTGTCTTTTCATCATTTTCATTGTCATTTCCACAGCAACTCTCCATTGTCAGTGGACTTAAAACCATTTTTCATTTGTTAAACTTTTCCTCAAAAGGTATCCACATACCAATTTGCTCCAACTCCAAACTTTGGGAAACCGGTACCTGACCAAAATTGGCGAAGTTAGATTAAAAACTGGGAGGAACCAATTCTTAAAGGACAACATTAAAACAGTGAAGAAGAGATTTGATTGATGAGCGTGAATAAACTGTACATCAGTGTGTCTCCATGGATAGGAATACTGTGTAGATGGTTACCTAAATAAGACAATGTCAGAGGCTATCTCGACCTCTTTCAGGAATCAAGCAACATACAGCAGACAGCTCTTGTTATTGTCTCCTTTGTATTCAGGAGATCAGTCAAACCAGGAGAGAATCCGAGACAACAAGGTGCAGGGCTGGATGAACACAGCAGGCCAAGCAGCATCATAGGAGCAGAGAGGCTGACGTTTCGGGCCTAGACCCTTCATCAGAAAAGGGGGAGGGGAAGGGGGTTTTGAAATAAATAGGGAGAGAGTGGGAGGCGGATAGAAGAGGGATAGAGGAGAGGATAGGTGGAGAGGAAACAAACAGGTCGAAGAGGCGGGGATGGGGCCAGGAAAGGTGGGTGTAGGTAGGGAGTTAGGAAGGGGATAGGTCAGTCCAGGGAGGACGGACAGGTCAAGGGGGCGGGATGAGGTTGGTCGGTAGGAGATGGAGGTGCGGCTTGGGGTGGGAGGAGGGGATAGGTGGGAGGAAGAACAGGTTAGGGAGGCAGGGACGAGTTGGACTGGTTTTGGGATGCGGTGGGGGGAGGGGAGATTTTGAAACTTGTGAAATCCACATTGATACCATTGGGCTGCAGGGTTCCCAAGCGGAATATGAGTTGCTGTTCCTGCAACCTTCGGGTGGCATCGTTGTGGCACTGCAGGAGGCCCAGGATGGACACGTCGTCTGAGGAATGGGAGGGGGAGTTGAAATGGTTCGCGACTGGGAGGTGCAGTTGTTTGTTGCGAACCGAGCGTAAGTGTTCTGCAAAGCGGTCCCCGCGTCTCCGCTTGGTTTCCCCGATGTAGAGGAAGCCACACCGGGTACAGCGGATGCAGTATACCACATTGGCAGATGTGCAGGTGAACATCTGCTTGATGTGGAAAGTCTTCTTGGGGCCTGGGATGGGGGTGAGGGAGGAGGTATGGGGGCAGGTGTAGCACTTCCTGCGGTTGCAGGGAAAAGTGCTGGGTGTGGTGGAGCTGGAGGGGAGTGTGGAGCGGACAAGGGAGTCACGGAGAGAGTTGTCCCTCCGGAAAGCAGATAAAGGTGGGGAGGGAAAGATGTCTTTGGTGGTGGGGTCGGATTGCAGATGGCGGAAGTGTCGGAGGATGATGCGTTGGATCCGGAGGTTGGTGGGGTGGTACGTGAGGACGAGGGGGATTCTTTTTTGGTTTTTATTGCGTGGACGGGGTGTGAGGGATGAGGTGCGGGAGATGTGGGAGACACGGTTGAGGGCGTTCTCGACCACCGAGGAGGGGAAGTTACGGTCCTTGAAAAACGAGGACAACTGAGATGTACGGGAGTGGAATGCCTCATCCTGGGAGCAGATGCGGCGGAGGCGAAGGAATTGGGAATAGGGGATAGCATTTTTGCAGGAAGGTGGGTGGGAGGAGGAGTATTCTAGGTAGCTGTGGGAGTCGGTGGGCTTGAAATGAATATCGGTTTCGAGGTGGTTGCCCGATATGGAGACAGAGAGGTCCAGGAAGGGGAGAGAGGTGTTAGAGATGGTCCAGGTAAATTTAAGGTTGGGGTGGAAGGTGTTAGTGAAGTGTATGAACTGTTCGAGCTCCTCGTGGGAGCACGAGGCGGCACCGATACAGTCATCAATGTAACGGAGGAAGAGGTGGGGTTTAGGGCCGGTGTAGGTACGGAAGAGGGATTGTTCCACGTAACCTACAAAGAGGCAGGCGTAGCTTGGGCCCATGCGGGTACCCATGGCTACCCCCTTTGTCTGTCGGAAGTGGGAGGAATTGAAAGAGAAGTTGTTGAGTGTGAGGACGAGTTCGGCTAGGCGGATGAGGGTGTCAGTGGAGGGGGACTGGTCGGGCCTGCGGGACAGGAAGAAGCGGAGGGCCTTAAGGCCATCTGCATGGGGAATGCAGGTGTAGAGGGACTGGACGTCCATGGTAAAGATGAGGTGTTGGGGACCGGGGAATTGGAAGTTCTGGAGGAGGTGGAGGGCGTGGGTGGTGTCACGGACATAGGTAGGGAGTTCCTGGACCAAGGGGGAGAAAATGGAGTCGAGATAGTTGGAGATCAGTTCGGTGGGGCAGGAGCAGGCGGAGACAATGGGTCGACCAGGGCATTCAGGTTTGTGGATTTTGGGAAGGAGATAGAAGCGGGCAGTGCGAGGTTGGGGAACAATGAGGTTGGAGGCCGTGGGTGGGAGGTCACCTGAGGTGATGAGGTTGTGGATGGTTTGCGAGATGATGGTTTGGTGCTCAGGGGTGGGGTCATGATCAAGGGGGCGGTAGGAGGAGGTGTCGGAGAGTTGGCGTCCGGCCTCGGCGATGTAGAGGTCAGTGCGCCATACTACAACTGCACCTCCCTTGTCCGCGGGTTTTATGGTGAGGTTGGGATTGGAGCGGAGGGCTGCACGTTCTGCGGGGGAGAGGTTGGAGTGGGTGAGAGGGGTGGAGAGGTTGAGGCGATTGATGTCTCGACGGCAGTTAGAGATGAAGAGGTCGAGGGAGGGTAGGAGGCCTTGGGGTGGTGTCCAGGAGGAGGGGGTGTGTTGGAAGTGGGAGAAGGGGTCAGTAGAGGGAGGGTTAGGTTCACGGTTAAAGAAGTAAGCATGGAGGCGGAGGCGGCGGAAAAACTGCTCTATGCAAGAATGTGGCTACATGTGGATCTCTCCTACCACATTATTCTCTGGGTCCATCCAGACAACATTGTAATGTAACACCCAGTGAGTGGTGTACAGAAGAGTTAGTAGGAGCTCAGGGCATTTTTATGCTAGTATCAAACGCACATGTGATTGGTGGGGATTTTCTACCAAAGGTGCACTGGATTGGGATGATTGGCCATTTGTCTGGAGAAAGGATTGGAGCTAGGTCAAAGATATCCTGGCAAACTCTTGGATAATACATACTTAGTATACAAAATAGGAACGGACCAAAACCAAACACAAATGCACCCCTCCGCACTTGTCCAAGAACTGCCCCAAAACTACAAAATGGGTTGGTTTTAAAATGCTCAGGCAAAATCCTGTATGGTAACATTAACTACAAACTGGTACCTGTGGCATCAGACATATCCAGAACTGAGCTGCCACAGGGGTGCCAATCCCACCTCCAGGCCTACATTTAACAGGTAGGTTACAGAGATGGACAACGGGCATTGATATGTTTAAGGCCAGACCCAGGCCATTGGAACACAGTAAAAGACATAATTAATGATTTGGCAACAGTTTGCAGAGCAGGAGAGTCCACAGTCAATGACCTTGATTTGGTCAATAAACTCATGATCCCAACCCAAAAAGTCAAACAGGCCTTGGATAAAATCAATCCAGACAATCGGCAAGATACTGAAGGGGAAATTAAAGGAGAATCAGGTTAGCTAACATTTGGTGACAGTGCTAGAAGGGCACACCGGCACAATAAATGTAACCATCTAAGGCAAAATAAATGATGACAGTCGGCAGCAGAAAAGGATGCTGTAGAGCATCCCTGGCCACTGGATGATCAAACAGTTGAAGGGGAACCTCAAGCAGGCTAAGCAAGGTCAGGCCCCATCTTCAATCAGTGGCAAGCTGATCGAGACATCGCCAAAGTTTTCTTAAAATAAATTGATTTTTTTCCCCCATTTTTAATGAGTATGCTTCGGTGATAAATTACTGATGGGTTAATATTTATACTTACATATTTCAAACTATTACTCAGCTAGGCGTCTTTGTTGAGTAAATCATTTGAACAACAAATTGAACATTTGTTTATTAGGGGAGTCTGATTGAAACATTTCTTCTCATATACTGAAATTAATCTAAAGTATATAACTGGCAAATTCGGTAACGAGGTGAAAAATTTAAGTTTATGCTGTGCCCTGTGGAACAGTAGAACTGGAGACAGTTCATGCCCCCAATCTCATGATGGGTATAAATAAGGTTAATGGCAGGTGTCTTTTCCCTAGGATGGGGAGTTCAAGACTAGGGGGCATATTTTTAAAGGGGAGAGGAGAGAGATTTTAAAAAAAGACAAGGGGCAACCTTGTCACACAGAGGGTGGCTTGCATGTGCAATGAACTTCCTGAGGAAGTGGTGGATGCTGGCACAGTTACAACATTTAAAAGACACTCAAATAAGTACATGAGTGGGAAAGGTTTGTAGGGACATGGGCCAGGAGCAGGCAGTTGAGACTAGTTTAGTTTAGGATTTTGTTCTGCATGGACTGGTTGGACTGAGAGTCAGACAACACAGAAACAGACTTGTGTTATTACACACCTCTGGAGCAGGTGGGACTAAAACCTGGGCTTCCTAGCTCAGACCTAGGGACACTATCACTGCCCCACAAGAGTTCCAAGGGATGATATACAGAATGATGTAACATTGATATCAATTGTCACAAGCTGTTGACACTGAGAAGAAAGAACAGAATAACTCAGCTCTCACGTACAGACAGAAAGACCAGTATTTTGCACACCGGTATGTAAATAAAATGTTTATTGGAACACCTGAGAGATAGGCAAGTCATGTTTTCCATAAGGCAGATGCAGAGCAAACAACAGACTCAGAATAGGCACAGTTTAGTCTACGACAGCAGTCTCCAAAGTTCAGACTGAACCCAGCCCAGTGTCCTGGTGACTTGAATATTTAGATCTGTAGAAAAAGACTTTAAACCAATTATAGGAGGTATATTCAGAAGAGAAGTACATCTTGCAAGATATGGTGGCACTGTCAGACAGCTATTTTGATAATTATACAAGAATGGGCAGTGTTGTAGCAGCAAATACAGTCCAAGGGGGGAACTGATTAAAAGGCATAATTGATGGCTCTTTACTTAAATGAACACAGTAAATGGGAACAAGATTAATGAATTAACACCACAAATAGAGATTAATGTATATGAGTTTATAGCCAATTCTGAGATATAGTTACAAGGAGATCGAAGCTGGGACGTAAATATTGAGAGGTATAGTGACTATACAAAAGGACAGACAGGAAGCAAAGGGTGGTAGCACAGCTTTATTCATTCAAGATACAATAAGCATGATATCAAGAAATGATGGATGATGTGACATTCATATAGATGGAGGTAAGAAATAACAAGGGGAAGAAGGCACTGTTAGGCAGTAGTACACGGTATTCCTTACTGTAGCTGTTCTGTAGGATAGAGAATAGATTAAGAGACAAATGACAACGTGTAAAAGGCAGTTCATTAAGCATGAGTGGCTTTAATCTTCATGTAGATTGCCAATTTCACTTTTCTAGAGGGAGCCCTAGGGAAGAATTCATAGAATGTATGCAAGAGATCCAGAAACAACCGTGCTAAACTTGAGTTATACAGGGGTGAGGGCAGAGTTGGCTGGAGTGGACTGGGAAAGGAGTTTACCAAGAAATGCAGTTAAAAGAAGAATGGCAGATGCTCAAGAAAATGTTATAATCCCATATAATTTGACTGTGAGTTATATGTCAGAGGCAATGGCCTAGTGGTATTATTGCTGCAGTATTGATCCAGAAACTCAGCTAATGTTTTGGGAACCTCGGTTCAAACCCTGCCACGGCAGAAGGTGGAATTTGAATTCAATTTTTTAAAAAATCTGGCATTAAAAAGGGGTCTAATGATGGCCATTGCCAATCGTTGGAAAAACCCATCTGGGGAAGAAAATCTGTTGTCCTTACCAGATCTGGCCTATATGGGACTCCAGACCCAGAGCAATGTAGTTGCCTCTTAACTGCCCTCTGGGCAGTTACAGATAGGCAATAAATGCTGGCCTAGCCAGAGCCACCCATATCCTATGAGTGAATAAATTAAAAAAAAACCCAGTGAGGAAGAAAGATCTATGGGATAAATCAACCAAGGGTAGAGTCAAATTGAAAAGAATAAACATTATGTGGCAAGGATTACTGGTAAGCCAGGGTACTTGGTAGTTTCAAAAGCCAATAAAAGATGATCACAAATAGAGAAAATAAAACTTGCAAATACTATTTAAAAAGTCAACCATATAAAAAGAGAAGTGATACCAAAGTAAACATTGGTCACTTTTTGGACACGGCTGGGGAAATAATAATGGACAACTTTAAAAGTGGCAAAAGAGCTGAGGGGACACTTTGCATCAATCTTCACAGCAGATGACATTGATTGAATTCTAAAAAAAAATTAAAATCATCAAAGGGCTAAAAAGGTGGGGGTGGAAATAAACACGATTACTGCCACTACAGAAAAAGTACTAGGGATCCATCCTAGAACTGACAGGAGGTAGCTACAGAGATAGTGTGTGCATTGGTCGTAATCTTCCAAAAATCCTTGGATTCTAAAGAATTTGCAAAAGTCTGAAAGATTGGAAGACTGACAATGTAACACCATTATTTTAAAAGGAAGATGACATAAAAACATCTAACTATATGCCGATTAGCTTAACATCTGTCACTGAAATGTCAAAGCCGATTATGAAAAGATGTAATAGTAGAGTATTTAGAAATACATAATAAGATCAAGCATAGTCAACATGAATTCATAAAAGAAACAATGCTTGACACGTGTTACAATTTTCTGAGTAAATAACAAACAGGACGAATAAAGTGGAATCAATAGATCTGATCAGATAACAAACAAGAGAATACATGATGAATTATAGGATGCTGGGAAGCACCAAGAATCAGAGAGACCTTGGGGTGCATGTACACCAGTCCCTTAAGGCATCAGGACAGGAGGTTAAAGTGGTTAAGGAGGCCTATGGGATACTTTATTGATAGAGGCAGAGAGTTTAAAAAGGGAGGGAGGTTATTGCTAGAACTGCATAAAACATTGGTTAAGCCACAGCTACAGTATTGTATGCAATTCTAGAATCCACATGATGGGGCAGTGGCAGGCAGGGTATGTAATAACACTGGAGAGGATGCAGAGGAGATTTACCATGCCATTGCCTGGACTGGAGAGTTTCAGTTACAAAGGGAGATTGGGCAAACTGCAGAGGGATATAAACAGGTTAAGTGAACAGGCAAAACCTTGGCAAATGGAATGTAAAGCGGAAAAATATGAGAGGTTATGCACTTTGGCAAGAAGCGGAGGAGCTGAATACTATTTAAATGGTGACTTAAGCTACAGAATAGAAGGATTTGGTGTCTTTCTGCATGGAAGTTAGCATTTTGTGATTCAAGCTCAGCAAGTGACAGGGAAGGCAAATGGATTGTTGGCCTTCACGTCAAAGGAAATGTAGCATAAAAATAGGAAGGTCTTATGAAAACTACACAAGGCACTGGTCAGACTACAGCTGGAATACACTGAACTGTTTTAGGCCCCTTATCGAAGGAAAGATATACTGACATTGGAGGCAGTCCAGAGAAGGTTCACTAAGCTGATTCTGGGTATGAAGGGATTTTCTTATGAGGAGACATGGAGCAGGTTAGAAAAATCAGAGGCAACCTTATTGAAACAGAAGATTCTTGAGACTTGACAGGGTTGTTTCCCACTTGTGGAAGAGTCTAGGACCAGAGGATCTGTAACAAATCAATCATTTCAAAGACAGATGAGGAGGAATGTTTTCTCTAAGAATTGAATTCTTTACTACAGAAGTCTGTAGAAGTTGAGTTGTTAAATATATTCAATGCCAAGGCACACAGTTTTAACCAGTAAGGGAATAAAAAGGATAAGGTAGTCAAGGGCAGTTGTGGATTAGCAAATCAGCCATGACTCCAATGAATGACAAAGCACAGTCGAACCAAATTGCTTACTGCTTCCATGTCTTACGGTCAGATGCTCAGAAGTCAAAGCAGAAAGCATCCAGCAGCACGAGGAGATAGCAATGACTGCAGATGCTGGAGTCAGAGTCAATACAGTGTGGAGCTGGAGGAACACAATAGGTCAGGCAGCATCAGAGGAGCAGGAAAGTCGGCCTTTCGGGTTAGGACTCTTCATTAGGACTGGGGAGGGGAAAAGGAGCTGGAAATAGAAGAGGGGTGGGGCTGAGGAAGGTAGGTGGGATGGTGATAGGTGGATGCAGGTAGGGGGTAGTGGTGATTGGTCAATGGGAAGGGTGGGACAGATTGGTGGGAAAGATGATGGACAGGTTGTAGCAGGTCAAGGAGATGGAGATTTTGAAACTGGTGAATTCATGTTCATTTCTTTCCCACCTATCCACTCTACCATTCCCACTGACCAATCCCCCTTACCTGCAACAACCTATCACTATCACACCCACCTTCCCAATGTCCCACCCCTCCTCCCTCTAGTTATTTCCCAGCTCCCTTCCCCCTCCCCAATCCTGATGAAGGATCCCTGACCTGAAACATTGCCTTTCCTGCTCCTCTGATGCTGCCTGACCTGCTGTGTTCTTCCAGCTCCACACTGTATTGATCCAGCACTTGCTGATGAAGTGTCATATCCATGGTGTAGGCCTAACTCATCCAATCTCATAACAATAGGTGTTGCAAAACAAAAATCAATAAACTGCACAACATACGCCAATTTGAATATATAGCTGTTCCAAATTCACAAACTTCATCATTCTGCAGGAACAATGTAGAATGGCAGTGTGGCGGAAAATGAAAACAATACTTTCCATCATCAATATTCTCCCAGGAGAAGGCGATGCCTTGATTAATTAAAAAAGGGAAAGATGATAGATGACCACAACCAGCACATAGGTAATGTATTGCCAAAGTAAAATGTCCACGTATAACATTGATAGCATGTACAACCCCCAGAAATTATTGATGCATACCTAGATCAGAGAATACATCAAAGCTCAAACACCAAGAGTCATGACAGGGAGATGGAAAGATGCCCCAAAATCAGACCAATAATCTAACCAGGAACAACATAACCAGATCGCAAATAAAACAGAGTCTAAGATAAAAGTAAGCTTAACAACCAGCATTCTAAAGGCATTCCACAGTCTTGAACCAAAATTACCATAAACTAAGTCTGGGCATATTAGTAAACTACTGATATGCTTCAGATATCCAAATTTATTGCTTTGATATATTCAAACACAAGAAGTAATTTTCTTTTTATGTATTTACTTTTTTAAAATGTATAAACCTGAGAAAAGGGAGATGCTGTGATGTAATTTACCTGTGACTTTAAGGGGCATTTCATAAATAGCTGATCAGCACTATTGCCTCCCCTACCCCACAGAGAATGTAGTCAATAAGTAGCCTAATCTGTACTCTGAACACTGCATCAGTCATACAGGTCTGCAGAGCTTCCCAGCTGCCAATAAATGTATATCAGTCTTAAATTCAAACGAAGATTGTGCTACCAATCCTTGTTTGTAATAAACCGGAAGAAAATAATAGAGACTCCCAAGATTAAAGATCATGGATTTTGAGAAACTGAGAAAAAAGTCCAGGAGAAAACTGCAAGAGAATTCAGAAGCTTGTTTTAGGGTGTGGGTGTGTCTAATCAGAGGGGTTAAGGTGGCAGTTTTTTAATATTCAGGGGAAGCAATTCTCTTCCTCGTGCCCTTTTACTGCCGGTCTCCAAGGGGCAGGTCGAGGCGAGTAGAGGTCAGGTTTGAATGTTTGACAATGTTACATTTTCACGTCAAAGAAAACCAAGTTTAACATTCCCCAATTAAAACCTACCGAATGTAAAGCGTAGCAGGTCATTTTTTTTTTGCAACACCATGTTCTATGATCATGGGAGGGCCAGATCCAAGTGAAAAGGAGATTGCAACTGGTTTCAATAGTTACTGAAGCAAATAAAGGTGGGGGTGGGTGGAATCTAATGAGCAACCACTATGCAGTTATATTTCATGTCACCAACACATCTACTGGGAAGTAGGTGTCTGTCAATAGCAGTACCAGAGTCAATGTGAGGCCTTCCACATTTGAACTGCCTGTCTGCACAGGAAGAATCACTATCTTGAAGTACAGACAGGTCACCACAGCCTGCAAAACTCCAGCTTTGCTGAACTGTGTGTATTCTTGTGGACAGGAGGACATTAACACTGTTACATGCAGACCATCAGCTGAAACCAGACACTGATGAGGAATTTGTAATACAGTTAGCTCAGTGCAGTCTCTGTCTGTTGTACTACCTCAATACTGGGTTTGTCAATCCACATTATTAATAAAGTGCATGTTTAAAGGAGGCTTGATGATATAAGGCCTTTGTGGTAATGCTAAGCAGGATCAAAGTTCACTGACCTAGCCTGGTGCTCATAAGACACCTGAGGCCTCCAAGAGGGTGAATCACACTCCCACCCATGTAAGCAATGCAGCTGCCACCATTTTGAAAGGGCCTACAGGCAGATGTCAGAAATATTTGTCTTTTGTTTTCAGGTGATGAAACATCTGGCCCAGCCTGAACCATGATCTGGCAGGCCATTTTGCTTGGGTTCCCACAACTCGCCTGACAAAGTTAGACAAAGGGCAGCAGCTTAAAAATCAGAGGGAGAGAGGTGGGGGGTAGGAGCAATGGCACATGCATGTGATAGTAGGGTCACAGGCAGTGTGGAAAAGAGGGGAGAGATATTTTCATTGGTCAGTCAAAAGCCAAATTTCTGAGAGCACTGGACTTCAACTGACACGTTTTACTAGCAATTTGTAGGTTACAGGGCAATGCTGAGTGAAGAAGTACTCCATCAGTGTTCCACTGCCTGCAATAACTTTCTTTTGTTGCCCGACATTTTTAAAATTCCAGACATGCGCCCCTATCGTCTGGGAGAAAAACGGCTCGATACTGGACCTCTTCCAGTGTTGGAAGTAACTTTCCCAACTTGTGTAGGAGATTGGGTAGAAATAGTTGGGAGAGAGATAGGAAATGCCTTTGCATTGCAAATTGAAAAACTGGCTCAAATCATCAGACTGGCACCAACGCTTCAAGACCCTGCTCATCAGAGCCGGCCCCTGGTAACCCCAAGTACGTCCCTCATAGTTCCTGACGTAATCTTGCATGCACTCCCAAATAAATTCATGGCGTTTCTCAAATCCAAGTGCGGCATTATTGGCTGTCTGATATCCTTCAGCACAGAGGAAGTTCTGCAATCCTAAGGACTTTAATGAGATGATATCCGTGTCCAGGTAGATGCCCCCGTACTTCCACAGCAGGGCTAGACGACAAGCATCAGCGAGCACATGTGTCCAATACTTTTCCCAATATGGGTTTACCTGAAATATACAAACAACAATAAAGATGAGTTTCTCAGTAAACGCCTCTTTCCTGGTTCTGCACCCGTCAAACGATGTGCCAAGAAGCGCCCACACATCACTGGTCACGACCACACCAATCTCGATCTTTTTTTTTTTTTCCCCATCCTGACTCTTCTCCTAAAGCTACTGCATCCTCTGTGGAGCACCCCAGTGTGCTGTTTGGTAACAGGAATCCATCCATTGGAGAGGGGAAAGGATGTAACAGAGCAAGGCCTCTATAGCTAAGGAATCAGCAGAAAGGGTAACTTATCTGTTACTATGGGGCAGTAACATGTCTACTTCTGGTTGCCCTATTATAGAAAGGATATTAAGCTGGAGGGGCTCAGAAAAGATTTACCAGGATGTTGCTGGGAACGGAGGGTTTGAGTTATAAAGGAGAGGCTGGATTGGCTGGGACTTTTATCACTGGAGCTTAGGACGTTCAGAGGTGATCTTATAGAGATTTATAAAATCATGACAGTTATAGATAAGATGAATAGCAGGTGTCTTTTCCCAAGGCTGGGGGATTTCAAAACTAGGGAACATTATTTTAATGTGAAAGAAGAATAAGATTAAAAAAAAAGACATGAGGGGCATTTATTTTTAAACCTAGAGAATGGTTTGTGTTGGAATGAACTTTCTGATGGAGTGGTGGATACTGGTATAGTCACAATGTTTAAAAGACCTTTGGATAAATACATGAATAAGAAATGTTTGGAGGGAAATGGCCCAAGTGCAGGCAGGTAAGGCTAGTTTGGTTTGGGATTATGGTCAGCATGGACTGGGTGGATCGAAGGGTCTATTTCCCATGCTGTATGACGATGATCCTGACATCTAACCCAATAGCAGTTTGGATTGTCAGGTGCAACGGTTTGAATTATTAATTCAACATGATTGTTGCTTTCATGAGTTTTGAAATAAACAGCAGCCCTATTCAGTTTTCACCCTGGTGCTTTTCTAGCCTTTACGGATGTAGAGAGATGTTCAGTACACTAGCTTGCTGCATTTCCTTTACTAAAACCCATTCCGAGACCACAGGAAAATTTTTTTTGGGACTGAAGAAGAGAATTTCCGCAACAGACTGGTCCCAGCAACAAAGCCAAAGCAGCAAGATCTATAGAATCATAGAATCCCCACGGTGTAGACCAGTCCATTCAACAAGTCCACATCAACCCTCCAAACAGCATCCTTCCTACCCTATCCCAGTAACTCTGCATTTCCCATGGCTAATGAACCTAACCAACACATCCCTGGACACTATGGGCAATTTAGCATGGCCAATCCGCCTAACTTGCGCATCTTTGGACTGTGGGAAACAGGCGGAAAACCCACGCAGACATGGGGAAAATGTGCCAACTCCACACACTCAGTTGCCCGACGCTGGATTTGAACCTAGGTCCCTGGCGCTGAGGCAGCAGTGCTAACCACTGAGCCATCATGCCACCCCTTCTAAACATATGCACTCTTCGCAGGACAAGCTACTTCATTGATCTTCACCTTCACCAGTGGTTCCAAGCACCTGTAACACATCACACCACAGTCTACAGTTTCCTTGGACATGTCAAACGAGGAGGACAGCCAAGAGTTCTCCCACTCTCAATGAATGAACCAGACTGAAACAAACAAGAGAGAGGGTTCTACCTAATGCCCAGATCAATTTTTATCCTTGAACCACCAACACTAAAACAGATTGTCAGACCAGAACACACAGAACAAGTCCAGTGCTCTTAGAGTCCTAGAGATGTACAGCATAGAAACAGACCCCTCGGTCCAACTCATCCATGCTGACCAGATATCCTAAATTAATCTAGTCCCATTTGCCAGAATTTGGCCCATATCCCTCTAAACCCTTCCTATTCATGGACCCATCCAGATGCCTTTTATATAGTGTATTTGTACCAGCCTCCACCACTTTCTCTGGCAGCCCATTCCATACATGCACCACCCTCTGCATGGAAAAGTTGCCCGTTAGATCCCTTTTAAATCTTTCCCTTCTCACCTTAAACCACTGCCCTCCAGCTTTGGACTCCCCTACCCTGGGAAAAAGACCTTGTCTATTCACCCTATCCATGCCCCTCATGATTTTATAAACCTTTAAAGGTCACTCCTCAGCCTCTGACACTCCAGGGAAAATAGCCCCAGCCTATTCAGCCTCTCCCTATACCTCAAACCGGCCAACCTCAGCAACATCGTTGTAAATCTTTTCTGAACCCTTTCAAGTTTCACAACATCCTTCCTATAGCAGAGACACCAGAATTGCACAAAGTATTCCAATTGTGGCCTAACCAATGTCCTGTACAGCCACAACATGACCTCCCACATCCTGTACTCAGAGCACTGTCCAATAAAGGTGAGCACACCAAACATCATCTTCACTACCCTTCATAAAAGCAGGATCTTTCCTACCCATCCAAGAGAATAGACAAAGCTTTGGTTTAGACAGATCAACTAAGGAACTGCACAGTGAACACTGCAGCAAACCCTCAGTACTGCACTGGAATGTCAGTGTAGATCATACATTCCAATCTCTGAAATCTGGAAGGCATAGCTTATGGCATTATCATTGAACTGTTAATACAGAAACATGGGTAATGTTCCAGGGACCTGGGTTCAAATCCCACCACAACACATGGTGGAATTTGCATTCAATAAAAATCTGGAATTGAGAGTCTAATAATGACCACGAAACCATTGCTGATTGTCAGGAAAAGCCCATCTGGTTCACTAAATGTCCTTTATGTCACATCCTACACGTGGCTCCTGACCCACAGCTACATAGTTGACTCGTACCTGCTCTCTGGGCAATAAATGCTGGCCTAGCCAGCAACATCCTTGTCCTGTGAATGAACTTTTAAAAACTGGGGGCTTGTACTCACATTTGCTGATTTAGGGTCAAGAGTATTAATCAAGAAAACTAGGTCATTGACCAAATCGATTGATCTGCTTGGATCTCCTTACCTGTTCATACCAGGAGCTCAGCGGGGTCTCCCAAAACAGTGCTTTCGGTCTCAGAGGGAAAATAGTAACATTTCTCAATAAAGAAAGTGCATGAATAGCTTCATACTGCACGTGCGGATAGTGCGACAGGTTCCCACTGAATCCTTTCAGGAAGTAATAAACAGGTTTGTCAGGGTTTCTCAGACTGGCTGACTCCACTGAGCAAACAGCAAGTGCTGAGGGTTCCATGCTGTCTGTGGTCTCCACAAACATAATGCCAGGAGTTTTCATTAGTTCCGAGTAATCAAAATCCAAGGAGGCATCTTCCTTTGAATAGTAGGCCAGCAAGGAGCATAAACAACGTAAAAAATAAAGGCACAGCAATACAAAAACAGGAACAATCAGTAGCACTTTCTTAAATTTCTTCATAATTTTGAGCAGAGGCTTTCCTCCCCTCAAACGACGTTTCCCTGAAAACGAGAAGAGAGAGGATTCATGAAAAAGAAAAAAAAATCTCCAGCTGCTGTTTCACAACAAAAAAGGAAAATGACAGGATGTCCTAAATATAGAATGGCAGAATTCCAAAAACACAGGACCCGAAAGCCTGTCTTAACCACACTGGTAAACGTTTAACATTTTGGCATGAACCAAATTCTGTGGAATTCTCTGCCACAGAAAGTGGTTGAAGCCAAACTATTAAAGGTTGTTATCAAGAAACAGCTAGATATAGCTCTTAGGGTTGAAGAGATCAAAGAGTATGGGGAGAAAGCAGGAACAGGAGACGGAGTTGGACGATCATGTTGATTGGAGGAGCAAGTTTGAAAGGGTGAATGGCCTACTCCTGCTCTTGTTTTCTCTGCTTCTCTGAAATTAAAACTGGGGCCAGCAACTATCAACTTCAAAATCGGACACAGGAAACACGAACGGATGAGTTTCATTGCATTCCTAGAGAATTCCTCTCTCCTCCATTTAAAAAAAAAGGGGCCATCATCTCATTGAAATTAGCAAGAAAGGGAGGGGGTGAGGTAGTTCTGTTCAAGGACTAGGAAATGATTAGTACAGTTGAGAGAAGAGAGCTTGGCTCAGAAGATCAAAGTGTAGATTCAATCTGGGTGGAAGTAGCAACAAGGGAAAGAAGGTGGGGAACAGTTTACAAGCTACATAACACTAACTATGTTGTAGGAGAGGGTGTTTATTCAAACATAATGTGGGTTTCTAAGAAAGGTTCCACAATAGTTGTAGGAGATTTTCACCATTATATAGATTGGATGAATCAAATTGACAAAAAAAAAAAAGTTATCCTGGATGAAGAATTGAGGCAGCGTATTTGGAGCAGTGTGTTCTGGAACGTACCAGAAGCCTGGCTGCATTACCAGAGAATTCACCTGACTTAACTTCTTCTCAAATCGGATAAGGAACACTAAACCTTGCTTTGAAGGGATCTCCTACCACTGCTAACAGCACCAATACTTTATCCCCATGGGTAAACATACAAATTTTAGATTTCTTATCTGCTTCTTGCTTCATTAGATGCTGTGCCACCTTCAGGTGTGGTCTAGCTAATTCACTCACTATGAACCAACTCAGATACACAACCCAACTGTGGAGATCTCAGACCTATCAACTTTTCCTTAATTAATTTTAAAGGCCCTCTTACTTCGTGTCCAAGTATCAACTCAGATGCAGTAAATTCAATTCATTTGCAGCATCTCTACTGGCAAATAATATAAATGGGATACCTTTATCCCAATCATTTGGGCAATCATGTCAATAAGCCCTCAGGCATTGTCGTCAGGGTCTGCTGTCACCTTTCCAATGCTCCCTGGGATTCAGGATGGTACACACTTGTTTTAAAGTGTTGGATGCCTAAACAATCTATGACCTCCTTAAATAACTTGGCGGCAAAATTGGACCCTTGGTCTGACTGAATCTCCCTGGGTAGTCCATAATGGGTAAAGAAAGCAAGCAACTCCTCCATAACCTTTTTTGCCTTGACATTCTGAAATAGAATTGCCTCTGGAAACCTGATAGACACATCCATTATGGTTAGCAAATACTGGTTTCCCGTTTTGGTTTTAGGGAGGGGACCTACACAATCAATTATAACCTGTGTGAAAGGTTCTTCAAATGCAGAAATTAGCAAAGGTGCTGATTTTATTACTGCCTGTGGCTTTCCTACTATTTAACACGTATGACAGGTACAGCAAAATTCAACCACACCTTTATGTAATCCAAGCTAATAGACTTGCTTTTGTATCTTAGCCTGAGAGTCTTCCTCACTCCCAGACAACCTCCTACAGGTAATTTGTGTGCTACCCACACTATTTCCTGCCTATATACTACAAGCAACACAATGTGGTGCATTTCCGCCCATTTCTCCTCTGTACTAACCTGCTGCAGTCTCTATTTTCACCCTATGATTCTATCCTTAAGGTAATAACATTCAGAAATACATGGATTCCTTTTCAGAGCAGGCTTTAATGATATAAACCTTTTGCTGTCTCATCCTTTTGTCGTAACTCCATTAATCTTTCAGAACTAAACACCTGTGCCTGATCTTCTACCTGTTCAGGTTTTTCCTTTCCCATTTCATCAAACAGGGCATCAGCTAATTGGACCTCAACTCCCTCAGCTCTTTGGTTTTTCGTTCTTGCTGTAATTTATGCCTGTGGGATCTTGTTACCACACAGTTGGAAAAGTTCCAGGGTATATTTCTTTAACTCCTTGGTTTTCCTTCGGCTTCCCTACTACAAGGGGGCGTCACTCCCATCTTTGATCCTGCTAGGTCATTTCCAAGAACAAACTGTATTCCTGGAATAGACACTCTTTCAATCACTCCCACTGTCACTTCCCCAGTCTTGATTGGACTTTCTAGCCTTCTCTCTCTCTCTGTCCCACAGATTACCAGTCTCTTAGATAACACTTCAGAAGGAGTGCAAATACTTTCATCTCTAATAGTAAGAGACTGCTTAGCTCCTCTACCTTTCAATATTTCAACTTTTCTTACCTTCTGCCTCATTCTTCCTGAGTAAACCTTACCCACAAGAGGTGAAATCTTTGTAGCGATCAGGCACCATCTTACTATCCAGCCTACGAGTAGGCTGTGCATTCTACTGCAGCTCCTTGAATTCTGTCATTTCCTTCCTGACCTTAAATAATTCCACTGGTTTAGCCTCTTTTACCACTGCCTTTCTTAAACCACCAGCACTGTGACTTTGTGTCCCACTCCATTACAGCGAAAACACTTGAGGCCTTTCACCTCTGTAGGAGCATACAGCCCCTCATCCCAACCAGGGACAAGACTCAGGAGGCAGGCAGGGTTCAAGCAAGTGGAAGACTTTTCAAGCAGCAACTGGTTAATGCAGGGAGAGGGCCAAAGGATCTTCCCCAAATCTGGCTTCAGTGTGAGAAAGCAATTTTTCCCTTAATCTTTGGCTCAGATCAGAAGAGAGATCAATGACACTGACTTTTACTGTGAAATACAGAATTTTTATACATTTTATGTTACAATAATGAAACACAGCATAGTCACTGTCCTTTCCCCTTAATCCATACACACAATCCCATGGGATACCTAAATCAATGATGGGCATTCCTATGGACAGTCCCAAATTCCCATGATCTTATGGTATTTACCAGACATCGTATTTGCTAGGCCTTGGGATCTTTCCATGTATCCTGTTTATTCACATTCCAAAGTTATTCGCAATCCAAAGTTACTTTGGATCGGTCACAGGCTTGCTTTTCTTTAAGGACAGTTTGCATTCTGTTACTCCTTGTATTCCATGTGCTGCCTCAATCAAGTTCAGTTACTCCTCTGATATTTCCCGCTGTCCTATTTATATATGTAAAAATACAAAAGACAGCTAGTTTTAACTTTTACAAATCTTATAGCAAGTAGTTGTTATAAAGTGTAAAGTTATACAGCTACTTCTACTGTAAGCTCTTTGTAATTAATGGGCTGTGAACAATCTATTCTGTTCAGCACGTAAAGGAAGGCGTTTCCCAAGTCTAATTAAATTTCACATCTAGGTTTAAATGCTTTTCTCCCAATGCTTGTATTATACTTATATTCTTTATGTTGAAAACTGCTATGATTATCTAAAGAACCTTTAATTAGAGCCTATTTCTTAATATTGAGTGGCTTCAAAGAAACAACTATTTATCAAGAAATAACTTTAGCTGTTGTCTTTTGTAGCTGTTTAGGGCATTAATCTGGCTGGTTCATGGACTGGGATTCACATCTGGTGTTATTCATTTACTGGGGCAATCATTCTTTCATTAATGAGGTTTGAATTAATTACTCGACTGTTCTTAGACATCGTCTCATCAAATCTGTCTCATATGGTTGGTGGTAAGGCTCTTTTGCTGACCTTGAAGTAGTCTTGTTCAAAAGGTACCATTATGTTTCACTTACATGTTACAGCAGGCTGTCTGTCCCATTTTGTTTTAATTCTTGTCAAGTCATTTTGTGTCTTTCAAACATGGGCTACTTTGGCATAAACAGGTACAGGTCACATAAGAACATATGAACTAGGAGCAGGAGTAGGCCGTCTGGCCCTTCGAGCCTGCTCCGTCATTCAATAAGATCATGGCTGATCCTTTCGTGGACTCAGATCCACTTACCCGCGTTCTCACCGTATCCCTTAATTCCTTCATTGTTCAAAAAAAACTACCTTTTTTTTAAAAAACATTTACTGAAGTAGCGTCAACTACTTCACTGGGCAAGGAATTCCATAGATTAATAACCCTCTGGGTGAAGAAATTCCTTCTCAGTTCAATCCTAAATCTGCTCCCTCTAATCTTGAGGCTATGCCCTCTTGTCCTAGCTTCACCTGCCAGTGGAAACATCCTCTCAACTTCTATCTTATCTATGCCCTTCATAATTTTATATGTTTCTATAAGATCCCCCCCCACATCCACAACCTCCTTTTCATCCTAAATTAAAAAAAACGAAAGAACCTCGGATGCTGTAAATCAGGAGTGAAAAAAATACAGAAGTTGCTGGACAACCTCAGTGAGTCTGGCAGCATCTGTGAAGAAAAAAAAAGTTAATGTTTCGGGTTCGGTGACCCTTCCTCAGAACGGTTTTGAGGAAGGGTCACCAGACCCAAAACATTAACTCCGATTTCTTTTCTTCACAGATGCTGCCAGACCTGCTGAGCTTTTCCAGCAACTTCTGTTTTTGTTCCTTTTCATCCTCATGGTTTTCTTTCATCACCTGTGGTAAACTGTTCCCAGTGTGATCTACTTTTTGTTTTTCCACTCAACAACCTCCCTTCCGCCCCCAAATTTCTGTCCCTCATGGAATGAAATTGCTGTCAGAAGCTAAATTTTGACTTATGCACTAATGTGTACTCATTTGCCATCTCAGCTCTTCTCATTCTTTGAACTTTCTGTTCCTCAACAGGAGTTCTTATTTCTGGAAGTGAGTTTTTGAACAGCTCCAGCAGAATAATCTAAGATCCTCAGAGGTCTTTTCTATCTTTAATGCTCTCACCTGTCCATCCAAGTTGCTATGTTTAATTCTTTCAAATGCGACATAAGTCAGACCCAGTTCCTTATTTATATTTGTCCTTATGCTTCTGGTAAAAATTCTCAGGCACTCAAAATAGTTTGTTTCACTCCTTCATCGTCTCCCGACACCTTCCCTGACAGTGCCACAAACTTCTCACTAGCCCTGCCTACCAACTTGAAGGCAGATTAGATTTATTTGTCAAGTGTATTAAGTATAGGAATACGCAAGATAATTCACTGGCACCTACTTGGTTACAAAAAGCAGAATTAAAAAGGATTCAACAAAGCCAAAGGTAAGCAAGAAGAAGGAAAAAAGATGAAAAGTACACAATCTGAGTCCCAAGTCCCATCCCCACAATGGTGCAGGCACCACTCCAATCGTTAGGTCACCCAGGAGGCCACCGCCGCCGCAGCAATGCGAAAGGCCCATTCTCGCCGCCAAACCGGCCTACACTCAATCTGCCGCCATCACTCCGGCCACTGCATGATACGGCCTGCACATTCAGCTCCCACCAGTGTTTCCCGGTCGTGACCCAAATGCTTAGGTAGGGAGTTAAAAGGGTGGGGGTTCGGGGGAGGGATAGAATTACGACGAAGACGAAAGCAGTGTGGAGCTCCGAATGGAGCGACTTACCCTGCCACCATCTTGCCAGCACTTGGTCTGAATTGACATTACCCATACAGCCTCTGGCCAATTGAATTTATAAAGTGAATATCAGGGATTTTCTTTCATTTAACTAGTCAATTTCTCAAAGGAAATGAAAAAGGCTTCTATATCTTTTTCATCGAATTTTGGTAATGTTTGAACATACTTACATACACGCCTACCAGACTGTTGGCTACAATGAGTTTGCTCTTCCTCACTTCTATTTTGTCCTTTTCCTTCTGCCATTTGAAGCCTTTCTACTTCTAGTTCCAACTACATCTTTTCCAACATGAACATTCTCTCCCTTTCCTCTCTCTCTGTTTCTCCTCTGCTTGTAACCATAATTCAAATTGTTTCAATTCCCTCTCATTCTCTAACTCCAGTTTTCTTATTTACAATTTAATTTTTTCTAGCTCCCCAGCACTTTCCTGTTTCTCTGGTACACCTAAATGCTTGACCACCTCCTTTACAATTTCAGCTTTCCTCTTGTCCCTAGTTAAACCCAATTCTAGCCTGTTTGCTAATTCTAAAATTATACCCTTCCTCTGTTTTTCTAAACTTTCTTGGGAAATATCTTCAAATCCCAGAACCTCTTTAGCAATGTTAAGAGGCATTTCCCTCATCTTTGATTTTAATCAACCACAAGTAACCAAAATTAAACCGATTTTTCTCACTTTCTTTAAAAAGATTTTTCTTTTTAAAAGATCTAGGACACTGATCCCCAAGTCCGCTTAAATGTGTCCAAATCTGTTCAGATCCCATACACAAACTGGCCAGATCCTGGAACGAGCCCTCTAACTGTTATGGAGAAGGGGAAGGTAAATGAAAGAAAATCCCTGATATTCACTTTATAAGTAACAGGTAACAGTTCATTTATTTAACTCCGAAAGTGAACAAATTAACAGTATTACTAACAAACTGAAGATTCCCCCTTAACTCGTAACTCTTCATAACTGAAGAAAATTCTACTGTGTATTTATTGGAACAGCATAAGTCCCACTTCCATAAACCCAAGTAATAAGAAAACTGAATTAAAACTTTGAGAAACTAAGGCTACATGCCTTTCTTCCTTCTGCTGTTCTCCAGTCATAAACACCTTTCTTCCACTGATCTGGCTGTCAGGGATATTTTTCTGTTAAATCTTCTGGGAGGACTCTTAGCTAGAAGGGCTGTGTACCTTTTATGGATAGAGGTGCTTTCTTAAAGAGTTTAGCATTTTCTTGTGAGAGCTAGATGCTCATTTCTCAGATTGTGGTTCACTCTCACACCAATTTTCAAAAACCCTTTCCTTGTAAACCTTGGATGACATATCAATTTTCTTACAATAGCATTGGTCTGCAGATTGTCAAAACCATCAGATTGAAAGCCAATTGAATTTCAATCGCTAAGTGCTTGGTTTAAATTAGTTGGCTGATTCCAGCTAGTTGCCAAAACATCAAAATAAGCCTCAGGTTTCCAATCACACAACCAATTGAAACATTTCCATTTCGGAACTGGCTGTACCTCTTCAGCTATATACAGAAAAAGTGCCCGTATGAATTTCTAAGCTTAGAAAAGCAGTTTACCTTTTAAGAACTGCAGGCTCTTTTCCCCTTCCTTAAAAATATTCTAGCTTCCTGCCTTCCAATTCACAATTACTCTACCCAGCGTCGTAACAGTAATCACAATGATATTAGAATGGATAACAAGGTGTAGAGCTGGATGAACACAGCAGGCCAAGCAGCATCAGAGGAACAGGAAAGCTGACGTTTCAGGCCTAGACCCATTTCAACGCCCCCTCCCATTCCTTAGACAACATATCCATCCTGGGCCTCCTGCAGTGCCACAACGATGCCACCCAAAGGTTGCAGGAACAGCACCGCATTTCACTCGGGAACCCTGCAGCCCAATGGTATCAATGTGGACTTCACAAGCTTCAAATCTCCCCTCCCCCTACTGCATCCCAAAACCAGCCCAGCTTGTCCCCGCCTCCCTAACCTGTCCTTCCTCCCACCTATACCCTCCTCCCACCTCAAGCCCCACCCCCATCTCCTACCTACTAGCCTCATCCCACCCCCTCGACCTGTCCATCCTCCCTGGACTGACCTATCCCCTCCCTAACTCCCCACCTACACTCACCTTTACTGGCTCCAACCCCGCCACTTTGACCTGTTTGTCTCCTCTCCAGCTATCTTCTCTTATATCCATCTTCTATCCGCCTCCTCTCTCTCCCTATTTATTTCAGCATGTCCCCCCCTCCCCCCCGATTTCTGAAGAAGGGTCTAGGCCCGAAACGTCAGCCTTCCTGCTCCTCTGATGCTGCTTGGCCTGCTGTGTTCATCCAGCTCTACACCTCGTTATCTCAGATTCTCCAGCATCTGCAGCTTCTACTATCTCTGATATTAGAATGGATACTATGGACTGTGAAAAGGAGAGTTTTAAAAGGTGGCAGATATTTCATAACTGAAAGAGTGTCCCATTAGGAAATAAAACAGTGTGAATGACATATCATTGTGATTAATGTAGGAGGTACAGGGTGGCAAATTGTGGAAGCAGAAAATTTACAGGTTTACCAAGTTTAGTTGTGGGCCAGATGATGATGAGGATAGTTTAGAAAAAGGCAAGAAAAGGAAAAATTAGGGGAGTAAGCTAAAAAAGATAAACAAATAGTAGGAGCTTTCAGTCATATGAACATGGGACCCCGAGAGGATGAGTCAGGGAACTAATGGAAAACAAGGAAGTGACAGTGCCTCTGAATAAATATCTTTAATTTGTCTACCTGGTAGAAAAGATTAAAACAGCATCCCAACCGTAGGAGAAAATTAAGAGGCACTAGTAATAGGTCACTATTTAGAGAATAAATACAAGGAAAACAGATGGGACTGAAGGTTGACTAAAGTCCCCTGGATCTGACAAAACAGCATTGTGGTGTTTTAAAGTGGCTCAACATTAATTGTAATTTTCCCGAATTCTTTTAAAACTTCCTCTAAAAAGAGGTCACACCATATAGGAAAAATGCAAACATCTCTTACAGGACTGCATATAATCCTGATATCCAATCACGTAACATGAGCCTGTTGGTTCTAAAGAGTCCTGCACGCAGTGTATAAATTTAGCTTCTAAACTTCAAGGCCTTAGCTCCAAGTGCCACGGGAAACTTTCTCTCTCTCTTCCTCCCCATTATCGGAGCTACACAGAGTTGACTATAGCTTTTTTTTTGGCATCTCTCCTCCACAAACTCACCGAGCTGTCTGACCCTTTTACAACAGCCGTTCCCTGACCCAACTACATTGCCCTTTCTACCCAAAACCACCCACATTCCCCTTTCCTGTCCTTGGGGTTCAGTTTGCAGTTGAACAAGGGGGCAGGGGAAGGTTTGGAACCAGACCGCTTTGAAATAAAGGCATGAGAAGACAAGACAAAACATTTTAATATATGCAGAGATATGTGAAACCAGAGAAGAAAGCAGAGTGCAGCTGCAGGGATGTGAGAGCGAGAGGGTGAAGGAGCAACATTGAGCAGGAATTTTTATTTTTATTCATTCATGGGACATGGGAGTGACTGGCTGGCTAGGATTTATTGCCTATCCCTACTTGCCCTTGAGAAGGTGGTGACGAGCTGTCTGAATATTGCCAGCATACAGTTAAACTTTCTAAAGGGCTCATTTGACAATTCATAGGCTGCAGACTCCCCAACAATTTAGATTTCCATGTTTAATTCAGACGTTAGGAAATCTTAATCGAAACACGACCCAATTCATCATCCCACACTGGGTCATTTCAACAAAGTGACAGAACTCACCTGTTAACCTAACCTTCCTGTAGCCTTTCATAACAGGAAGCCCAGTTGCAAAAGGCATTTATTACAAAAAAGATATCTTACTGAGACAATTTAATACTTACTCCTTTTGTTTATCTGGATATAACAAGTGAGCAGCATTTCAGATACTCAAGGGCAGTGTGCTCTAGAAATCTCTGTGCAGCCCTCAGTTTAAACCCAAGACACACTCAGGACCCAAGAACTAGGGCTTCAACATTAACTTATATTAAAAAAAGGAGCTTGACCAAAAAAAAACGGTGCTCCCAAACAAATTCAGCAACTCAGCCCTGAAGGGCACTTTACCTTCAAGGAACACAGACAGAGATCAAACTGAGCAGCGCCTTGGGAATCTGGAGGACACACCCCCATCTACATGGTTGAGTGCGTCGACAGCATCACGTTACTAGGAGTGACGATAACCAACAATTCATCCTGGACCTCCCATGTAGATGTGACAGTCAAGAAGGCACAACAACCCCTTTTCTTCCTCAGGCAGCTTAAGAAATTCGGCATGTCCATAAGGACCCTCACCAACTATCTGGGTGCAAATTGGATGGGTGCAGCAATTGTTCTGCCCAGGACCGTTAGAAACTACAGAAGGTGGTATGCACAGCCCAGACCATCACAAAAACCAACCTCTCATCCATTGACTCCATCTACACTTCGCATTGCCACAGATAGACCCCTCCCACCCTGGTAACGCTCTCTTCCAACCTCTTCTGTCAGGTAGAAGATACAGAAGCTTGAACACACACACCAACAGGTTCAAGAACAGCTTCTTCCCTGCTGTTATTAGACTGCAGAATGGACCCCTTCAATTTCAAATTGAATGTTGATCTTGCTTTTGTGCACCCCCTGTGCACCTGTAACCCCGTATAACTCACTTTGTCGAAGCACAACATGATCTGTATGTCCCGTTTTCTATGATCTGCCTGTGCTGCTCACAAAACAAAACTTTTCACTGTGCTTAGGTACATGTGACAACAAATCAAATCAGTATAAACAAACAATTGGAAATTAGGAAATTAAAGAAAAGATCTTAGTATATAATAGACACATGGTAGCAAGGTAAGAAGGTCCTTAGGTCTATCATTCTATTCTCAACTGACAAGGAGGTTTATTACATTGCCAAGTTTTACATTAGCATGGCATGGTGATGAGGAAAGGCATCAAAGATAATTTAGCTTATAGAAACACAGCAAGGAAGAAAAGTGGAGTGGGTGGTGGGTGGTAGGTTGCAGCTGCAGTATACAGGAGCTCGTGGATGTTAGTGCAAGGAGCTTGGCTTAAAGACAAATCGATGGTCGAGCTACAGATGTTTGATGTGACAAGGGTGGGCAAGTTACCTGGATATTCAAAAAGGCAACAACAACCAAACCCTCGGCAAGAGCCATAAGATTTGCTGAGTGGGCAATAGCAGGTTGGGTTGGGTTGGGTGGGGCGTCACTAAAAGCAGGATTGAGGAGGTTGAAGTATTAAAGTTACCACAGTCCCAGAGAAAGGACCCATTAGAGAGAGGTGACTAGGTGATAGGTTAACCTGAGGGTCACCATGCCGAAAGCAAGGGGAGAAGTTCACAAGGAGACAGTACTTCACAGCAACCTTAACTAGTGCAGGGACTGAACCAGTGCTGTTGACATTACTCTGCATGGCAAAGCAACCATCCAGCTAACTCAGCTGACCAACACCCAGGCAGAAGTAGTAGAAGAACTGCAATTAGCCAAAAGCTTGGAGACTCTTGCAGTTTGAATGAATGTAGGGGTTGCAGGGTTAAAAAAAAAAACCAATCATGGCACAGGACACCATTCTAATGGTGGGTGTCAATAGGAAATTTGGGAACAGCATATTCAGAGGAGAGACAGCAACTGAAGGTGGTGCGGCCTGCCCAGATCCAGCTTCTGGGACTTCTGCTGTGTGCTGGAGAGGAATGTACAGAGAGTGGGTAAGATCCTATCATCATAAAAGGGACTGAATGAAGAGTCATGGATTTGCAGATGACTAAGATAAAAGAGAAAGAAGGTTGTGAGGAGGATACAAGCTTGCAACAGAATAGAGAAGTGAAATACGTTTAGAATAAAAACAAAGGGAAGTGACGCACTTCAGCAGCACAAACGAGGCAAGAGGATATATGATGAATATTAGACCCTGGGAAGCAGCAAGGAGCAGACTTAGACTTAGAATCCCTACAGTATGGAAACAGGCCCTTCGGCCCAATAAATCTACACTGACCCTCAGAGCATCTGACCAAGGCCCATTCCCCTATAACCCACCTAATCTACACATCCCTGAACACCAGGGGCAATTTAGCATGGCCAATCCACCCAGCCTGCACATCTTTGGACTGTGGGAGGAAACCAGAGCACCCAGCGGAAACCCACACAGACACAGGGAGAATGTGCAAACTCCACACAGACAGTCGCCCGAGAGTGGAATCAAACCGGGTCCCTGGCGCTGAGAGGCAGCAGTGCTAACCACTGAGCCACCGTGCCACCCCAAACGGACCTTGGGGTGCATGTACGCCATCTCTTAAGGTTTCAGGACATGTGGGTAAAGTAGTTAAGGAGGCCTATAGGATACCTGCCTTTATGAGCTGAGGCATTGAGTTTAAGAGCAAGGGGGTTATGCTGGAACTGTATAAAACATTGGTTAGGCCACAGCTAGAGTATTTTGTGTAATTCTGGAACCCACATTGTAGGAGGGATGTGATTGCAGTGAAGAGGGTGCAGAGGAGATTTACCAGGATGTTGCCCTGGGGCTGGAGAATTTCAGTGACGAACAGAGATTGAATAGAAAGGGGTTGTTTTCCTTCGAGCAGAGGAGCTTCAGAGGGTCATGATTGAGATGTATTAATTAGGAAGGACATGGATTAGGTAGCTAGGAAGTAGTTTTCCCCCTTGATGGAGGGATCAGTGACTAGGGGGTACAGATTTAAGGAGGTTTAGAGGGGACATAAGAAAAAAGGTGGTGGGAATCTGGAACTCACTGCCTATAAGGGCGGTAGAGGCAGAAATCCTCACAGGAACTGAAGAAGTATTTAGCGGTGCACTTGTACTGCCAAGGCACACAAGGCTATGGGCCAAGTGCTGGAAAATGAGATTAGAAGAGTGAGGTGGTTGTTTGTGATGGCACGGATCCAATGGGCCTGTGACTGTGCTGTAGATCTCTGACTCAGTAGGATAAGTGACTCAGCAAAGATTTGGTGAAGAGAATCTAATGTGGGAAAACATGGAGGCTATCACATTGGCAATAAGAATAGAAGTACAGAATGCTATTTAAAATGGAGAGAGAGACAGACAGACAGCAGTACACAGCTGTTCAGGTGAATGTAGATATCCTGGTACATAACTACAAAAAAAAAGTGTGCTGATATAGTAAACAGTCAGAGTAATACAGCATGGAAACAGGCACTTCAGACCAAACTAGTCCATGCTGACCGTGGTGTTAAGTCAGCTAGTTCCAACTGCCCATGTTTGGTCCATATCCCTCCAAACCCTTCCCATCTATTTAAAAAAAAAATTTGGATAGGTACAATGTTGCTATTGCAGTTGCCTCAATAAATTTTTCTAGCAACCCATTCCACACATGCACCACTCTCTGCATGAAGAAGTTGCCCCTCACCTTAAATGATTTGGAAAGACCAACATTTCACTGGCTTTATCACAAAGTGGGGGCGGGTAATGAGGTACAAAAATAGGGATTTTTGGTACAGTTGCACATGACATTCCTGGAATCACAGCTAGAGGAATGCGTACAATTTTGGTATTCATTCTTAAGTAGGGAAATAAGAGCAGTTCAGAGAACGTTCACTTTATGCATCCTAGACTGAATGCAATTAATCAATTTCAAGAGAACTAGGATTAAGAGGAGGAGAAACTTGTTTACTCAGAGTTGTTAGGATTTGGAATGTGTTGCCTGGGAGAGTAGTGGAGGCAGATTCCATGAGGTTTCAAAACAGAACGGGATATATATATCTGAGAGGGATGAAATTTGAGGGCAATGGAGATAGGGCAGGAGAGTAAGACTAGCTGGGTCGATCTTTCAGCAGCTGACACAGTACAAAGGGTTGAATGGCCTCCTTCTGTACTGTAAAATTCAAATGATTCTGTGATTCCTGGGATGAAGGGATTTTCTGGACAATCTTGAATATTGGGCCAATTTGGGCCTGTAACTAGCGGAGTCTACTGGGCTGCCCGTTTGGGTGGCTCAGTGGTTAGCTCTGCTGCCTCACAGCGTCAGGGATCCGGGTTCGATTTTACCCTCTGGATTTTGCACATTCTGCCCGTGTCTGTGTGGGTTTCCTCCAGGTGCTCCAATTTCCTCCCACAGTTCAAAGATATCCAAGTTAGGTAGAATGGACAATTTAGTGTGGCCAAATAGCATCCAGGGATGAGCAGGCTAGGTGGGTTAGCCATGGGAAATGCAGGATTACAGGGATGGGGTGCTCGAGGGGGTCAGTGTGGGCTCAATGGGCTGAATGGCCTGTTTCCACACTGTGGAGATTCTATAGCTCCAGAGAAATGAAAGGTACTTCGAGGAATTTCTTCTTGAAAAGATGGATGCCGAGGGGATGTTTCCACTTGTGAGTCAGACTAGAACTGGAGGATGGTTTAAAAATTAAAAAAAGTATCACGTTCAGGGCAGAGGTGAGGAGAAATCCTCTCTTCCAGAGGGGTATTAATCTGTGGAATTGTCCTCTCCCCAGAGCAGCAGCAGAGGCAGGGTCACCGAATATATTTACTGCTGAATTCAAATCGGCAGGATGCCAGTCAAGGATCTAAGTTTACATCGGGATAGACATGAAAATGGAGTTGAGGGCACAAGTAAATCAGGTGTGGTTTGATTAAATGATGTAGCAGTCTCAACAGGCCAAATGGCCTACCCATACTCTTAATTTGTCTGTTGGCATGAAAAGATCTCAAAGGGCGAATGTAAAAGAATGTTAGGGGTAGTGGGGGAGTGGAGGAGTGGTGAAGCAGGGAGTGGTAAAGGCACTGGACTCAACATAAAAGCACAGGGTTTGAATCCCATTGTATCTGGTCGTAGAACTAAAATTCAGTTCACTTATCTGGAACTAATTAACTAGTTTATTAACAATAATATTCATTTTAAGGGCAGCATGGTAGCTCAGTGGTTGACACTGCTGCCTGACTGAGCCAGGGACCCAGGTTCAATTGCATGGAGTTTAAACATTCTCCCCGTGTCTGCATGGGTTTCCTCTCAGTCCAAAGGTATCCAGGCTAGGTGGATTGGTCATGCTAAATTGCCCGTAGTGTCCAGGAATGAACAGGCTAGGGAGAGGGTTAGGCACAGGAAATGTGTGGTTACAAGGATAGAGTGGGATCATCCTCACAAGGTCAGTGCAGAGAGAAAACGAGAGCGAGAAATGCCTATGGTCTTTTATAGGCCTTGATTCCTTACTTCAATATCCACCTCTCTTGCTATCTCAAAATGATCAAGCTGCTTCCCTGTCACCCTGACCAGACGTTAGTTAATTCCAGATAAAAATAAACTGAAATTTAATTCTACTACCGAATGAATCGTTCTGCACTGTTCCATGATAATTACAGAGCTAATGCCCACTAAGTGGCAGAACAGCAGGCCAGTGTTTGTTTAAGAGGCCAGAATTAGAGGAATACATAGCTCTGGCCTACGGCACTGTACATAGAGATAAAAGTGGCATGAGGGATTTGAAAAGAATGAGAAGCTTAGAAACAGGGGTGTGGTTTACCCAGAATCCATGTAAACATCAGTAAGCGCAGGATGAACAGACACAAAATCAGAACACAGAGAGAAATCAAAGTTGGTGCAGGGAAGAGAAGGGAGAACATTGAATAGTTGAAATGAATTCTAGAGCAGAGATGTGGATTCACAACAGATGAGCTGAGGGAGGGGCAGTGTTGGCTGACATTAGAGGTACAAATAGGTGATGACAGTGTGGATGACTGTTGGGAAGTTCACATCAGGTTTGCAGACAGTCTAATTCACCTAGAGAAATTCAGATTCAAGCTGGGGCCAGCGTTCAAAATCGCACAAGCAGCTCTCAAATGGGTATGCCATTCTGCGCCCTTCGTTATATGGACCAATAAAATGGAGTGGCCCTTAAAGTTGGGGAGAGACAGCAGAAGGACTGATCCCATTGGCAGGAATAGCCAGGGACAGAAACAATGGAAGCTGGCACAGCAGCCCTGTCCTCAGAGTCATTAGCATAGCACCCCCACCCCACACCTGTCCCAGCCCCTGGAGGGAAGAAATTGGATGAAGCAAGGTGCAGAACTGATAGGCTGTTGCAGTAGGAAGTAAAGGGAAGAACATCAGGACAAGGTGTTTGAAATACAGAGCGATTGACAGGGAATCCAGCAGAGGACATCCATTAATTACAAAGCCCAGGGCATTCAGTGAAGCATGGGAATGCATCATATACTGAATACACAACAGCCTAAATGGTCCTTCATACACTCTTCTGTTACTGCTTACAGCTCTCAATCAAATGGGCACTCGTATCATATCAGAGGAGCTCAAGCAGTCAAAATCCCAGACAGGGTGGACCATAAGAACGGGGTGCACGACCAGGCCATTCAGCCCCTCCACCAGTTAACCAACTGTTTCCAGTGTACTTACACCCTTTCCTTAAGAAGGAGACCAGTACTGTACACACTGCTCCAACAGTGGTTTCACCAATGCCCTGTCTAAGCCTCCATTTGTCTGCAGTCAATTTCACTAGCAATAAACAAAAAAAAAAAAAATTAGTTCTTATAATTATTCACAAAACTGACTACAGGAATTCACATTTCAAATATGAATTGGAAAATGGAAATTAGGAAACTGTTGTGCTACAGAGAATGTACTTTTTTATTTCAATGTGAAGATCAAAAGTGGAACAAGCCTGTGTTCATTTACTGCTAGAAAATATCCTGTAATTTATGGAAGGGTGGGATTTAATACTTCAAGATATTCTGGCACCAGATATCTTTGCGTTTAAAAACTGCCGAGCAATAGCGTCAATAAAAGTTTGTCCGAGAGATTAAAAGGTCCCTTGCACTCATTTCTGGAAAGCCTAGGCAAGCCAAGACAGGTCCCTCCCACACCCCGCAGAGGAAGAAGAAACAAAAAATTATGCACAACTGTGCAAAGAAAATCCTTCATAGAATCCCTACAGGGTGGAAGCAGGCCATTCGACCCATCAAATCACAGCATCCCCTCTCAAAGAGCATCCCACCCAGAATATCACCATGCCAACCCTACCCTGTAACGCTGCATTTCCCATGGCTAATCCACCTAGCCTGCACATCTTTGGGCGGTGGGAGGAAACTGGAGCACCCAAAGGAAACCCATACAGATACAGGGAGAATGTCCGTGTTGAGTTTGCACAGTCGCCCAAGAGTAGAATGGAGCCCAGGTCCCTCGCACAGTGAGGCTGCAGTGCTAACCACTGAGCCACCATGCCACCCTAAACTTTGAACAAGTAAAAACTAAAGGTCTATGTGAATGGCTACAGAATTGAGGACACTGGTTTATAACAAAGTAATGCCATTATCAGAATCCAAGAGAACAGTGAAGCTATCTCATTCCATCTCTGTAGGCTGTACTTTTCATCTTGTTTTATTCTTAACTGTTTTCCCATTAATGACCATTGCTGAACTCTGCCTTATCCACCCTAATTTGCAAATGAATAGGGATTTTAAAATGGATGCCAGTAATTCATTACCCACAGAGCCATGTTAAAAAAAAGTCACACCATAAGAAATAGGAACACAAGTAGGTCATTAGACCCCTCAGGATTGTTCTGCCATTCAATGGCATCATGATTGATCAACTCCACTTTCCTGCCTTTTCTTTGTAACCCTGGAATCCCCGACTGATCAAGAATCTATCTCAGCCTTACTTATATGCAAGGTCTCTGCCCCCTCAGTTCTCGGTGGCAAGGAGTTCCAAAGACTCTGAATCCTCAGAGAAGAAATCCCTCCTCATCCCAGTCTTAGATTGGCACCCCGTAATTCTAAGACTATGCCTCTGGTCTCTAGACAAGTTTGTTTATGATAATTAAAGTTTTGCTTTCTATTTCAAATGAAACCCTTTGTGATTTCTTTAATTTTAGAGGGTGATCACAGTCAGGAAAGTTAACTGTCTCGGTGCTACAATTGGTCATTTGTGTTTGTCACAGCTTATACAACAATGGGGCTAAATTTCCAGACACTTCCTATCAGGGTCAATACACTGCATACCAACGACGTGTGATCCATTAACTAGATCACAGATCCCAGGTTTCAGATCTCTGCCAGGTCTCTCACTGCTTAGTGAATATGTTGGGACAATCTCACACGTCCTCATATTATACTCCATTTGCCAGATCTTTGCCTATTCACGTATCCTATGTCTTCTTCACATTTTACTTTCCTACCATCTGTTAAATCCCTACATTGAAATCATTTTCACAAACTGTGAAGCGTTTGAGGCCCCAAAAACTGATCCCTGTGGCACTTCCCCCATTACATTTGCCAGCCAGAAGTGACACATTTATGCCCACTGTTTCCTGTTAGCTAGCCAATCCCGTGTCTGTGCCAAAACATTACCACCTACAACACAAGCGTCATTTTCTATTACATTTGACATAGGGTTGTAGAATCATACAGCACGGAAACAGACCCTTCAGTCCAACCAGTCCATGCTGAACATAATCCCAAACTAACTTAGTCCCACCTGCCTGCTCCTGGCCAATATCCTTCCAAATCTTTCATATTCATGTACTTAGCCAAAGGTCTTTTAAACATTGTAACTGTACTCACATTTACCACTTCCTCAGGAAGTTCACTCGACACGCAAACCAGCCACAGTGTTTAAACAAAATTGCCCCCGTGTCATTTTTATACCTCTCTCTCATCTTAAAAATGTGCCTAATCTTGAAATCTCCCATCCTAAAAGGAAAAGACAACTACCATTAACTCTATCTGTACACCGAATTAATTTATAAACTTCTATAAAGACACCTCTCAACCTCCTACGCTCCAGTGAAAAAAGTCCCAGCCTTTCTTTATATTTCAACCTTCCATACCCAGCAATATCTTGGCAAATCTCTCCTGAATCCTTTCCAGCTTAACATCCTATAACTGGACAACCAGAATTGGACACAGTACTCCGGAAGAGGCTTCACCTATATCCTGTACAACCTTAACATGACTTCCCGAATACTGCACTTAAAGCACTAAGCAATGAAGGCAAGTATGCCAAATAACCTCTTGTCTATATGTGATGCAAACTTCAAAGAATTATGTACCTGAACCCCAAGTCCCTCTGTTCTACAACACTAGCGAAAGCTTTATCTTTAATTGTATAAGCCCTACCCTTGTTTGCTGTACTAAAATGCAACACCTCACATTTATCAAGACTGAACTCCATTTTTCAGCCTTCTGGACATCCAAGTACAGTAAACCCATCAGTCCCTTCTTATCTGCAACACCTATTTCATCAGGCAACTCCAGAAAGTTGGCTAAACATGGTTACTATTTCACAAGTCCATTTAAACTCTGTCTGGTTGAACGGGAAATATTCAACTGCCCTGCTACAACATCTTTAAGGTGTTACGGAAAAGATGTCATGGCTACTATTAATAAAACTGGTCCATAGTTTCTTGCTGTTTTCTTTTGTGAATAAAAGAAGTTATATTCCAGGTTTCCAATCACATAGAACCTTCCTTGAATCTAGACAAATTTGTAAAATAAGAAACCAAAACATCAACTCTCAATTGTTATGTATTGCATTGAGCTCATCTATTGCCTCAACTCCTTGTTTCAGATCATGACCCTGAACAGCCTCACGGAGCTGACTATATTTCTTTTAAAAATCGTCTTGGGAAGTGGACATCATGAAGCTCGGCCAAGATTTATTGCCATTTCCGAGTTGCTATTGTGAAGGTGAAGCATTTCAGTTCATGTAGGGTAGGGACATCACAGTGCTGATGGAAGGGGAGTTTGCTCTCAGTGACAATGAGGTGACAGTGCTACAATACCAAGGCAAAATGCTCTATGGCTTATAAGGAAACTTGTAGGTGATGGTCCCATGTCTACTCTGGTCCCAGTGGTAGGATCGCAGATTTGGAGAGTGCAATAGGAGTCTTGATGAATTGCTGCAGCACATCTTGTAGACCCTGCTGAAGGGAACAAATGTTGGAAGGTGGTGGATCAAGCAGGCTGCATTGTTCTTTTTGAGTGGGCTTTTTGAGTGTTGTTGGAGCTGCACTCATTCAAGCCAGCAGGGATAGTTCCATCACAATCCTGACTTGTAACTCCTGAGATCCTTCATCATTGTCACATACTCCTTCTGACTGAGGAGATGATCTGCAAAGATCCCCATTTCATGTATTTCTTCATCCTAAGACATCCCACCTTCCCGCGTCTGTCTGGAGGATAACGCTGGGAAAATTGATTTTGAGTGCCTCTAGAATACAGGAACTTTGGAGATTTAATCCCCTTTCATAAGCCATAAGTCCCAGAGAACTCGAACATGTCTTTTAATCAGGCCCATAATCAATGCAAAACCACCCATACCTACATTGCATCCATTTCTGGGTGTAGCAAAGCCAACTGTGGACATTTCCTACTCAATCTGTTATCAGAATCCTTACAGTGGAGATAGAGGCCCTTCGGCACATTGAGTCTGCACCAACCTTCTGAAGAGCATCCCAACAAGACCCAAACTCTATCCCCATAACCCTGCATTTCCCATGACTAATCCACCTATTCTACAAATCCCTGAATGATGGGGCAATTTGGCAAGACCAGGCCATCTAAGCTGCACATCTTTGAAGGATATGTTATTATACACCTTTGGAGCAGGTGGAACTTGAACCCAGGCCTCCTGGCTCAGAGGTAGGGACACTACTACTGCACCACAAGAGCCCCCAGTCCCAACTGCACACTGCACCCCAACAGCCCCAGATTAAAAATACTTCACCCTGGGGTACCCTCTACCCAGGCATGCCCAACAAGTTAGGAAACTCCTCTCCCTATCCCCAATTTCTGCTCCATACCTCAGCAGTAGAACTCCAGACCTTAGTCTCCAACAGCACTGAGATCTTCCAATAGATTGCTAAGCACAGGGTAATGTAGAACTTGTAAACAGCCACCATACCTCAAACATCACGTGGGCTTTGTCATTGCCCACACAAAGCTAATGGTTTGTCATCATCATCCTACCAATGTCCAATCTGCACCAAACTATCTCAAACAGTCAGAGATAGTAGGAACTGCAGATGCTGGAGAATCCGAGACAACAAGGTGCAGGGCTGGATGAACACAGCAGGCCAAGCAGCATCATAGGAGCAGAGAGGCTTAGATGCTGCTTGGCCTGCTGTGTTCATCCAGCCCTGCACCTTGTT
>NC_063344.1:69082643-69163291 GCF_021869965.1 Rhincodon typus | reverse complement strand
GTAACTGAGCACTGACCACCCTGTGTGCCTGTAACTGACCACAGAGCCCCCTGTGTGCCTGTCACTGAGCACTGAACACCCTGTGTGCCTGTCACTGAGCAGTGAACACCCTGAGCGCCTGTAACTGAGCACTGAACACCTTGTGCACCTCCTTTACCCTGCAGGTAGAGGTAAATTCACTATAGTTCCAGAGGACCATAGGGCTCCCTTCAAAGAGAGATACCTAGTGGTGGTTTAATCTGAGGATCACTACACCTCAGGCAAGGGGTCGGAGTGGGGGCTGTTGTGGAGTTTGGGAAGGTGGGGCCTTCCTGGGAACCTCACCCAGTACAGAAATTGAACCTGCACCGTGGTTGTCATTCTACATCAGAAACCAACTAACTGAGCTAACCAAGACGAACTGAATTGCAAATGACAACTAACAATGGCAAACTGACAACAGTAGATTGAACCTGCAGTAATATTTGTGATTCAAATACCTCAAACTGAACTCATTAACACAATTGGAATATGTTGCATGAGATGTCTTTACTTCTCACCCCTCAGAGATGTGTCATCATATAATGTTAAGTCTCAAGCTCGTCCCAGGTTCAGGTGATATGTGTATTTTGTCCCCTGCAGGGTATTTGTACCTGATGCAATGATGTTTATGTTATTCCTCTTCTTGGGATAATGTTAGATTCAACAGAATGTGTAATACAGCTATGATATAAGGTGTGTGATTATACATGCTTTAACATAATTTATTTGATATTGCTAAATGCATACAATACCACAGCTGGAATACTGTGTACTGTTTTGGGTCCCTTACCTAAGGAAAGATAGACTGGCATTGGAGGCAGTCCAGAGTAGGTTCACTAGGCTGATATCAGAAAGAAAGGGAATGTATTTTGAGGCACGGTTGAGTAGGTTGGGATTGAACTGATTGGAATATAGATGAATGAGAGGTGACCCTTTTGAAGGTTATTAGATTCTTAGGGGTCTTGACAGGATAGATGTGGAAAGGTTGTTTCCCCTTGCACAGGAATCTAGGGCCAGAGGGCATAATCTCAGGATAAGGTGTCACACATTTAAAACTGTTGCAGAGATAGTAGGAACTGCCGATGCTGGAGGAGGAGGAATTTCCTCCCTCAGAAGGTAGTGAATCTATGGAATTATTTGCTGCAGAGGGCTGTCAAGGTTGGGCCATTTAAGTGTATTCAAGGCTGCAATAGACAGATTTTTAATCAGTAAAGGAATCAAAGATTATAGGGAAAAGGCAGGAAAATGGCATTGAGGATTATCAAATCAGACATGATCAAATTGAATCTTGGAGCAGACTTGATGGGCTGAATGGCCTGCTTCTGATTCTATAAATTATGGTCATGTCTTAGTGTTTGAAATTCAACTGGTGACCTATGGGATTTGGTCTTTATGAGGAGTTTAATGATCAACGTCCTACAAATGACAGGGGTCCCCATCGTTACAGATGTCAGTCTTTAGCCAATTCAATTTACTCCACATGATATTAATGAATGGTTGGAGGCAATGGACACTGCAAAGGCTCTGGGCCCCAATAACAATCGGACAATAATACTGAAAACTTGTTCTCCAGAATTGCTGCATTCCTTGCCAAGCTATTCTAGTACAGCTATAATACTAGCATCTACGTGACAATGTGAAAAATTGCTCAGGTATGCTCATAGCACAGGACAAAATAAACCTGGCCAACTACCATCCCATCAGTCTACTGTCGATCATCAGTAAAGTGATGGAAGATGTCAGTAACAGCGCTATCAAGCAGCACCTGCTCAGTGACACCCAGTTTGGCTTCCACCAGGGCCACTCAGCTCCTGATCTCATTACAGCCTTGGTTCAAACATGGACAAACGAGCTGAATTCCAGAGGTGAGACAATAGTACTTGTCACCAAAGGCCACAGTGTGGAATCAATAAGAAAGAGAGAGATAACTTTCCCCTGGCCAGAGTCATGGCTGGCTCTGAGGAAGAGGGTTGTGGTTGTTGGAGGTCAGTTATCTCAACTCCAGGACATCTCTGCAGGAGTTCCTTCGTGTGCTGTCCTAGGCCAAACCATCTTCAGCTGCTTCATCAATGACCTTCCCTCCACCATAAGGCTAGAAGTGGGGATATTCACTGATGACTGCACAATGTTCAGCACCATTCGCAATGTCTCAGATACTGAAGCAGTCCGTGCTCAAGGGCAGCAAGACTTGGATATTATCCAGGCCTAAGCTGAAGAGTGGATAGTAACAATTGCAATATGCAAATCCCAGGCAATGACCATCTCCAATCAGAGACAATGTAACCATTGTCCCTTAACATTCGATAGCACTACCATTGTTGAATCCCCCACCATAGACTCCCACTATAAATCTTAGGTGTTGCCACTGAATAACTTAACTAGAGTAACAGCATAAGTACAAAAACAAAAGTTGCAATTAACTCTGAATTTTTTTCTTCACAGGTGCCGCCAGACCTGCTGAGCATTTTCAGCAACTTCTGTTCTTTTTCCTGATTTACAGCAAACACAGTTCCTTCAGTTTTTATTTAATAGCGTAAGCACTGTGGCCACAGATCAGAGGCTTGGCAACTTGCAGCACGTAACTCATGTCCTGACTCCCCAAAGCCTGACGACCATCTACAAGGCACAAGTCAGGAGTGTGATGGAATACTCCCCACTTGCCTGGATGAGTGCAGCTCCAACAATACTCAAGAAGCTTGACACCATCCAAGACAAAGCAGTCTGCTTCATTGGCCCCACATCCACAAATATTCAGTCACTTCATCACAGACGCTCAGTAGCAACAGTGCTATCTACAAGATGCACTGCACACATTCACCAAAGATCCTCAGACACTACCTTCCAAACCCACAACTCCTATCTAGAAGGACAAGGGAAGCAGATACATGGGAACACCACTAACTGCAATATACCCACTAAACCACTCATCATCCTGATTTGGGAATGCATTGCTGTTCCTTTACTGTTGCTGGGTCACAATTCTGGAATTCCCTCCAACATTATGGGTTACTTACAGCACACAGACTGCAGTGGTTCGAGAAGACAGTTCACCACCATCTCCTAAGAGCAATTAGGGATAGTTAATAAATGTTGGTCCATCCAGTGACACGCACATCCCATGAATGATTTAATAAAAGAAAGTTTTAGAGCCAGGAATATTCTTAATGCAGAGTGAAAAGCAGAGAGTCTCTGGAGTGATAGTGGCATTTTGTTTACATTGATTTGTTGACAGAGGGAATATTGAAGCACATTGGTTTGCTTTCAGCTGGAATAATCAGTAATTGATAGTTTTTTTTTGGCTTGGGGTTAAAACCAACAACTTGGAAAGCTCTTGCTTTCAATCTACAGAAGTCCTGGCCAGAGATGGAAGTCAAACTATAGTTCCTCCAGAAGAAAGGAGAAAATTCAGAACAGTTAGGAAATAGGTTACCTCAGTGTCAGGATTTCAGTTTGAATGCTCCAGGCCAGAGGTGTTTGGTTAGAACCCGGAAGAGATTCGTCAATGTTGAGAACATCTAAGCTCAGTTGGTGAATGATCAAAAATGGTACAATCAAACTCAAAAATGAAAATGGAAAGGAACAGTTAATTTAAAGCCATAGGTGTGATGAAGAAGCAAACTCTCTGTTGCTTGAGTACTAGAAAGTAATAGTGTTGGGATGGATGAAGTTGTATTTTTACTATGTTTCAAAATCTTACAAATTTTATAACATATATGCTTTGGTTTATTCGATGTTATGTACTTTTCGTTTGTGTAACAAACTTGTTTCATTGCTAATGTAGAAACTAGGAGCAGGAGTAGGCCATTTGGCCCTTCAATATGATCATTGCTGATTCTCAATGTTACATTCCAGTTTTCTCCCCAGACCTCTTCATGCATTTGATATCTGAAAAAAACCATCAATCTCTTTCTTGAATATTTTCAGCAACTTGGCCTCCTGTGGTTGAGAATTCCACAGGTTCACTACCCTCTGAGTGAAGGCATTTTTCCTCATCTCATTCCGAAATGGCCTACTCTGTAATCTCAGACTATGATCCATGGTGTTATGCTTCTTTAGCAAGGAAATATCCTTCTTGCATCTCATCTGTACAGTTCTGTTAGAAATATATACCTTTTAACTAGATCCTCTCGCATCCTTCTAAACTCCCAGTCAAACCACTATCTTCTCATAGTCCTGCTGTTCCTGGTGTCAGCCTAATGAACCATTGCTGCATTCCCTCTATGGTAAGAATATCTTTAATATCATATCTGCAACATCACCTGATTGTATTTCATCCTTGTTAAATAAAAGAAGCAAACTATGATGTATGAGGTAAGATTTCAGTCTGGGATCTGACTAATCCAGTAATAATATTAGTTGGCTGGAACACTGCTAGTGCATGCAGGTGGAGAAAAGGTGGCAAGGTGTTCAGAGGGGGTGAGTGGGCAGTGCAGAGGGCATGCAGTGTTAGTCATGTAGGAAGTTGGGGGATGAGTGTGGATAAGGGAGGATGTTGCAGCAATAGTGCGAGTGGTAGAGCATAAGCTTTGTTGGGAGGTGTGTGAGGTAGCAGAGACAGAGTGAGTGTGAGGTAGCAGAGAGAGGAGTGTGGCACTTAACCTGGTGGGCAGAGAAGGACCTTCTTATGGCCCTGTTCACCAGGCCTCTACACCTTGGAGACAGCCCTAGTCTGTATGGTGACCTCAGATCAAGCTGCCAGGGTCTGGTGTCACGGCATCTTCTGCCAGTCCTTCGGGAAGTGAATGCCCCCTTTTGTACCAGCCTCACCACCAGGACTTCTATATTCCTGTTGGAGAACCATGGTGACCCCTTCTCTGAAACATTCTGACTCTGAGTAGGGCAGCTTCAGAATGTCAGAGCTGATCCTGGGTGTATGATGCACTTTTTATTATTGCACAGTCTCCAGGGATGCTGGGAATTTGGCAGATTTGGGTGGCGAGTTGTCCCAGGAAGGGCCTGTGGTATGGGGCTAGAATCAGATGAAATGGGCACCACTGGGGCACGTGGCCAATTAATGAGGAGAATTTGGTAAGATATGGCGAGAAATCTCACTCTCCCTCATGGCAGCAGTCCCTCCAAAAAACTCAACAGAACTCACACTTAGCCAAAAAAGATTCAGGCCTCTCTCTCTTTTTCTCTTTTTGTGTCTTTGTGTCAGAAAATGTCTCTGTCCCTCTTTCTGTGCCATGTGTAGAAACCGTAAGATGCTTGGTGTTTGGGTCTCATTTCCATGACAACCATATTACCTGGGCCTGTCTCCGAGCAGAGGTTTAGTATAATACCCATCCTCCCATTCAGAACGTTCTGTTTAACCTTAAATTAAAGGAGACACTTTTAACACACAACAGTCTCATTTAGCCCTGCTTTTGTAACTGTAAGAACAAAGGGACTTGAATTATCATATAGACAAATCACTTAAAGCTACTGGATACTGTTTAAATAAGATTAATAATGAAAGCAATAAGTTAAGATTTAAAAAAGCGAATTGAGTCTTGACTTTCATTGCAAGGTGTTGGAATATAGAAGTGACCAATTCTTCCCTTACCTGTAGAGAGACCTGGTTTGATCACAAGTGAGGTACTACATTCAATTTCACACTTCAGGAAAGAAAAACTGATAATCAAAGGAGTTCCCTTGAATTAATACAATAAGATACGGGCCAGGTGCATTTACCTGGTTTGTATTGCTCTGAATTTAGGTGTTTAATTCCCTTTCAATGAAAACTCGTAAAGGAACAGATTAGGTAGCTACATAACAATTTCAAATGATCTTCCCTCCATGATAAAGTCTGAAATCAGGGAGAAGGACTTGTTTATAATTCAAGAAATTAGCACAGAGGGAGAGGAGGTGCTGAGGGGTCTGACAGGCTTAAAAGTAGATAAATCTCCCAGGTCGGATGAAATCTATCTCAGATTGTTGAGTAAAGCACGGGAGGAAATAACTGGGGTGCTGGGAATAATTTTCAATTCCTCTCTGTCCACAAGAGTAGTGCCAGAGGACCTCATGTTATTTAAGAAGGGAATGAGGTGCCAGAGAACTGGAGGACAGTCAATGTGGTAATGTTACTTAAGAAGGGAATGAGGGATAAACCAGGAAGCTATGGTCCAGTCAGGGAACATTAGTTGGGGTGGGGTCTATTTGAATCTGATCTGAGGGTTTGTTGGTGGGATAGTGAAGCAGTGGTCAAACCTGAGTTTACCTCAAACTGGGTAATTTACCTACAACAACGCAATTTTACGTTATCCCCAGTAACATAAGGAAAAGAGTACAGACAGACCAGTATTGAAGGTCCAACAGACAACTAACTATTATGCAGTAATATTGCACTCATCAGGCACATAAGGGTCTGTGTTAATATCAAACTACTAACTTATAACAGAGAGCAGTATATTTCCAGTAACACAGTCATGTTTCAGGTGATTCCAGGCAAGGATAGAGTCTGAGGAACTGTCATAAAAGAGAAACTCAAAACAGTTCCCTTGACTCCAGATACGGTCTAACCACTGGCTAAAGTAGTTTCAATGACTAACCAGCAACTACTTTGTGTCATCAATCAGTCTTGTAGCCTTCTCCAATATTATTATAACCAAATAATGGAAGTTGTTCAAGGAAAACAATCAATTTCAATTCCCAATATGTTTCTCTTGCATTGTGAACAAGTGTTTCCTTCATTTCCATGTTTCGCAACCAGTGGTTTCTGATGAAGAGCAAGCTCAAATTAGGGGAACTCGATGCTTCAAAAAAAAACCTCCATGTCTGTAAGCAGCTTCAGCCTGTAGGTAGAGACTAAAATCAAGCAGAGAGAGAGAGAGAGAGCGATGTAAAGGAATGTTTCAGCTTCCTCCCTATACATTCAGCCTGACTCTATTAGGTGCTGTTCACATTCCCAGTTTGTTGCCAATAACTGGCCATGCTGATGGAGGAGCCTCTTATCCACAATTAACAGACTGGAACACATTTGGCGGGTGAAGGAGGGGGGTGCAGCTTTACAACCGCCAGGAGGAGGGGGTACAAGGGGCTGGAACAAAAGACTCTGCCACTGGGATCAGGACTGGATGGAGCAGCAGGTCCTGTAGTTGGCGCTACCAATCTCTGTCTACGATTCACTTCATTTCATTGTTTCTGAGCCTGCCATTAGACATAAAGAGGGATTGAGGGAGCGCGGACTCTTTGCATTGGGGGCTAGCAGGAAGTTCCTGTTTGTAGCTACGTCCTCTCTGTCTCATGGGGCCCTGGCCGAGGCTCTCCATTGGACACTGAGCCTGCACCCTGCCCACTGCTCATTGCACCAGCACCAGCCTGGCTGCCCCTGATTGGCTATTCACTGCTTGACTCACCCAGTGACTGAGATAGTAGGAACTGCAGATGCTGGAAAATCTGAGATAACAAGGCGAAGAGCTGGATGAACACAGCAGGCCAAGCAGCATCAGAAGAGCAGGAAGGCTGACGTTTCGGGCCTAGACCCTTCTTCAGAAATGGGGGAGGGGAAGGCGGTTCTGAAATAAATAGGGAGAGAGGAGGAGGCGGATAGAAGATGGATAGAGGAGAAGATAGGTGGAGACAGGTCAAATAGGCGGGGATGGAGCCAGTAAAGGTGAGTGTAGATGGGGAGTTAGGGAGGGGATAGGTCAGTCCAGGGAGGACAGACAGGTCAAGGGGGCGGGATGAGGTTAGTAGGTAGGAGATGGGGGTGCGGCTTGAGGTGGGAGGAGGGGATAGGTGGGAGGAAGGACAGGTTAGGGAGGCGGGGACGAGCTGCGCTGGTTTTGGGATGCAGTAGGGGGAGGGGAGATTTTGAAGCTTGTGAAATCCACATTGATACCATTGGGCTGCAGGGTTCCCAAGCGGAATATGAGTCGCTGTTCCTGCAACCTTTGGGTGGCATCGTTGTGGCACTGCAGGAGGCCCAGAATGGACATGTCGTCTGAGGAATGGGAGGGGGAGTTGAAATGGTTCGCGACTGGCAGGTGCAGTTGTTTATTGCGAACCGAGTGTAGGTGTTCTGCAAAGTGGTCCCCAAGCCTCCATTTGGTTTCCCCAATGTAGAGGAGGCCACAGCGGATGCAGTATACCACATTAGCAGATGTGAAGTAGAGGTGAACATCTGCTTGATGTGGAAAGTCTTCTTGGGGCCTGGGATGGGGGTGAGGGAGGAGGTGTGGGGGCAGGTGTAGCATTTCCTGCGGTTGCAGGGAAAAGCCCACCGACTCCCACAGCTACCTAGAATACACCTCCTCCCACCCACCTTCCTGCAAAAATGCCATCCCCTATTCCCAATTCCTTCGCATCCGCCGCATCTGCTCCCAGGATGAGGCATTCCACTCCCGTACATCTCAGATGTTCTCGTTTTTCAAGGACCGCAACATCCCCCCCTCAGTGGTCAAGAACGCCCTCAACTGTGTGTCCCGCATTTCGCGCAACTCATCCCTCACACCCTGTCCACGCAATAACAACCAAAACAGAATCCCCCTCGTCCTCACGTACCACCCCACCAACCTCCGGATCCAACGCATTATCCTCCGACACTTCCGCCATCTGCAATCCGACCCCACCAGCAAAGACATTTTTCCCTCCCCACCCTTATCTGCTTTCCGGTGGGACCACTCTCTCCATGACTCCCTTGTGCGCTCCACAGTCCCCTCCAGCCCCACCACACCCGGCATTTTTCCCTGCAACCGCAGGAAGTGCTACACCTGCCCCCACACCTCCTCCCTCACCACCATCCCAGGCCCCAAGAAGACTTTCCACTTTGTTCATCTGCACATCTGCTAATGTGGTATACTGCATCCGCTGTACCCGCTGTGGCCTCCTCTACATCGGGGAAACCAAGCGGAGGCTTGGGGACCACTTTGCAGAACACCTACGCTCGGTTCGCAATAAACAACTGCACCTCCCAGTCGCAAACCATTTCAATTCCCCCTCCCATTCCTCAGACAACATGTCCATCCTGGGCCTCCTGCAGTGCCACAACGATGCCACCCGAAGGTTGCAGGAACAGCAACTCATATTCCGCTTGGGAACCCTGCAGCCCAATGGTATCAATGTGGATTTCACAAGCTTCAAAATCTCCCCTCCCCCTAACGCATCCCAAAACCAGCCCAGCTCGTCCCCGCCTCCCTAACCTGTTCTTCTTCCCACCTATCCCCTCCTCCCACCTCAAGCCGCACCCCCATCTCCTACCTACTCACCTCATCCCGCCCCCTTGATCTGTCCGTCCTCCCTGGACTGACTTATCTCCTCCCTACCTCCCCACCTACACTCACCTTTACTGGCTCCATCCCCACCTCTTTGACCTGTCTGTTTCCTCTCCACCTATCTTCTCCTCTATCCATCTTCTATCCGCCTCCCCTTCTCTCCCTATTTATTTCAGAACCCCCTTCCCCTCCCCCATTTCTGATGAAGGGTCTAGGCCTGAAATGTCAGCCTTCCTGCTCCTGTGATGCTGCTTGGCCTGCTGTGTTCGTCCAGCTCTACACTTTGTTATCTCACCCAGTGACTGGGTAGGTCAGGTTGAGGAGAAGGGATGAAGAGAGAGGGATCGGGAAAGGAGCAAGAATTGGATCGAGTGAGGTGGATTGGATCAAGTGAAAGGGACCTGGTCAAGGGGGAAGGGATCGGGTTGAGTAAGAGGGACTGAGTCAAGTGAAAGGGATTGGATCAAGTGAGAGGGATCTGTTCAAGTGAAAGGGATTGGGTCTAGGGAGGGATCTGGTCAAGGTGAATGGATCAGGTCTGGTGAAAGGGATCGGGTCAAGTGAGAGCAATATGTGTCGTTGTGTCGAGGAAGGGGAATCAGGTTGAGGAGTAGGATCAGGTCAAAGGGGAGGGATTGTTGAGTGCAAGGGATCAAATTGAGGGGGAGAGATCAGTTTGAGTAAGAGGATTGGGTCAGGGAGAGGGATCGGGTCGAGTGAGAGGGATCGGGTCGAGTGAGAGGGATCAGGTCAAGTGAAAGGAACCAGGCTGAATAAGTGGGTCTAGTTTATGGGTGGGATTGAGTCGAGGGGGAAAGATCAGGTTAAGAGAGTGGGATCGGGTCAAGGCGGTTGGATCAGTTCAAGTATGCGAGATTGGGTTTAGTGAGCGGGATCAGGTTGAGGGGGTGGATCAGCTCAAGTAGTTCGATCGGGTGGAATGATTGGATCAAGTTGAGTCAATCAGGTCGAGTGAGTGGATCAGATGAAGGGAGAGGAATGGGTCAAGTGAGAGAGATTGTTTCGAGTTAGAGATTTGTCAGGGGAGATTCATTGTACAGTAAATGTTGTTTTAACCGGGCCTTAATGAACCGGCACTCTCGATAAACCGGCAAAAGAAACGTCTCAAATACCATGGCGTTTACTATGTTATCGCGATCTCTTTGACATCTGTGTAGTCAGATGAGGGTGAAAGCGACAATACTCTGCCAGTAAGTTTTATTTAAGGCAAAGTTGCATTATTACTTAAGTGATTTAAGCTGTAAATAAAGTGAAACAGTGATGTGTACACCCGCTGTGTTACGTTTCTATTACTTAGTGTGTTTTCGCATTGATTGTGCAGACCTCTTGATTATCCAAAATATTACTGTGTTATAGGAACAGGCTGAATAGGCTGGTGTTTTCTTTATCCCTGGAGCGTCAAAGGCTGAGGGGTTACCTTATAGAAGTTTATAAAGTCATGAGGGGCGTGGATAGGGTGAATAGCCAAGGTCTTTTTCCCAGTGTGGAGGTGTCCAAAACTTGAGGGCATAGGTTTAAGGGAAGTGGGGGAAAACTTTAAAAGGGACCTGAGGGGTAACTTTTTCACACAGATGGTAGCGCATGTATGGAACCAGCTGCCAGAGGAAGAGGTGGAGGCGGGTACAATTACAACATTTAAAAACCATCTAGATGTAGATATGAATATGAAGGGTTTAGAGGGATATGAGCCAAATGCTGGCAAATTGGACCAGATCAGTTTATGATATCTGGTCAGCATAGATGAGTTGGATCGAAGGGCCTGTTTCTGTGCTGTATAATTCTATGACTCTGTTTGATCAATCAGCAAACCCTTGGTCCCATAGGTGCCAGATAATAGAAAGTTTTCTGTATTTATTCACCTCTACTTCATGTCGATTCTGACCCTAGTCAGTCTCACATTCTTTGGTCAAGCTAAGCCCATATTGAAGTTTAATGAACATTTGATTTTTTTGCATTATCAGGAAGAGGGGGACACTCTTGACTCTTGCTTTGGCTGGAGGGGCACATTTGTTTCAGAGAGCCAAGCTCCCAGTCCTGGATTAAATCCCCTGAACCTGAGGTAGAGGGAGATATAAATAGAAATTGCTCAAAAAGCTCAGCATGTCTTCACCATCTGTGGAGAGAAATCAGAGTTAACAGAATGACACCTTCCTCAGAACACTCCACAGATGCCACCAGACCTGCTGAGCTTTTCGAGCAATTTCTATTTATATCTCCCTTGATCTCACGTTCAGAGGATTTAATCGATAGATCCAGGTGTCTTGAATCACAAAGTGTAACCAAGAGGTACTTCAGATTCGGTTAAATGTAGTTAAGAGAAGACTCGACAACAGCAATTTGCTTAAATGTGAATGTTTATTAAGTAATAAATAAAAAATGGAAAAAAAGGGAAAAAATAGCAATAAGTCTCACACCCTTCTGCCCATCGGGAACCCCTTGATCAACAATTGGTCCGGAGACTTAGGTTCGTTCCTGGCATCGTACGTGATCCCGGTCAGAGCTGAAGTCCAACAACTTGGAACGAAACTCTGTCTCTTGTACAGTGTAACAAACAGCAAGTACAGAAAACAAGTTTGATTGCACTGTCTTCGGCACATACAGGAATGTTTGCAGAACTCATTCAAGGTCATGCAGCTGTCGAATATTATCAATTTTAGCCTATCCTATTCATTCCACCCCTGATGATATTTGACAGTGCATGGTATAATTGCAAATGCAGATGCAAATCAGCGACAGCCACATGAGAACATATGATGAGTATGTAACATACATCAGAATATTAAAACTACAGTGAAAATAACTATCATCCATATGAATAATATAACAATAGGGTTTATTATCAAATGAGTAATCACAGTGGCCTTTGGGGACTAACCTTTAAGTATATTCCACCAGTGATGTACAGTCAAGGCCGTGATGGAATTAACAAGTCATGATAACTGCCCACCCTCATATGACATGGCAACGTCCATCTGATGTATATTTCACCCCCTTGTCACTAATTCCTGAGTAATACAGACATCTTCACAGAGAATTTGTTCCAACTGAGTAAGGTTGACAAGTGGTGGAAAGCTCTGTACCCCAAAGGTGGTACGGTAGTGCTGTACCTTCTTCCACTTTCCTAATTGATATGATTTGTCTACCTGGGGATCATAGATAGCGTATATATCATTATAACAATGATTAACGGGAGATACCATCTAAAAAAATGATGCAGGGACTAGTAATAGGGGTTTGATTTTGTCCTGTCTCATGAATTACTGTGTCATTGTATGGAATTAACTGCAATGTGCATCTTCCTGGGGAATGTTCAAGGGAGCTTGGTTCAAATTCTGGAGTGTGGAATGGACATACCACACCAAATGGCAACTGCTGACTGTCCCACTGTGAGTTTTATTCACCTCATAAATCCACTTGCCACTCACCTCTGGCAGCCACAATTGCTGGCCAAACAAATGAAAGAGAGTAATAAAGTTACACAATTCCATATATGGGTCGCATTAATAATGCTCATAGTAAAATTACACAGGTTTATGTGACAGGTAGTATATTGCAGATTGGGTTTGATCAGTAATTTTCATCCGGCAAACTTGAATAAATTCACCCAACTATCACTGTAGCTTGACAGAACTATTTGTTCCAATTCTGCTCTTAACAGCTCATGAGTAATTTCATGGAACATACAAGCCATATAATTCAGTGTAGATAAAATACAATCCTCCAGCTGACATTCACACTTACATTTAACACTGCTGATCATATATTTAAAATGTTCTAAAATTAAAACATTAAATATGTAAGTATACATTTTTAAGATATGCAATTGGTTTCCCCTCACTAGAACGAACCTCGGTTCCTTTAGCCAATACTTTCACAAGTCTACATTCCTAAATAATCACCAAGGAAAAAAGCACATTCTAGTTTAGAGTTATAAATAGAAATATTTTCCAAAAATCTTCAAAAGCTTAGTTCACATTTTTATTGCGAATTACCTCACCACCTTCAATTTCAATCTGTTCGTACAACCACTTGCGGTCACAGCGACCTTCTATTCTGTATTTTTGGGAGCCACAGTTAGGGCAGGGTTAGAAGCAGCCCAAACAATCCTCATCCAAACAGTCACATTGGGGTGGCACGGTGGCTCAGTGGTTAGCACTGCTGCCTCACGGCGCCAGGGACCTGGGTTTGATTCCACCTTTGGGCAACTGTCTGTGTGGAGTTTGCACATTCTCCCTGTGTCTGCGTGGATTTCCTCCAGGAACTCCAGTTTCCTCCCACCGTCCAAAGATGTGCAGGTTAGGTGGATTGGCCATGCTTAATTGCCCATAATGTTCAGGGATGTGTAGGTTAGGGGGATGGGTCTGGGTGGGATGCTGTGTGGATTGGTGTGGACTTGTTGGGCTGAAGGGCCTGTTTCCACACTGTAGGGATTCTATGATTCAAACCATATAGTTATTGAAACTATTCTGCTGTAGTGAAATTGTTCCCATCCAGTTCTATTCAGTTCCCATTGCATTACATCAGATAACCAACCAGATAACATATTTCTGGTTATCCCTCTGTCCCAAGCATTTTGTAGCCTAATGACATCCCCAGTCAGGTTATCCACCTTTTGTATCGTGTTTTGCAAGGTCTGAACATCCATGGCATTTAATACTTCAATGCCTGTTCCTAGCCCTCCTAATACCGTACCAAGCCCTTGTTTTAGCCTGGTCTTTTACAGTCGCATAAGTAAAGGTACAACCTCCTCCCCATCAAGCCATCTTGATGTTTTTAAAAGGTAAAGTGTTAAATTTACTTTTATTTCATTATTAGATATGAATTAAACGTTTATTCAAATTGTGCTGTCTTTTGTGTTAGGCTTTTGAGTGATTTTTGAGCGATTTTGAGTGATTTTTTTTGGTGGTCTGGCCCTAGCCTTGCTTTTTCCATAGGCCCCATTATTTCTATAGCGTGATTTTCTATAACGCAATGTTGTGCAGGAACTATTGTGTTATAGCAGAACTGAATGTATCACCTTGTCCATAGGCAAGTATCTCACCAGGCTTAGGTGGGTGTTGCTGGTGATGGACCCTCACTTTTTCTCCTGTACAAAGGCCATTGGATGTTGTAGCTTTATTAGGAGGATGTAACTGGCCACCTCCTTTAAACATTCTACTCATGGGTGTCCCTCCTTTGGGAGGCTATTTATTCAGATTATACAATGCCTGTGGCAGCACTTTGAGCCATCCCTGTGACGTATGATTAGGGATCAATAATTTAATTTATTGTTTTAATTACCCATTCATTCATTCATTCTACAAGAGCAGCTGCTTGAGGGTAATAGGGAATGTGAAAAGTCCAACGTATCCCTTTGTCTGCAGCCCATTGCTGCACCTGTTGGCCTGTAAAGTGTGAGCCATTATCTGATTGTATTTCAGATGGTTCACAATAGTAGGATATCAACTGCTCTAGGCCCTTAACAGTGCTACTCTGATTTGCTTTGGTTATTGGGTAAGCTAGCATTAGCCCAGAGTAGGTGTCCACCATGCGTAACATATGTTGATATCATTGTTGTAACAGTAATGGGCCAACATATTCAATCTGCCATATTTGAGCAGGCTGATCTCCTCGTTTGATTTGTGCCATTGGCTTTTCCGGCAGTAAGATGTGCTTTTACACCTGCCAATGACTTCTTTCACCAGGTCAGCGGATAAGTGCAAACCTCGATCCCTTGCCCATTGCACAGCGCCTTGACGCCCTGAATGTCCTGATTTTTCATGAGCCCATTTTCTACTGTGATCTCTTCAGGTGGATTTTCAACTGTTCTGGCGTTTACAGTTCGGTCTACAGCATTGTTGTGATCCGTGCATGCCAAACCATATGGGAATCAACTTGTTACACAGTAATTTCCATGTGCCCATATTTGTTTCCATAGTTCTGTTCCCCACAGGGCCTTTCCAGCAATCTTCCAGTCATGTGACTGCCGGGTTGGCATCCATACAGCCATTCCATTGGCCACCGCCTACGAGTCAGTATAAATGCACAGAAAGCGACTCTTCTTCTAGCACTCGGACTGATTTGGCACACTGGCTTCCCCCCTCTCCTTCACTGTGGATAATCGTTTGTGTAGAGGGATTCAACACAACCACTCACCACCTCCTTTGGTCATTCTTCCAGGTGGCTGATCCACCAGTTACCAAGCACAAATGACAAGTATCTTCGTGCAGCTGTTCGAACAGAACACCCCATTGAACGTGAGGTGCTGATATGGCCAGAGTTTGTTCACCTAGTGGGTATTCAGCTATTTGTTCATGGTGTTTGGTAACTGCTTCATTTCCCTTCTTGGCATAATCAGCTATTTACCATTTCCATTTTACAATGGACCTTTGTTGGAATCTATCGACCTTGTGGGTTGTAATGTCAGATAACACCCACGTCAGAATCGGTAATTCAGGTCTGAGGAGAACTTTGTCCTCGCCCGTCTGCTCTTCAGTCTCTACTAGGGCCCAGTAGCAGGACAGAAGTTGCTTTTCAAATGGTGTGTAATGCGTATCTGACTCAGTCAGTTTTCTGGACAAGAAGTCCACAAGTGTTGCTGTCCCCTTTTGCCTCTGCCATCAGCTCCACACAGCTACATCTTGTACTACTGCTACTTGTAATTCAAAGGGTAAGCCGGGTATCCGAGGGTCCTGGGCAAGTGCTAGTGCTACGGCCTCTTTAGCGGCCATAAATGCTTTCTGTTGTTCATTACCCCATTCGAACTGAGCTTTCTTTTGGGAAATGGCATATAGAGGTCTTAGTAACGCAGTCAAGTGTGGTATGTGTCTGCACCAACATTCGAGCAGACATATAAATTTCTGTGCCTCGGCCTTGCTAGTTGGAACAACCATTTTTTGCATTTTATATTTTAATTTTTCGGGGATGACTCTACCCCCTTTTCTCCGCAGAATGCCTAAAAATCTGCACTGATTGTACTGGTCCCTGCACCTTGTTTGGGTTCTCTTCCCAGCCTCTGTGTTGCATATGCTGCATGAGTATGGCTAGAGCTTCTGCACCGCAGTTCCCATTAGTCTGCAGATCAAGATGTCATCAATATAACGTGCTGCATGAATGTCCAGTGCCAGCGGACACATATCTAAGTCCTTTGCTACTAGCCCATGGCATAAGGTTGGGCTGTGTAGGTATCTTTGTGGTAGCCAACAGAAGATACATTGGCGACCTTCCCATGTAAAAGCAAACTGAGCTTGTGATTCTAGGGCTATTGATGTCAAGAAAAAGGCATTTGCTAGATCAATAATGGCATACAAGGCATCTGGCCCCTGCAACAAACTTTCTTTAACAGTGACCACATCAGGCACAGCCATTGACAGTGGAGGAGCATATTTGTTCAGTTGGTGGTAATCAACTGTCATTCAACAATTTCCATCAGGCTTCCTTACAGGCCATGCAGGGCTATTGTACGCAGTTACTGCATGTGTCACATTCCCCGCAACTAACAGGCCCTGTACTAGTATCCTTAATTTCTTTGTGTCCTCCTGGAATACAATACTGTTTTAACGAAACTACCCATGTGGGAGGAGGAATAATGAGAGGTTCCTATTTTGCCTTGTCAACACCAACCGTTACAGCTCATACACCAAAAGAGAATTTGCCCAGTGCAGTTTGCAAGATGGCAACTCTTAATTACTCAATGCCGATAATATTTTCTGGTATGTTGGATAACAATACTAGGCCTACTCGTGGGGTCCATTCCCTAAGGCTATTCTAATCCTTGTTTTCATTGCTGGTGTTACCATCTGACCAAATCCACTAATAGTCATTTCGAGCCCTACATGTCTATGTGGATTGCCATGCATAATTGTAACTTCTGCCCAAGTGTCAAATAATGCTGTACATTGCCTTTCTTCCAATAAACAGTGATAGGGACATGAGGCCTCGGGTCTCTGGTTGTCCCAGCAAAAGCCCTTAGACAGACCCCAAAGTCCTGGCCCCACCCCTAATCAATTGGCTGACTGGTTCACTACAACTGCCTGACCTCCTCCAGGCTAGGGTACAGGGATTTTGTTGGAGATGCAGTCTGTGTGGTTTCCTTTTCTCCCTCCAGATCTGATTTAGTATCTCCTACTTCCTCACCCTCTGGGAAGCAATGCATCCTCTACATACTGTACATGGTATCCGTAGGTATTCTGTCTATCTTAGTCTTCTCTATTCCTGCTTTTAGTAATGCTGCGAACATTTCCCTTCTAGTTATCTTTTGTTTCGCCTACGAGCTCACCCCATCTCCAACTTGTTGCCCCCGTTTGTTGCTTGCTCGGGTGGGCCTCACTCTTTGTTTACCAGACTCCACATTCTCTAATTGTCCCAACCACAAACATACCTGTCCCACTGCCTGTCCCTGAGCTGGTCCTAATAGGGCTAACAGGGCACCTCTCATCCAGCCCGGACCACTTCACGTTAGCCGGCTCCACATTCCGGCTGTGAAAGCTTCCTGATCTGGACCCTGAAACTGTGGAGAGTACATACCCACTTGCTTAGCCAAATCCCTCAAATGTTTTATACCTTCTGATACGCCTTTCAACATCGCCTTCCCAATCTATCAGGGATAGGTACTTGTTTCCTATTGCTTGTGTCAGTACATTCCACAATGATCCAGTTTGCCCTAAGCTTCTAAAGACACTATTCACATGTGGATCAACACTTAATGTCCCCAGATTCCCTCGTCCTGTGGCACCCAGCATAATGTGGGCAGCACCCTGATCCGCATCAACAAGAGGCCAAGGGTTCACCCAATTTCTGCTTAAAGCACGACCCCAAATCCTGTAATTCGGACACGGAGCAATCTCTCACTGTTATTGAATTTTGCGGGTTTAGTCCTCCTACCTGTTTTGCCTTATTTGTTATTAGGGACCGTGCTATCAGTCCCATCTCTGAGGGTGGCTCCAGAGGTGAACCATCCCCTACCCCATCCATCCATTCAGACTCTGAATCAGATGAATACCAAATGTCCCCATCCCAATGGTCGGGGTCCCATTGCGAGGTTAATAAGGCGCACACTTTGACTGGGTCAGCTTTCCAATTGCACCATTTTGCTCACTTTTTCTTTGGTACCATCACCAGATGGCATACTATCTGATTCTGTTTCTCCTCCACCTTCTGGGCTCCCTCCTGTGCTGTCTTAACTGCTTCTGTCAGGGTAATGTAACATGTTCTACTGCCGCCAATGCAGCCTCAAGCTGCCTGTTTTAGGCCTGACACTCCTCTAATTCTCTACACATACGATGTTAACAATATCCACCCCATTTGAGGTACACTGTCCTCGTTTGTGGGGAAGCCTGCATCCTGCACAGACTCATGTACAGCAGCCTGTATGAATAGCCCTCTTTTCTCTCTTTTCCCGGTTATAGCTGTCCCCCATTCTTGCCGGTGCCATAATTGGGCTAACAAATTAGCCACAGACCTGAATCCAGAGTATGCCACATTCTATCCTGGAAACTGGAAAATCTTCAGAGCAATAAGTTGCCTTTTCCTTCTCTTAAACATTTTCCTGAATCCCATCTCATCACCAAAAATGTCTCTGATCACAGAGTGATAGTTGTCATGGTCAATATGACCAGGACGACTCTAGATATAATAACTGCATGTAAATTCTGCCCACTGGCACTGTGGGATTTGTATCCACTTCCCCATCTGCCTCTGGATTACCAGTCCACTGAAATTAACTCTACTACTACTGTCTATAACATGAAATGATTTCAAAATCTAATCTTTCCTTCAGCAACTGCTCTGCATCATCAAGCCATCTTTCAGCCTTCTCTAATATTAATAGAACTGAATAAATGAAAGTGTTCCAAGGAACTAAACAATTGGAGTGCCCTCATTGAAGATTTTCCCTGGTTTGCTAACAAAAATGGTCAGACAATTAAACATAATTTCTACAATTCACATCCTGTTGTTCCTGCTGTCAGAGGAAGTTAAAATAGAGGAAACTATTTTTTTGTTTAAAAAAAAGATAAATCCACTACTGCGAAGGCACTTGGGAATGTTTTTTTCCCACAATAAGGCAAGTGTTTGATGGTCTGTCTGAAGGAGAAGCAGCTCAGGTGGTAGATGAGGCTTAGCCCAGCACAGACAGCAAGAGAGAGTGAGAGAGTGAGTGAGAGAGACAGTGGGAGAGAGAGTGAGTGAGTGAGAGAGAAATGAGAGAGCGAGTGGTGAGAAAGAGAGAGTGAGAGACAGGGTGAGAGAGACAATGAGCGAGACAGAGAGTGAGAGAGATGATGAGAGGGAAATGACAGAGTGGATGAGAGAGAAATGAGAGAGTGAGTGAGAGAGAGAGTGAGAAGGTGAGAGAGACAATGAGTGAGAGAGAGAGGACGTGAGAGATGAGTGAGAGAGAGAGCGATAGTGAGTGAAAATAAGTGAGAGAGTGAGGATGAAATGAGAGAGTGAGTAGATGGAGAAAGTGGGTAGTGAGAGTGAGTGTGACAGAAATGCGAGTGAGTAGAGAGAAATGCGAGTAAGTAGACAGAGAGATATGAGAGACATAAATTGAGTGAGTGAGAGAGGGATGAGAGAGAGAAAGCTGAGAGAGAGAGAGATTTAATCAGATGCTTCTGCAGCCTCTGTGCACGCTCAGTGTGAATCAGCAGGCAACTGAATTCTCACAGTCTCAGACTGCCATTAAACGGCCCCCATGACAGAGAACAGGTTTATCCAGGGGTGATTCAAGAAGTCACGAGAAAGGACAATTGCATAGGATAATGAATAAGCTGGGTAATCAAAACCATGTGTAACCAGAAGGTATAGACTATAAATGCATAAGACCAAACTATCAAATAATGTCAGAACAGGAAGGAATAATAAAAAAAAGTCTCATTTAAATGGAGACTGCAGAACCCTATTGGACAAATGGATTCAAGTATTCTTGCTCATAAATTGCAAAAAAGTTACAATAAATAGTTGTTCAAGAAGGGCAGCAGGGATAGGCCAGGTAATTACAGACTAGTTAAGTCTGACATTAGTAGTCAGGAAATTATTGGAAAAAATTCTGAAGGATGTGATTAATCAATGCTTGAAAAGGTGGGATTTATCAGGGATAGTCAGCACGGATTTGTTCAAGGGAGATCCTGTCTGACTAATTGAATTGAGTTTTTTTGGAAAGGCAACTAAATATATTGATGAGGTTAATGCAGTTGATGTGGTTTACATGGACTTCAGTAAGGCCTTTGAGAAGGCCCATCATAGAAGGCTGGTCCAAAAGGTAAGAGCCCATGGGATCCAAGGTAAGTTGGCAAACTGGTGGGCTGGAGGGCCTGTTTCTATGCTGAATGACTCTATGACTCTAAATTTAATGGAAAGTTGACCTTTGTTACAACAGGGATGGAGTTGTCATTCTAACTATAGAAGCTCTGGTTAAACAACACCAGGAATAATGCGCACACCTTTTGGTTTCCTTACTTAAAGAGGAATATACTGCACTTTAGGAGTTTAAAGAAGTTCATTAAACTGATTCCTGGGATGGAGGGGTTGTCTAATGAGGAAAGGTTGGAAAGATTTGAGGAGGTACTGATGAGTGATTGGAAGAATGAGAATTAATCGTGATGAAACACGGAATGTGAAGAGGCTCGGTTGGGGAAGCGGGGTGGATGTAGTGATTGCCGAGAGAACGTTTCCCTTTGTGGGGAACCAACCATTAAGAGACACCATTTCAAAGAGAAAGATTGGGGAGAGAGAAGGAGGGGGAAAGGGATGGTTTGAGGATTGGAGGGAGAGGATAAAGAGAGAGAAGGAAATTTGATGTATTCACAAAACAATTGCTCTGCTCTACACAGGCAAAACTTGGACTGTGTTGCAGGAGCAGCACGCCAAGAAATTCAGTTGCTTCCATTCAGCAGTGCTCAGAAACTTCTGAAGATCAGACGGCAGGATAAAATACCAGACACAGAAGTGCTCACCCGAGCAAGCATCCGCAGCATGCTGAGACAGTCACACCTGAGTTGGGCTGGTCATAGACACCAGTGTTGGAAATACACGTCCCTTTAAGGGCTAAACAGAACAGCTCCGGACTTGACACAAAGCAAGTGATACTCATTAGACTTTGTGAAACTTTGAGTTTTTATCTGGAAGAGGTATAATTCAATAATACCTGCACTTATGAAAACTGTACATCTTGGTTTCCTTCTATGCCAAGGTCTCTAGTACATCAAATATTATAATGTAAACTGCCGACAGAAGGCAAAGTTTCAACTCTTGTGTTTTACACCTAAATAATTTGTTTGGTGAAATGAATTTCTGAAATTCAATATGAAGGCTGTGAATTTTTGTCATCAACTTGCTGAATATTCTATTCTGGCATTTCCCTTATAGTTAATCACACTGGAATAGCATGTTGTTCAAGCGGTAAAGCTGATTGAATATAAATGGTAATCAGCAATCTTGTTTCCTGCCATTGGAATTGTCAATTTCTGAAAAGTGATCCAATAGAGTTTCGTTTTTTTACTTAAAGAAAACAGCTGGGTTCTGGGCTGAAGGGTGGGTTAGATTGGTTGGCTAGATGGCCAGTGTGTAGTTCAGTATAAGAGTCATAGCTTTGTATAGCACGAAAATAGACCCTTCAGTCCAACTCGTCCATGCTGACCAGATATCCTAAACTGATTTAGTCCCATTTGCCATCATTTGGCCCATATCCCTGTAAACCCTTCCTATTCATGTACCCATCCAGATTCATTTTAAATGTTGTAATTGTACCAGCCTACAGCACTTCCTTTGGCAGCTCATTCCATACACACCCACCGTCTGTGTGAAAAAGTTGCCCCTTAGGCCCCTTTTAAACCTTTTCCCTCTCGCCTTAAACCTTCGCCCTCTAGTTTTGGACTCCCCCACCGTGGGACAAAGACCTTGGCTATTTACCCTGTCCATGCCCCTCATGACTTCACAAATCTCTAAAAGGTCACACTTCAGCCTCCAATGCTCCAGGGAAAAAAGCCTATTCCGCCTCTCCCTATAGTTCAAACCCTCCAACCCGGGCAACATCCTTGTAAATCTTTTGTGAACCCTTTCAAGTTTAACAATGTATGTCCTACAGCAGAGGAACCAGAACTGAACACAGTATTCCAAAAATGACCTAACCAATGTCCTGTACCATTGCAACATGTCATCCCAGCTCCTATACTGCACTAGCCAATAAAGGCAAGCATAACAAATACCTTCTTCTCTATACTGTCTACCTGTGACACCACTTCCAAGGAACAACATGAGTTTAATTCCTCTTCCAGCTGACGGAAGCTTGGACCCTGCCTCCTTGCCCTGCTCCTGAAAGTGGAAGGTATTGCAAACCATCGCAGACATGAAAGTGGATATTTCAGTCCCTGTTTGTCTGTTTATTGATATCAGTTGTTCTCTTTGTTGCATTTCAGCCCTGCCCCACACTCTCCTGATCTTTGGGCACTCTGTGTAGAGAGTGGATGAGCAGGGTGGATGAACTCCCAATGGGCTTGCTCACAGACCCATTTATAGAGGGCATCAACAGATCCAGGTCATAATTCTTGATTATCTCCCTTTTCTCCACAGCTATATCTGTGCCTGATGTCCTCATGGAGGAAGCACATAGTGCCCACTAGTGGCTGTAAAGCACTTAGGAAGAGATGGGCACCTCATTTCCACCAGAAATACCATTTTGATTTACTCCCCCTTCCCTTGATTTCCCCCCTTCTCCTTTTTGGGATATTTTGTCATTTTGCACTTCCCCGATGACCAATGTTTGTAATTGTGAGGTAGCCACCAACAGTCAATGCAGAAAAGTGTTGTAATTCCCAATGGCCTGCCTCTCTTCCTCAGCTACATCCACACCCAAGATCTCACAAGCTGTTTACGAGTTTTCAATAGACATCTCGGCATCTCTCTCCTAAAACCTTTCTTTTAAAAAAAGAACCTCTTAAAAATAGACCCGTTAAAGCCATAGTATCATCACACTAGACTTTCAAACTTTTAATCCATCCATCTTGCAATAAAAGCCAACATTACATTTGTAGTCCTAACTACTTGCTGTAGCCCCATGCCAATTTTGTGAGATTCACAAACTGAACCAATTCAGTTAGGTAGAGTTTTGTAGCTTAATTTTGTAAAATATTCCTCTGCATACTCCATTAACCTGTTAAAGTTTGGCTAATATAGCTCAAGATGATTTATCTTAAAAAGCAAACTTTTTAAATTGGTATCAATCACCACCTGTGAGTAGCTGTAATGCAAGTTATTGAAAATGATTTTTATGAAGCATAACAAATTTGATTGGATTGGCAAAATGAGGAGAAGCCGGTGTTGGACTGGGATGGACAAAGTTAAAAGCTACATGACACCAGGTTATAGTCCAATGGACTGACTTCGCCTGATGAAAGAGCAGTGTTCTGGAAGCTTGTGGTTTTAAATAAATCTGTTGGACTATAACCTGATGTCATGCAACTTTTGACTTTGATTAGATTGGGGCATTTTGGCAAATTCTTTAGGAAGTGTAATACAATTCATTTCACAATGTTCCTCATAGGATCCTTGTGTTTGAAAGTTCTAGGTTAATTGTCTGAGCTTCCACCAGAAGCCTTTGAGCAAGGGCTGTTCGTAGAAACTCCAAAAATTGGACAACTACTTGAGTCAGGAGTTCACTCAGTTTTGAGTGGGGCTGGTTTCTTGAACAATGCTTTCAAAACCAGTACCAAAGTTTGTGTAACAATAATAAATGCTGGAAATATTGAGCTGGCAGAACCGGCAAAATTTGCGGAGAGCCAAAACAAGTTAGTGACCTGGAGACCTGAACAGGAAGTAGTTACTCTGTGTATTGGGATCTGGGTGACGTCCGTGGGAATCATGCAGGAAATTGAAACTCCTCTTGGATGATGGTCTACCTTGTGGAATCCTCCACAAAACTTCCCAACTCTGAATTAGATTTGGAGATTTCATACTTCTGGCATAGGTCTGGCCCAATTAGCTGAAGAGTTATCCAGGAAATGTGACAGGGATTAAAGCCTGCTCTAAATCCTGGTTAATTAGAAGACTGAACCGTGCTGTTTTTCTCCCTGCATTGCTGACTACAGACTCAAACATTCATGGCACTAAAACCCTACTGCTGACTGACCCACAACTCCCAGGAACACCTGGATAGCACTCTACCCCCAGACCCCTCACACTGCTGTGGGCCAGAACCCACCCTCTCCAAGTACCCTCTTGCCTCTCTTCTTGCCTCTCCCCTTCGCCCAACCCACACTCCCACAGGAGATGCCCAAACCCAGCACACATCCGTGACCCACGATCTCAACAACACCTCTGTCCCCTGACAGCTACAACCTGCACACTCCAATCCTCACAGTCACCACGACCTGACCCAACTGCAACCAACCATCCTGAGGCTCTTCCCCCATTTGCTCAATTTCACAATGTGCAGGCCATCAGAATATTTGGAGCATTATGAACTGTGAGGAGGACCGTGTAAAAATTCGAAAGGACAAAGAAAAATTGACAGAGTCGGTGAATAGGTGGTAGATGAAGTTCAATGTGGAGATGTGAGAGATGAAACATTTTGGGAGGAAGAAAATGGACAGACAATATAAAGTAAAGAATGCCATGGAATCCCTACCATGTGGAAGCAGGCCATTCAGCCCATCGAGTCCACAGTGACCTTCCAAAGAGCAGCCCATCCCCCTACCCTATCAGTTAGCGTGGCCAATCCACCTAGCTTGCACATCTTTGGACTGTGGGTGGAAACCAGAGCACCCAGAGGAAACCCAGCTGACTCAGGGAGAATGTGCAAACTCGACACAGTCACCTGAGGGTGGAATCAAACCCAGGTCCCCTGGCTCTGTCAGTATGCAATGCTAACCACCATGCTATTCTAAATGGGGTGCAGCTTAGGTGTATATGTGCATAACTCATTGATGTCGGCAGGCCAAATTAAAAGTGCAGTTAATAAAGCATGTAATGTCCTGCACTTAATTGACAGGTGCATAAAATACAAAAACAAAGAAGTTCTGTTAAACTTGTACAAGGTACACGTTTGGTCTCAACTGGAGTATTGCATTCTTTTCTGAAAACCACACATCAGGAAGGATGCAACATCGCTGGAGATGATGCAGAAGAAATTTTGTTCTGGAAATGAGGAAGTTCAGTTATAAAGATGAATTTGGTAGTTGGGAGTATTTTCTTTGGAGGCCATTTAGGAATTTTATAGAGGTATTCAAAATCATGGGGGATCTGGACAGGGTAGGTAAGAGTAACATGAAAGGATCAAGATAAAGAGAATTCAAATTTAAATTAATGGACAAAGGAAGTGAAGGGGATAAGAGAAAGCAACATCTCATGTAGTAAGTGCTTCAGGGCTGGGATGCACTGCCTGAAATTGTAGTGGAGTTAGGTTCAAACTATAAAGGAAGTTGTACTGTTATTTGAAATGGACCAATGTGCAGGGTTATGAGGGGAAGTCTGGAGAATGACACTAAATCCATTGCTCATTTGGAGAGCTGGCATAGACACAATGGGAAAAGTGGCTTCCTTCTGTAATACTATGGGAATGATTTATAATATATTATGTTTGGGAATTTAGATTCTAATGTAACTGAAAATAGATTTTAGTTGTCAGTTCTGTGGAGGTGATTATTTTAAAAAACATCGGAAAGGCATTTTGAATTTTGAGTTCAAAATACTTCTACACAAGCATGTGACTTAAGTTAAGTGACTCCGATATCCAGAACTGTTTATTGCCAAATGTCTACAAAGCTGGAACATGGGTCAGAAGTATCTATGCTAAGCTTAAATATGGGTAATTACGAGGGAACGATGACATAGCCAGCTGGAGCAGACTGGGAATGGAGTTCAGCAGCAAAGATGGTTGAGGAACAATGGTAAACATTCAAGAAAATAATTCTTGACTCACAGCCAACATATATACCAGGAAAGGGGGAGTTGCCCTTTTGATAAGGGAGGACATAATAATAGTGCTTAGAGACTATATTCTTAAGGGGTCATCAAATGAGGCCCTGTGGTTAGAACTTAGAAACAAGGAAGGGGATGGTCTCTCTGTTGGGACTGTATGATAGACCCCAAAATAGCCAACAGGTACTAGAGGAGCAGATGTTTAGAGTAATTGCAGATACCTGTAGGAATAATAGAGCAGCATTGGTTGGAGATTTTAATTTCCCCTGTACTGACTGGGCCACCCAGAATGCGAAAGGCCCGGACGGGGTGGAATTTATCAAATATGTCCAAGAAATTTTCCTAAATCAGTACGTAGAGGGCCCTACTCGGGAGGGTGCAACACTACCGCCTCTTAAGAAACGAGGTGGGGCAAGTGACTGAAGTGTCAGTCAGAGAGCTATTTGGGTCCAGTGACCATAACTCTCTTAGTTTTAGCATAGCTATGGAAAAAGACAGAATGGGTCCATAGGTTAAGGCGCTAAACTAGAGCAGGACCAATCTTGGGGCCATTAGGCAGGATCTAGCAACAGTTGATTGGGTGAGTCCGTTTGAAGGAAAAGGAATGACTGGCAAATGGGATGCTTTTAAGAGTATGATATCAAGAGTCCAGAGACAGTATGTCCCTGTGAGGGTGAAAGGAAAAGCTGGCAGGTTTGTGGGTTTCTGGCTGACGAGGGATAGTGAGGTTCTGGTCAGGAAAAAGAGGAAGGCGTACATTGGGTTTAAGCTAATATGTTCAAGTGAATCTCTAGATGACTATAAAAAATGTAGGAGCACACTTAAGAGGGAAATCAGAAAAGCAAAAAGAGGATATGAGATGGATCTTTCAGATAAGGTTAAAGATAATCCCTGGAGGCTCTATAGCTATACTAAGAGTAAAAGGGTGTCTAGGGAGAGAACAGGTCCCCTTAAAGATCAGCATGGCCGTCTTTGTGTGGAGCCGTTGGAGATTCGGAGATTTTTAATGAATATTTCTCCTCAGTGTTTACTGAGGAGAGAATCATCCATGTTAAGGAAATAAGGGAAACAAGTGGGGGTGTTTTGGACCACAAACACATTACCAGAGAAGAGGTGTTTGCAGCTTTAAAGCACATTAAGGTGGACAAATCCCCTGGCCCTGATCAAGTCCATCCTTGGACATTGCGGGAGGCTAGGGAAAGAATTGCAGAGACCCTGGTCGAGATTTTTGCTCTGTCTTTAGCCATTCGTGAAGTTTTGGAAGACTGGAGGATGGCTAACGTTGTTCCATTGTTTAAGAAAGGTAGCAAAGACAAGCCAGGGAACTACAGGCCAGTGAGCCTGACATCAGTGGTAGGTACGTTATTAAGGAGGATACTGAGGGATAGGACCAACCAACATTTGGATAGTCAAGGGCTGATTAGGGACAGTCAGCATGGATTTGTGTGCGGGAAGTCATGCTTGAAAAATCTTTTACAGTTTTTTGAAGAGGTAACCAAGAGGATGGATGAGGGCAGGGCAGTGGATATTATCCGTATGGACATAAGCAAGGCCTTTGACAGTGTCCCAAGTGGCAGGTTAGTCATGAAGGCTAAGTCGCATGGGATCCAGGGAGAGCTAGCTAATTGGATTCAAAATTGGCTCGATGGTGGAAAGCAGAGGGCGTTGGTTGAAGGTTGTTTCTTGGACTGGAGGCCTGTGACTAGTGGTGTGCCACAGGGGTCGGTGTTGGGACGTATGCTATTTGTTAATTACATAAATGATCTGGATGTGAATGTACAAGGCATGATTAGTAAGTTTGCAGATGATACAAAATTAGCAAGTATCATTGATAGCAAGGAAGATTGTCAAAAGTTACAGAGAGATCTTGATCAGATGAGGAAGTGGGCTGAGGATTGGCAAATGCAATTCAATACAGATAAGTGTGAAGTGTTGCACTTTGGAAAGTCAAACCAAGGTAGGACTTATACAGTAAATGGGAAGATCCTGAGGAGTGTTGTGGATCAGAGGGACCTAGGATTACAAGCACATAGTTCATTGAAAGTGGCATCACAGGTGGACAGGGTGGTGAAGATGGCATTTAGCATGCTGGCCTTCATAGGTCGAGGTATTGGGTATAGGAGTTGGGACATTATGTTACTGTTGTACAAGTCACTGGTGAGGCTGCACTTGGAGTATGGTGTACAGTTTTGGTCACCCTGTTATAGGAAAGACATACTTAAACTGGAAAGTGTGCAAAGAAGTTTTATGAGGATGTTGCCAGTACTAGTAGGCCTGAGTTATAGGGAGAGGTTGGCCAGGATAGGACTTTATCCCTTGGAATGTAGGAGAATGAGGGGAGACCTTATTGAAGTGTATAAAATCATGAGAGGCATAGATAGGATGAATGCATTTAGTCTTTTTACAAGCGATTGGGAATTGAAAACTAGAGGGCATAGGTTTAAGGTGAGAGGGGAAAGATTTAAGAAGGACCTGAGGGGCAACTTCTTCACGCAGAGAGTGGTGCGTATATGGAATGGGCTGCCAGAGAAATTGGCTGAGGCTGGTACAATAGCAATGTTTAAAAGCACTTGGATAGTTACATGGATGGGAAGGGTTTAGAGGTACATGGACCAAATGCGAGTAATTATGTGGGAACAACCTGAGTGGGCAACATGGTCAGCATGGAGCAGTTTGGGCCGAGGGTCTGTTTCCATGCTGTAATACTCTATGACTCTATAACTCTAGGAAAAAGGATTCTAAGAATGGGATAAGCCAATCATAGTTAACCAGGGAAGTTAAGGATTGCATCAAATTGAAACAATGTGATAATGATTAGCGGTAAGAGAGTGGATTGGGAAAGTTTTATAAAATCAACAAAAGACAAAAATGGACAGAGAAAATAAACTTTGGGGATAAACTTGCAAGTAATGTCAAGACAGTCATATATATATACATATTATATATACACTAAATCTATACAAAGAAAGAGAGAAGTCATATTGAAGATAGACTGCATAGAGAACGAGCTTGGGGAAATAATAGTGGGGAACCAGGAGATGGCAAGGAAGTTAAATAAAGTAAAGGAGGAGCGGGAAAAAATGAAATACCCATTGCTAGAGAAAAAGTACTAGGAAACTAATGGGACTAAAGACCGATAAATCCCTTGGACCTGATGGGATGCATCTTCGGGAGATTAAAGGAGAAAGCAAATGCACTGGTAGTAACCTTCCAGGAATCCTTAGATTCTGGAAAAATCCCAGACGATTAGAAAGCTGCCAATGTAATACCATTATTTAAAAAAGGGATGAAGACAAGTATAAGTAGTTTATAGACCAGTTAGCTTAACATCTGTTATTGGAAACATGTTGGAGTCTACTATAAAGGATGTTATAGCAGAGCATTTAGAAATGCTAATATGATCAAACAGAGTCAGCATAGCTTCAGGAAGGGGAACTCATGCCTGACAAATTTATTAGAATTCTTTGAGGAGGTAAGATAAAGTGGAAACAGTGGATACATTACATTTGGATTTTAAGAAGGCATTTGATTGGGTACCACACGCTAGATTGCTTAATAAGACAAAAGTCCATTGCGCTGGAGACAGTGTATTAATATGGATAGAGGATTGGCTAACTAATAGAAGTTGGGTTTCAGGATGGCAACCTGTCATTAATGGCATGCCACAGGGATCAGCGCTGGGCCCACAATCATTTATAATACTTATAAATGACTTGGATGAGGAAAGTGAATGTACTATAGCAGATTTGCACATGACAAAAATATGTTTGCAGGCAAGTAGTGAGGAAGACATGAAGACTTTGCAGAGGGGTTTAAACAGGTTAAGTGAGTGGGCAAAAACTTGGCAGAGGAAATACAATGTGGGAAAATAAAACAATACATAGTTTGGCAGGAGTGCAGAAACCAAAGGATGAAACTATTAACTGCATGATTGGAAAAAACAATGCAGGAAGGAGTTCTTCCCATTCCTGGGGCATTCAGACTGACACCAGAGGAGATGGCACCAGTTGTTTCTGCCTGAACAGAGTTCGGATCCCTATTCTTCTCAAGGCACTTTGGGGAGGGATGAAGCTAACTCTGTGGTTAACGCAGTAACCAGGGGATAATGCCTAAGGGGAATAACAAGATGCACAGGGTACTGGGAGAGATAGGTAGCACTTGAATAAAGAATAGTAAATTAATCATTTGGGTCAGAGTAAAGTAGAAAGTATTAAATCTTATAAATCAGAGTAATTGTGAATACATGTAAATGCACAGTGTGGTACATAAGATTGATGAGTTGAAGGAGCAGATTGCATGATATGATTAGAACAAGAAACCTGGACAATGGAGGGCAATACTGAGGACGATATATATTTCAAGAGACAAAGTATTTAGAAATGTAGGAATGAATTAAAAGGGGAGGAAAGATAGTATTGATTAAGGAGAGCACTGCAGTACTACAGAAAGAGGATTTTCCAGAGTGGTCAAGAAAACAGATTTGATTTGGTTAGAACTAAGGAACAAACAAAGATGCAATTATATTTCTCTATTTAATTTAAAGATCGCCAACCCAGGGAGGCAGTGGCTTAGTGGTATTAGTGCTGGATTGTTAATCCAGAAACCTGGATAACATTCCGGGGATCTGGGTTCAAATCCCGCCATGGCAGATGGTGGAATTTGAATTCAATAAAATATCTGGAATTAAGAATCTGTGTCAAGTGTCAGGAAAAACCCACCCGGTTCACTAATATCCGTTAGGGAAAGAAAATGCCATCCTTACCTGGTCTGGCCTACATGTGACTCTAGAACTACAGCAATGTGATTGACTCTGAACTGCCCTCTGGGCAATAAATGCTGCTTAGCCAGCGAGGCCCTCATCCTGTTAATGAATAAAGGAAAATAAAACTTGTGGGAGTGACATAGAGGAACAAATCTACAAGAAAATTAGAGGTGCAAACTTTTTAGAGTAACTATGATGAGATTTTAACTCTCTGAATATAAACTAGGATAGTGGTAGAATGAAGGGCGGGGCTCACAGAATGCATTCAGGAGAATTTGCTCCAATACTATGTTTCCAGTCCAATTAGAAAGGAAGCATTCCTGGTTCTTGGAAATGAGTTAGGTCAAGGAGAGAAAATGTAAATGGAGAACACTCGGGGTAGTAATCCTTGTATCATTAGGTTTAGGATCCCAGAGATAAAAGACAATTGACAATCTGGTGTAATAATAATTCACTGGGAGAGAACTGATTTCATTCGAGGCAGATTAGAACTGGGCCAAATTGACTAGAACCAAAAATTATCAGGAAAGACTGCAGCTAATCAAGGGGGTTACTTACGAAGAAGAGACAGTTTGGTCATTGTCAAAGGAACTTTCCCTTTAAAAGAAAGGTAAGAAAAGTGTCCAGATGTTCTTGTAAAACAAAAAGGTAAGAATTTATGAATCAGATGAAGTGTGATGTCAGGTAGAAACTACAGTTGAGAATTACACTGATTGTAGAAGGTTCAGAAAGGAGGTGAAAAGGCAAATAGGAGAAGTAATGAGAGAGTATGGAAAGAGACTGATAGAAGAGATTTACAAAGTCTTCTATATGCCTATAAATAACAAAAGAGTAGTAAACAGAATCGATCTGATAATGAACCAAAAAGTAGGTTTACACGTGGAGACAGAGTGTACGGTTGAAGAACGAAATTAATATTTTGCATCTGTCCTTATCAAACAGATAGGTGTTGCTCAGGCTGTGGTAAAAGAGAAGGAAATTCAGTCACTAAAAAGGCTTGAAATTGATAAGGAAGAGGTATTGGATAGGCTATCTCTACTTAAAATTGAGAAGGCCCTGGGACCAGATCAGGTGCATCCAAGGATACTGAAGGAGGTGAGAAAGAAAATTGCAGTGGCACTGGTAGTAATTTTTCAGTCTTCTTGAAACTCAGGAGTGGTGCCAGAGGACTGAAAAATTGTAAGCGTTAGACTTTAATTCGAAATTAATCATCAGAAGGATAGATAACAAGTAAAGAGAGACAGCTTGGATTTCTTATGGCAACATTATGTTCAAATAACCTACTGGAGTATTTGAAGTAATGAAGACAATGCTGTTTAGATGTGTGCATGTATTTCTAGAAGACATTTGACACATTGTTGCACAGTGTAAGTTCATTGTGAATGAAATGGATTGTAGCAACATAGATATAAAATTAACTGAATAATAGAACAGCAAGTAATGGATAATGGATGAATTTCACGCTGAAGAAAGGTTTGTAGTGGATCTCCCCAGGCATCAGCATTCAGGTCTTTGCTTTTCCTGATATATATTAATGACCTTGACATTATCAGTCATGGATAGGACTCGATGGGTCAAATGGGCCTAAATCTGCTCCTATATCATATGGCCTTATGGACTTTGGTGTACAAGGCACAATATCTAAAATTGCAGATGATGGAAAACATGGATGCAAAAGATAAAATAACAGTAGTCTTACCAGACCATAAGGTTGATCTCTATTAGAGAATCAACTGAGAGTGGTTTAACCTGACGGTCATCATGCCTCAGGTAATGTGAGAAGTTAAGAAGGAGAGTCCTTTGTGATAATGTCATGTTGTTGTGGGAATCGAACCCATGCTGTTAGCATTACTCTGTATCACAGAGCAGCCGTCCAAGCCAAACTGACCCTCAAAACTTCAAAATATTGTAAACTGTGAAGAGAACATTTTAGAACTTCAAAAGGATAAAATTTGTTTGAGTTGTGACTAAAGTTCAACGCGGAAGAGTCTGAGTAGAAACATTTTAGAAAGAAAATGGTGAAACCATGCAAGATGAAGTTATTACCCTAAAAGAGGTGCAGAGCAAAAGGCCTTTGACAAGACCCCCCATGGGAGATAGATAAAGAAAGTAAAATCACATGGGATCTCGGGTAACTTGGCAAGTTAGACCCAAACTGGCTTCATGGCATAAGACAGAGATTGGTGGGAGAAGCCTGTGTGACTGGAGGTCAGTGTACAGTGGCTTACCACAGGGATCAGTGCTGGGTTCCTTTTTGTTAGTGATATTCATAAATGATGTAGATGAAAAAGTGGAGGGAGACGATAAATAGGTTTGTGGTTGACATGAAGATTGGCCGGGTGGTTGTCAGTGAGGTAGATGGTTTTATGTTTCAGGAGCATAGAAACCGATTGGTGAGATGGGTAGATCAGTAACAGATGGAATTTAACCCTGGGAAGTGTGCGATAATACACTTTGGAAGGAATAACAAGACGGGGGAGTACTCAGTGGATGACATGACACTGCAAGCTCAGAGGAATAGAGGGATCCTGAGGTGTTTGTCCACAGATCCCTGAAGGGTGCAGAATAGATTTATATGGTAGTTAAGAAGGTATACGTGACACTTGCCTTTATTATTCGAGGCATTAATTATAGGAGCAAGGAGTTTATGTTGAAGCTGTACAGAAGGTTAGTTAGGTCACAGCTGGAGTAATGTGTGTAGTTTTGGTTGCCATACGATAGGAAGGATGTGATTGCTCTGGAGGAGATGCGGAGGAAATTCACCAGGATGTTGCCTGCGATGGAGCAGGATGTGGTTGGGGGTGGAGGGGAGGTGGCGTATAAGGTTATGAGGGACATGGACAGGGTAAATAGGAAGAAGCTGTTCCTTTAAGTTGAAGGGCCAATAACAAGCAGGCATAAATTTAAGGTGAAAGGCAGGTGGTTTAGAGGGGATTTGAGATTAAATGTTATTACTCAGAGGGTGATGGGAATCTGGAATGCACCACCTGGAAAGATAGTTGAGGTGGGGAACCTCTGTTGGAAAATATTTGAATGAGCACTTGAAACTTTGCAACATTCAAAGGCTATGAACCAAGAGCTGGAAAGTGTGGCTAGTGTAGATTTAGTGTAGTTTTGGTGTTACAGACTCAATAGGCTGAAGAACCTCTTCTGTACTGTATGATTCTATGATTCCATTGGCCATGGTATGAAAATACATAAGTCATTAAAGCAGTAAGATAAGTTGAGAGAATGTTAATAAAGCATCCACGTATCCGAATCTTTATTATGAGAATCATGGAGAATAAGAGAAGGTGTATTGAACTTGTTTAAGACACTGGTTCTGACTCATCTTGAGTATAGTATCTAGTCTCAACTGCCAAGAAAAACCACAGAAGAAGTTTATGACAATGCTTCCAAGAATGAAGCATTTTTGTTATAATAGCTTAGTGAGAAATGACAGGTAGTACTTTAAACTGAGTGTTACTCAGGTGAGGGGAGAGTGTGACAATACTATGGCTTCAAGAGGTAAATTTTGAAGAACGCTTTTGAGCCATAGGTGGCAATCTGTCTTCTCCAAATCAATAAACTAAACATCTTGTGAGGCCTTGGGTTTTTTTTTCAAAATTGGAACAATAGAAGCAGCATGAATGGGTGGATTCAGGCTCTAATTGAACGAGGGTTTTAATTTAGCTGTCTGTAGTTATTGGGGTTTGGAGGTTGGCAGTGGAAGCTGTCTCTCTCTCTCCCTGCTACAGCTAAAATGTTTGGTTTCTCCATCTGCCAGGATCACATGTCAAACAATCCTTTTCACTGACTTTGCCTTTGCCAAGGGTATGTTTATGGGATGTTACTATATTGGAACAGTTGCCGTTTGGTAGTCAAATATTCTATTATTTGGTTAGGTTTTCCAACAAAGTTAAAGTTATACCAATCCTTCTTTCTTTTGTTTGTACTTTACTGTCGGGTAAGAATAAAGGATGTTTTACTTAAAGCTGAGTTTTGTAACTAATCGAATTACATTTGGAACACGGCACCTTACCCTTGCCTTTAAATAAGATAAAAGTTAGAGTCTAGTCTATCTCCTCGATATATTTGAAAGGGGTTTGGTATGGTCCGTAAAAAGAGGTTGAGAAGGAGGGTTCTGTATAACACCCTCAGCCGGTGTAGGAATTGAACTCATATTCAATAGTACTCTGCATTATAAACCAGATGGCCTGCCAACTGAGCTAACTGAGGATATTCCTGGGTCTATATCCAGGGAAGTTATTTGCGTGGAACTGAGAAATAAGAAAGAGATGGTCACCTTGCTGAGATTGTACTATAGACCTCCCAATAGTCAGTGAAAAACATGAGAAACAAATTTGTAAGGAGATCTCAGTTATCTGTAAGAATAAAAGGGTGGTTATTGTAGGGGATTTTAACATTACAAACATAGACTGGGACAGCCATAGTGTTAAGGGCTTGGGTGAAGAGGAATTTGTTAAGTGTGTACAAGAAAATTTCCTGATTCAGTATGTGGATATACCTACTAGAGAAGGTGCAAAACCTGGCCTACTCTTGGGAAGAGATAGTAGGAACTGCAGATGCTGGAGAATCTGAGATAACAAGGGTCTAGGCCCAAAACGTCAGCCTTCCTGCTCCTCTGATGCTGCTTGGCCTGCTGTGTTCATCCAGCTCTACACCATGTTATCTCTCTACTCTTGGGAAATAAGACAGGGCAGGTGACGGAGGTGTCAGTTGGGAAGCACTTTGGGGTCCAGTGACCATAATTCTATTAGATTTTAATAGTGATGGAAAAGGATAGACCAGATCTAAAAGTTAACGTTCTAAATTGGAGGAAGGCTAATTTTGACAGTATTAGGCAAGAACTTTCAAAATTTGATTGGGGGTGGATGTTTGCAGGTAAAGGGATGGCTGGAAGGGATGGGAAGCATTCGAAAGTGAGATAACAAGAGTCCAGAGACAGTATGTTCTTGTTAGGGTGAAGGGCAAGGCTGGTAGGTGTAGGGAATGCTGGATGACTAGAGAAATCGAGGTTTTGTTCAAGAATAAGAAAGAAACACATATAAAAAAAACATAAGAAAGACAGCAGGGATTGAATGAATCCCTAGAACAGTATGAAGGCAGTAGGAGTACATTTAAGACGGAAATCAGGAGGATAAAAAGGTGACCTGAGAGAGTTTTAGCAAATAGGGTTAAGGAGAATCCAAAGAGATTCTACAAATACATTAAGGATAAAAGGGTAACTAGGGAGAGAATAGGGCCCCTTAAAGATCAGCAAGGCCACCAATGTGTGGAACTGCAGGAGATGGGGGAGATACTAAACAAGTATTTTGCATCAGTGTTTACTGTTGAGAAGAATATGGAAGATATTGACTGTAGGGAAATAAATAGCGAGATCTTGAAAAATGTCCGTATTACAGAGGAGGTGGTGCTGGACGTCTTAAAATGCATCAAGGTGAATAAATACCTGGGGCCTGATCAGGTGTACCGTAGAACTTTGTAGGAAGCTAGGGAAATGAATGCTGGGCCCCTTGCTGAGATATTTGTATCTTCAATAGCCACAGGCAAGGTGCCGGAAGACTGGAGGTTGGATAATATGGTGCCACTATTTAAGAACGATGGTGAGGAAAAGCCAGGGAACTATTGACCAGTGAGCCTGACATTGGTGGTGGGCAAATTGTTGGAGGGAATCCTGAGGGATGGGATTTACATATATTTGGAAAGTCAAGGACTGATTAGGGATGGTCAACATGGCTTTGTGCGTGGGAAATTGTGTCTCACTAACTTGATTGGGTTTTTTGAAGAAATATTGAAGAGGATTGATGAGGGCAGACCAGTGGATGTGATTTATATGGACTTCAGTAAGGCATTCGATAAAGTTCCTCATGTTAGACTGGTTAGCAAGGTTAGATCACATGGAGTACAGGGAGAACTAGCCATTTGGATACAGAATTGACTTGAAGGTAGAAGACAGAGGGTGGCGGTGGAGAGTTGCTTTTCAGACTGGAGGCCAGTGACCAGCGGTGTGCCACAAGGGTCGGTGCTGGGTCCACTGCTTTTCGTCATTTATATAAATGATTTGGATGTGAACGTAGAAGGTAGGGTTAGTGAGTTTGCAATGACTCCAAAATTGGAGATGTAGTGGACAGCGAAGAAGGTTACCTCTGAGTACAATTGGACCTGCATCAGATAGGCCAATGGGCAGATGGAGTTTAATTTAGATAAATGTGAGGTGCGGCATTTTGGAAAGGCAAATCAGGGCAGAACTTATATGCTTAATGGTACGATCCTGGGGAGTGTTGCTGAACAAAGAGACTTTGGAGTGCAGGTTCATAGTTCCTTGAAATTGGAGTAGCAGGTAGATAGGATAGTGAAGAAGGTGTTTGGTATGCTTGCCTTTATTGGTCAGTGCATTTAATATAGGAGTTGGGAGGTCATGTTGCGGCTGAACAGGACATTGGTTAGGCCACTTATGGAATACTGCATTCAGTTCTGGTCTCCCTGCTATAGGAAGGATATTGTGAAACTTGAAAGGGTTCAGGAAAGATGTACAAGAATTTTGCCAGGTTTGGAGGCTTTGAGCTGTAGGGAGAGGTTGAATAGGCTGGGGTTATTTTCTCTGGAGTGTAGAAGGCTGACGGGTGACCTTATACAGGTTTATAAAATCATGAGGGCCATAGGTAGAGTGAATAGCCAAGATCTTTTGCCCAGGATGTGGGGAGTACAAATTAGATGGCATAGGTTTAAGGTGAGAGGGGAAAGATTTAAAAGGGACCTAAACGGCAACTTTTTCATGCAGAGGGTGGTGTGCGTATGGAATGAGCTGCCAGAGGAAGTGGTGGAAGCTGGTACAACTACAATATTTAAAAGGCATTTGGATGGGTAAACGAATAGGAAGGGTTTAGAGGGATATAGTCCAAATGCTGGCAAATGGGAATAGATTAATTTAGGATATCTGATTGGCGTGGACGAGTTGGATGGAAGGGTCTGTTTCTGTGCTGTAGGGTTTGTTTCTGTGCTGTACATCTCTATGACCCTATAACTCTATGGACTGTTTCAGTACCTCGGGAGTTGTGAATAGTGTTGAACATTGTGTAATTATTCAACGAACATCCCCACTTCTGACCTTGTGATGTAGGGATGGTGATTGATGAAGCAGCTGAAGATGGTTGGGCCTAGGACACTACCCTGAGTAACTCCAGCAGAGATGTCCAGGAGCTGAGTTGACTGTTCCCCAACAACCACAACCATCTTCCTGTGTGTCAGGTATGACTCCAACCAGCAGAACATTTGACCCTGATACCCATTGATTCCAGTTTTGCTCGGGCTCCTTGATGCCACACTCGATCAAATAAGGCCTTGATGTCAAGGGCTGTCACTCTCACCTCACCTCTGGAATTTAGTTCATTCTTTTGTTTTCTCAGATTCCTATCAACTGAAGATTGGACTCAGAGATTCTCACTGCAGATTTTGAAGTCTCTGACTGGGTCTTGTAGCCACTGTATTGATATGTCTAGTCTAATTCAGTTGTTCGTCAATGGTAATGCCCAGGATGTTCATATTGGAGATTTAATTATGGTGACGACGTCGAATTATCAAAGTGCTGTATAACTCTGTGACTCCATGAAGAACATGAAAGGTTTTGTTTCCCCCTTATGTTTAGTCCAGTTACAATTTGCCCTCTGACTTTTAAACCTGTCCCCCCTGGATGTCATAGTTTAATTTGGAAGGTTGACAGTTGACTCATTTCAGCCACTTTGGAATGTTGTCCAGGACAAACACAATCCTCCCACTGTCCTCTCCTTCTCTCCGTAAACTTATACAATATAATTTATTACTTGGTCATCAGCTCCATTTAAAATTTCCAGATATTCATCTACTGCTTGTATATTACTACTTTTATGTCGTTGCAGCATTCCCTTCGAACACAAATACTTCTTTAACATTTTCTGAATTTTCCACAATTATAGCAATCAGCTCCCTCTGCTGGCTAATCTCGGTACTTATGTGGTCTGTTCCCACCTCATCGCTGACTTTTTAAGGTGGCAGCTGGTGCACTTTTCCCATTTTTGGCAAGCTCTCTGTTCATCTACCAAACGTTCCCACTCACTGCTCGCCACAAAGCCCTTGGTCTCCTTGTATGGCTGCCCAGTTCTGTGTTTGGATCTCACCAACTGCATTGTCAAATCCTCCCTCCCCCGCAATGAATCTGATAAATCCTCATCTATCACTCCAGTGGCTCTTTGATCTCTGATTAATTCTTCTTCTAATGAGTTATATGTGCAGTTTTCTGCCATTCTGTAGAGGTCAAAATAAATAAATGTATGAATAGACTCCCAGGTCACTGCCTGCATTTATTAAATCCAGCCCTTTCAGGTTCTGACACGCACTGAAGTAGGAATCAACGCTGGCCGCACTCCATTGGAGAAGTGGACCTTAATCCACTCCTTCTTTATTTAAGATGTGGTCCTATCATGTACAGCAATCTACTGGCCTGGTTCATTTTCTCTATATACGAAGCTGGACTTCCTGCTGAATCACTTCTCCAGTTCTCTCTGTAGATCACAGCATGACCCTGGAAGAGGTAAAGGCCCTTCCATGGCTCGGTGACACTGTGGAAGACTTTCTCCTCGTGACTGTTTGCTCCAGTTCATTTTCGCTTCCCAGGACCATGATCCTGTCCGGAGTGCTGTTTTGTCATCAGTTCTCATAAGTCCTGCTATGGTGTTTCTCAATGTTGGTGTGTCCATGCACTTCTGGTCTGTTTGTCATTGTATTTTGGCTTTTAAGAATCTACGAGGATTTGCTTAATGTTAACAAGGCTCTTACCTGAGTTTGTGCTCCTTTTTAAAGGAATTCTTCAGTCACGATGGCATTATTTACAACACAGTTACTGACATGATGCTAAAGCATCTCATCTTCAGGAGTTTATTCCTAAAACAATTCCTCTTGTGATCTTGCACAAGCAGCTTTCATTGATTCCTGCCCTAATGCCAAAGCCGTTGACCCAAAGGTTACACTAAATTTGATCAAGCTGTTCAAATCCTAAAGGATGTTACCGCTACTCTGGGTCAACCATAGTTTATGAGGGAAACAGCAAGAAAGAAAACTAGGTTAACTCATTCTCGCCAATCTATCCATTATAGATGCATCTGTCTGTGACAATATTGGTAGAAGTTTCCACCGCACAGTCGTTTTGGAGATAAAGTCCAACTTCACATTGAGAATGCTCTCCATTGTGTTGTGTGGCACTATCACTGTGCTAAACAGGACTAACTTCAAACAGATCCAGCAACTCAAGACTGGGCATCCATGAGACACTTGTGGGCCATCAACAGCAGCAGAATTGTACTCCAGCACAATCTGTAACCTCATGGCCCGTCATCTCCCCCACTCAACCATTACCATCAAAAGAGGAGATCAACCCTGGTTTCAATGTAGGGTGCAGGAGGGCATGCCAGGAGCAGCACCAGGCATAGCTGAGGATAAATTGTCAGCTTGGTGAAGCTACCAAACAGGACTACATGTGCCCCAAACCGCATCGCACAATTGTTATGATGGAGAAGGAGGCCATTTGGCCCATCATTACTGCACAAGCATTCTGAGCATTTTGAAATATGAACAGAAAGTGCTGGAGAATCTCAGTAGATCTGACAGTATCTGTGGACAGAGGGATAAAATTAACCTCAAATCCAATGATTCTTTGTTAGAACCACGTTACATTTTGGCTTAGTACCATTCCCAGGCTTCTTCCCTGTAACGCTGCAGATTATTTAAATAGACATAACCATACAAGGCCCTCTTGAATGCATTGATTAAACCTGTCTCCACAACATTTCCAGGTAGCGCATTCCAGACCCTACCTATTCACCTTGTGAAAAGGTTTACACACCTCACACTTTCTTCCTTCTATAAGACACTTCAAATCTGTGCTCTCTAGTTCTCAATCCTGTTTTGAATAGGAAAACGTTCTCCAATTCCATTCTGTCCAAACCTTTTGTGATATGATAGAGTCATAGAGTTATAGAGGTCTATAGCATGGAAACAGGCCCTTCGGCCCAACTTTTCCATACCACCCAGATTTCACAATTAAACTAATCCCATTTGCCTGCCTTTGGTCCATATTCAGCACATGTCATCCATGTACCTGTCCAAATGTTTCTTAAATGACAAAATTGTATTCACCTCCACCACTACCTCTGGTAGTCCGTTCCAGACACTCACCACCCTCTGTGTGAAAAATGGCCCCTCTGGACCCTTTTGGGTCTCTCTCTTCTCACCTTAAACCTATGCCCTCTAGTTTTAGACTCCCCTACCATGGGTAAAGCTATTGGCTATCACCAGCTCTCATGATTTTAGAGACGTATATAAGGTCACCCCTCAGACTCCTACACGCCATCATATAGTCCCAGCCTATCCAGCCTCTCCCCATTACTCAAACTCTCCTGTGGGTAGCATCCTTGTAAAAATTTTTCTGCACACTCTCTGGCATTAAATATTGAAAACCTCTATCAGGTTTCTTCTGAGCCTTCTGTCTCTGAGGAAATTATATTCAATTACTACAATCCTCACAACTGGAGTGCCTTATCCCTGGAGGAATTCTTGTAAACCTCTTCTGTACACTCTCTGATTTGTTCATGTTTCCTAAAATATGGCACACAGAATTATTCAGCTGAGGTCTAATTAGTTTCTGAAACAGGTCATCATAAACTTGCCTCTCTTGTTCTCTAAGCACCTTTTGATGAAGCTAGAATGCTGCATGCTTTATGACCTACTCTCTACCTGCCTTGTCACCTCCAATGATGTATACACATATAAACCAAGGTCTCTGCTGCACAGTATCATAAAGGTACCCTTTAGTTTACACTGTCTCTTATTGTCCTTTGTAGCAAAATGTATCACATTACATATCATGTCACTGACCTTCATTTGCTACCTCTCATCCTGCTCATTAACTTGGCAACGTCCTTAATGTATTTCCATACTGTTCTCCTTATAATTTACAATGCTCCCACATTCTGTAAACAGCAGAGGCTACATTAGACATGACTAAATGGCACGACAACTAGTGAATCGGATCTAAGCACTGTAGTACTGCCTGTTTAAATGTAGGAAAATGTAAGGATCTGTTTGCCTAACATGGGAGAGGAAAACAACTTGCTGCCCTAACTATGCAGATCTTTTGTAAAGATGTAGTTTATTGCATGTTAACAAATAGTACAGGTTTTGTGGATATGGTAGACACTATTGCTGAGATTTTGAGAAGGGTTAGATACTAGGTCTAACTCCTTTGAGGTTCTGAGCTGTTCTGTGTTTTACAATGGCTAAGTAAGCTTATATTCATGTTCAGGAAGCACTAGGTCTATTATTATGGGAGAAAAGGTTACAAGATGTGTGTATTCTTTGATAAATTTAAGTTAGAATGAATAACAGATATGGTGATTATGGGAAGAGACAACACAGTGCGGAGCTTGAGGAACACAGTAGGCCAGGAAGCATCAGGGGAGCAGGGTCCCGACCCAAAACATCAACTTTCCTGCTCCTCTGATGCTGCCTAGCCTGCTGTGTTCCTTCAGCTCCACACTGTGTTGTCTCTGACTCCAGCATTGGCAGTTGTTGCTATCCCTGGTGGTTGTGGGAAGTTGTTTTCCAATTTTGACACATTTGAAGGATGTTTCAACACAAGTGATTGCAGAAGTTAACACACCGACATTATAAAACAGATACAAATATGGAAGACAATGGGTAGACATTCAACACCAATGAGATATTTACATTGCAGCAACAATTGTCATGTTGCTGTAACTCTTTCCCACTGGGGGCCGATAACTGTACAAAAAAGTTACTGACTCAACGTGGATTTCATTTCAGTCCTTGACGTGTGGGATCAGTCTCACGGACCATCACCATAATTCTGACAGTGATCAGCCTTAGGAAGCATGTTGTATCCAAAGCAGCTTGGCCATTGTTGAAGACCGTGGGTGCAGGCTGTTCCTGCAGTCTGTCAGAATGACCATCACAACAGACAGAGTCAACAGAGGAGGAAGGAAACCAAGGAGGCAGGGGAATGGATAGTGGTGAGAAACAACAGGAAAAGGAAAACTCTTCAGGTCCCCAAAGCCCCACATCAAAACAGAAAGAGGCAGCTGCATGATGGCTACACCAGCAGCACCTCTGATGACAACGATGTGCACAGGGATGGCCATCAAAACAAAAAGAGGCAGAGCACCATGGGGGAGAAGGAGAGATGCATCCCCAAACCTGGAAATGGAGGGCATGGTGAAGCACAGCCTCCAGCTGGTGAGAATCGGAGTACCCACCACACCACAGCTCCAAGCTACTGCGAGCCGCAATGCTCTGATATCCTCTCTGTCAGACTCAGAGCAGGACCCTGTTAGCTTCGTTCCCACCTCGACAACAACAGAGCAGGGAAAGGAGGAGAAACAGGGCAGCTACCTCACTGTGGAGAGTAACCAACAGTTTGCCCAAACCACGGGGATGCAGGGAGCCCCCCACTAACAAGACCGTGAATGGACATTGAGTAATTGTATAAATTCTTACAATGCGTGTTAAAATTGCCAGTGTTAATGTGCGCAGCGTTAAATCTACTATAAAGTGTGTATCCATGTTGGCTTACCTGGCCAATGTCAAAGTAGACCTCCTGTTTCTATAGGAGTGTGGGGTATCACATCTCAGCAGCTACAGGAGATGGTGGAGCTTATGGGCCCCATGGGCCTTCAGGGGGAAATGATAGTCGCTCCTCCAGCATGGGTATTCTGCTGCAAGGATGGCAACTTCACCATCTCCAAGGTTAAGGAGGTGGTGGGTGTGCGTCTCCCCATGGCAGACGTTACATACAGAAATGCTGCCCTGAGACTAATTAATGTGTAACATCCCGGTGGTACAGAGTGAGCAGCTGGCCATCCTGCAGCAGCTCCCAACACTGCTGGCGATGTCCAGGTTGGTCGTTCTGGCCGGAGACTTCAACTGCGTCATCGATACAGATGGACAATCCAAAGGGGCTGACAGTGAAATGGACTCCACGTCCAGTTTCCTGATGAAAACAGTTAAAGACACCAAGCTGTACAACATCCTCAGCACCCCTGCAGATGGCACGCAGCACAGATACACCTGGTCAAGGCCAGATGGGTCTATCCGCTCAAGGATAGATTTCCTGTTTGCGTCCCTCACGTTCTCAGTCAGATCCACCCACATCAAGCCAGTGTTCACCTCTGACACTGCCTCCTGCTGGTCACTGTCACTTACAGGAGGACCAGCAGGTTGGCAAGGGAATGTGGAAGCTAAATGTGAAACTGTTGACCTCGGAAACCATTGAGGATCTCAAAAGGGATGAGATGGGTTGAAGAACCATGACGCCCCTCTTTGAGTCTCCAGTGGACTGGTGGGAAACAGTCAAAGGGAACATCAAGAAGTTCTTAATCCTCATGGGGTCAAATGTCACAGAGGGTCTCCAGGAGGTGAGGAGCCAGCAAGCCTTGCTCTTTGCCTCAGAGGCCTCCAAGATAAACTTCTGGTCCAGGGTTCACACCATGGAGTAGGATGAGATGTGCTCACATTTCTTCTTCCAGAAGGTGCACAGGGAGAGCTCTGTGCTCAGCAACTGAAGAAAGAAGATGGCTCGGTAACATCATCTCAGTCTGACATCCTGAGTATCAGCAATTCGTTTTATGACCGACTTACCAGCCTGGAGCAGGAGAAGGCCTTTGACAATATATCACACACATATGTGTGAGACGTTCTCTCCAAATTGGGCTTTGGGGAGGGAATCTGCAATTGGATCCGACTGCTCTACATTATTAGCATAGTCTCCATCAATAGGTGGGAATCAGAAAGCTTCCTGATCAGATCCGGAGTCAGGCAGGGCTGCCCACTCTCTCCTGCCTTGTTTGTGTGTTGTATAGAACTGTTTGCTGAATTCATCAGGAAGGATGTGAGCGGGGATGGGGGTGACTATCCCAGGCAGCGAAGGCCTGCAGGTCAAGGCCTCCCTGTACATGGATGAAGTCACTGTTTTCTGCTCAGATCTGCTGTCAGTGCACAGTCTCATGAGCATCAGAGACCGGTTTGACCTGGCCTTGAGATCCCAGGTAACTTGAGGCAAGAGCGAGGCCATGTTCTTTGGGAACTAAGCTGACCGATCCTTCATTCCCTTCACCATCAGGACAGATTACCTGAAGGTGCTGGGGATATATTTTGGAAGGAACAGGACATGTTCAAAATCTTGGGAGGAGCACATTGCCAAAGTGAAGCAGAAACATATCTTTTGGGAGCACCGCTCCCTCTCAATTGCAGGTAAAAACCTGGTCAACAGGTGTGAGGCACTCTGTCTGTCATTGTACATAGCAGTGGTGTGGCCCATCCCCCTAAACTGTGCTGTTTCAGTCACCCGAGCCATCTCCTGTTTTATGTGGAAGCCTAAGACAAACCGGGTCTGCAGGGACTTCATGTACAAAACTCTGGATAAGGGGGCAGGGAAGAATGTTCCCTCATCCTGGTGGCCACCTTTGTATGTGACTGCATCAAACTGTGTGTAGACCCTCGGTACGCAAACACCAAGTGTCACTATGTACTGAGGTTCTACCTGTCCCTGGTGTGGCGAAAGATGGGACTGGCCTCGCTGCCACAGAACGTTCCAAGTAGTTGGACCATTCCGCATCACCCGTCCTTTTTAGAGAAATTTGCAAAAAGAAACACCTTTGACCACCAGTCCATCAGGAAGTGGTCAGCACGCAGCGTCCTTGGGACCCTGTGGGAAAGGAGAGGGTGGATCCCGTCGCATGTTTCCCTGAGCAGACTGTCAAAGTCATTTAGCAGAATGCCTCATCACCAGAACTTTCCAACAAGCACCATGACATTGCCTGGCTGGTGGTGAGAAGGGCACTACCTGTGAGACCCTTTATGTACGCCTGGTCTGTCTGCACCACTGCACACTGCCCTCGAAGTGGCTGAAGGAGGGGGCATTGAGACTGTCACATATCTCCTTCTGGAATGTGCTTTTGCAAAGGAACTCGGCAGAGAGATGCAATGGTTTGTATCAAGGTTCAACCCGAGCAGGTCCATGACACAGGACTCTGTGCTCCAAGGTGTGTTCCCCGGGGCACACGCTGAGACAAACATCGACTGTGCCTGGGGGACCATCAACTCAGTGAAGGACACTCTTTGGCCTGCCTGAATGTTGTTGGTCTTCCAGAACCAGGAGGTGACCCTGACTGAGTGATGCAGACTGGCACATGCCAAGGTCCAGGACTACATGCTGAGGGACGCACTAAATCTTGGACCAGCTGCTACCAAGGCACAGTGGGGATAGACCACTGTCTGAGGTCTTCCTGCTGAAGGTAACTGCTTTCATTCAGTTATCAGACCCTCCGAGTGCCTCAAATATATGTAAATATTAGAGTTGTATGTATAAGAGAGGTCTTTAGTTTTGTGGATAGTCAAAGTCCAATGTTTGTATGTTTGCTTTCTATGCAACTGTGCAGAACCGAACTGCTTTTGTGTTAATGTGTATGTACAAAGATTTTATTATGAATACTTTTGAAATTAAAAATAGTCTATCGGAATGAAATTCTTATGCGAATGGAATTCACCAAGGCTCCTTTGCCTCCATCTTCGTATCGCACAATCACGACAATCAAGAAGGGAAAGGGCAGCAAAAACATGGGAACACCACCACCTACAAAGTTCCCATCCAAGCCATTCATCATCCTGACTTGGATATATATCACCAATCCTTCAGCATCGCTCGGTTGACATCCTGGATTTCCTTCCACAATAGTTCTACCTACACCAGCTGCACTACATAGTTCAAGAAGGCAGCTCACCACCACCTTCTCCAGGCCAGGCCAGTGATGCCCACATGTGCAAAAATGGGTTGAATGTGTTTGATTCTAGCAATAACCTGAGGAATTACCCATTTGGTGGTCCTTGATTGCAGTTGAGTGGATTTACTGGAAAAATGTAAGCAAGGTTGAAACAAGACACTGCGCTACTGTCCACAGACTCTTAAAGAGTGAGCAACCATGAACACCAAGGATGGGGTGAACACTTTAGAGACTGATAATCAGGTTGAACCAGACTATCATAAACCTGTTGTCATATTGATCCCTGCGATAAGCTTCTGCCCATTTGTCCAATCCTCACAAACTTGTTGATCAGTAAGTCAGTCAAATATATTTGCCAATTTAAAAACTCATTTAACATTTTTGGTTTACTCCCAGGCAGCCCGCTGCCACCATGTTATGTCCTCTGGTTGCCTTAAGTTAGACATAATCACAATTTAGATTCAAAATGTTGGAGCATTATCCAAATGTTTTTGATAGTTCTCACTATGTGCTGTGAATCAGAGGTGGCATGCTGTATATTCATGTCCAAAACAATATGGTCCCCAATTACTCATGAATAATACAACAGTATAACCAAGGCATGGCCATGGAATGTACCAAAATCTTTTTCAGAATTCGCAGCACTCACATGTCCTCCACTGGCCCTGAAATTTTGACTTGCCTATCCAACATGCACAATCAGACTGTCAGGAATGTCCTTCATTGAAATGCAATACATTCCATATTATCCAGTTTGTGCAAGGATTGAGATTGGATAGTGCTAGTTAATCAAACATTAGCGGTCAGCAGAGAGTTACATTTATCATCAGGATACAGCACAATACTTATAGTATGAACTTTCAACGAATAAATTACATATTATAGAGTCATAGAGATGTTCAGCACATAAAAAGGCCCTTCAGCCCATTGTGTCTGCACCAGTCAAAAACAACCTTCTCACTATTCTAATCCAATTTCAAGCACTAGGCACATAACCCTGTATGCCTTGGCATCACAAGTGCATATCTAAATACTTCAATGGGATGAGGGTTTCTGCATCTACCACCCTTACAGGCAGTGGGTTCCAGATTGCCACCATCCTCTGGGTGAAAAGGCTTTTCTTCACATTTTCTCAAATCTTCTTGCCCCTGACCTTAAATCTATAACCCTTGATCATTGATCCCTCCATCAAGGGGAAAACTTTCTTCCTGTCTACCCTATATGTGCTCTTAATAAGTGTATATATCTCAATCATGTCCACTCTCAGTATCCTTTGCTCTAAGGCAAACAATTGCGGTCTGTCCAATCTCTCTTCATAACTGAAACTCTCCAGCCCAAGCCACATCCTGGTAAATCCCGTCTGCGCCCTCTCCATTGCTGTCACATCCATTCTGTAACATTGCTTCTAGAACTGCACACAATACACCAGCTGTGGCCTAACCAACCTTTAATATAGTTCCAGAATCACCTCCCTGTTCTTAAACTCTATGGCTCGGCTCATAAAGGCAAGTATCCCATTCACCTCCTTAACCACTTTACCCACGTGTCCTGATACTTCAAAGGACTAGTTTAGTTGCACACCAAGGTCCTTCTGATCCTCGGTGCTTCCCAAGGTCCTAATACCCATCATGTATTCTCTTGCCTTGTTTGCCCTGCCCAAGTGTATCACTTACATTTATCTGGATTCAATTCCATTTGCTACTGATCAGCCCATCTGATCAGCCTGTCTATGTCCTCTTGTAGACTGAGACTATCCTCCTCACTATTTACCACGCCATCAAATTTTGTATCATCTGTGAACTGACTGATCAACCCACTACATTCAAGTTTAACCATTTATATAAACCACAAACAACAAGGGGCCTAACACTGATTCCTGTGGGATCCTGTGGGACACAGCCTTCCAGTCTGAAAAACTCCCCCCAACCATCACCCTCTGCTTCCTGTCACCTTAGCAAATTGTGTATCCAGTTTACCAAATTTCCTTGGATCCCTTAGGCTTTTACCTTTGTGATTAGTCTCCCATGTGGGACCTCATCACAAGCCTTGCTGAAGTCCAAGTAAACTACATCAAAAGCATTGCTCGTATCTACACACTTGGTTGTCCCTTTAAAAAATTCAATCCAGTTGGTCAGACTTGACCTCTCTTTAACAAAACTATGATGACTGTCTTTGATTAATCCCTTCCTCTCCAAAGGCAGATTATTTCTGTTCTTCAGAATTGCTTCCAATAGTTTCCCACACCAAGGTTAGACTGACTGGACTGTAGTTTCCTGGCTTATCCCTTGTTTCCTTCTTAGATAATGTTACCACAATGACTGACCTCCAGTCATCTGGCACCTCGCATGGCCAATGAGGAATTGAAAATTATTGCAAGCACCTTTGCAATTTCCTCCCTTGCCTCACTCGATAGCCTGGAATACTTTTCATCCAGCCCTGGCGATTCATCTACTTTTAAATCTGCCAGATCACTCAGGACCTCCTCTCTCTCTCTGGTAATTTATATAATTGTCTCATAGACCTTCTCTCTGATGTCTATACCCACCTCTCAATAGTGAATACTGACTGAAAGTGTTCTTTTAAACCCTACCTACATCCTGTAGCTCCAGGCATAAAGTACGATTGTGGCCCTTAATAGGTCCTGCTCTTTCCCTCATTCTCCTTTCATCCATGACATACTTGCAAAACAATATAGGAGTTCTGAAGAAGGGTCACTTGACCCAAAATATTAATTCTGCTTTCTCTCCACAGATGCTTCCAGGTCTGCTGAGCTTTTCCATCATTTTTATTTCTTTTGCTTAGAATTTTACTTTATTTTACCTGCCAGGTATACAAAGTTGAGAACAGCATTCATTTTAATTGTAATTGTCAAAAGTGCTTTTAAAATGTAAATTAAACATAAAATAATGTTACGTAGAGGAATACAAGAGGAACTAACCTTTAACATCTCTAACATCTCTCCCTGTAGATGTAAACTGAATCTAACAAAATAACTAAAACAGTACCACATTGCAGTTCCAGATATTTTCTAATCAGTCAGTTACAAACACACTCTGGAGTAGGTGAGACTTGAACTCAAAACTTCTGGACAGAGGTAGGGACACTACTGCTATGCTGCACAACTCGTCTGTAAATGTGAAGGTTACAGGGAATTGGGCCCTGGTTTCATGCCTGGCCACTTCAATGAATAAATCCCTGATGTCTACTTTCCAATGTGCTTTCTGCCATTTTCTTCACGAAAATTGTGTGCAGAATGTGCAGTTGTATAGGCTCTAGTCATTCTCTCATCAAATTCAATCAATGAATCGAAAGCTCAGCAGCTTTAGAACAAGTTATTCTTTTCCTCTTCTTTGAAAACTTCAGAGTGCTTTGTCGAATTTCATCATCTCCTGCTTCTCCCTTTAGATTTATACTACAGAATTTATTGTCTGGATCAATAACTCCATTTAAATTTTCCAGCTATTCATCTACTGCCTGTATTTTACTAAACAAAGAACAAAAAACAATACAGCACAGGAACAGGCCCTTTGGCCCTCCAAACCTGATACATTTTGCCCTTCCATACTAAAACTGGCTTCACTTACAGGATCTGTATCCCTCTATTTCCTTCCGATTCATGTATTCATCCAGGTGCTTCTTGAATGCTGGTATTGTGTCTGCTTCCACCACCTCCTCAGGCAGCACAAAGAAGAGCTCACCATCCTTTGTGTGAAAAGCTTGCTTCGCACATTTTTTTTAAACTCCTTCCCTCGCACCTTTAACATGTATCCCCTACTAATTAACCCCTCCACGCTGAGTAAAAGCCTCATACTTTCCACTCTATCCATGCCATTCACAATCTTATAAACTTCTATCAGGTCACTCCTGAACGTCCTGTATTCCAGTGAAAACAAACCCAGTCTATCCGACATTTCTTCATAGCTAAAATCCCCCATAACCAGGCAACATCCTGGTAAACCTTTTCAGTACCCTCTCCAAAGCTACTTTTATGTCTTGCAGCATTCCTTTCGAAAGCAAATACATCTTTAAAACTTTCCACAATCAGAGCGCCACTACAACACGGATGCAGACCCCTCGGCCCAACTCGTCTATGCCGACAAGATCTTGTTTCCCAGCAACGATGCCTCCTCAAGGTTAAAGAACATCAGAGAGGAGAGTGAAGCTGCTGCAGAACACAGCTGGGGCAGAGTTTGCGATGAATTCCTCACGCTATTCTGAGCACTGGACGAGTTGAAAGATGAGTGTCAGATTATGACAAGTTGAGACTGAACATCATTGCTTGGTTACTACAAGGGAGGTGCAGTACCCACACATGGAAAATGTCAAGGCAGCAATGGAAATCCAGCACAACCAAGATGTTGTCACAGCAGTCCCCATATTGAGGTGCTCAGACATGATCACAGTCCCTTAACCTAACAACCAGATTGGAGATCTGTGAAGTGTCAGCACATTACAACCCTCTGTTGCAGTTATAACTGCAGTTGATACATCTACAACAGGGAGAAGGAAAAGTCTTGTTACATGTACAAGAAGAGGGCAAATGATGATCAGTGTATTATGCTTCAATTACCCAAACTGAAACAGAGAAGTGATGTCCCACAACTGTAAAGGAAGCTTTGGCTGCCATGTGGACGCGAGAGAAATTCTCAGATTGGTCTTCTCTTTTCAGTCGGAGAAAGATTTGTGACAATGCCATCTCAAATTCAGGGTTTTTGTATAACAATGATGGGGTACGATTAAATCAGAATCCAGCAGAAGAAAAAAAGTAACAAGGCACTTGATCCAAATGACATGCTGCAGAGCTGAAACCCAAGGCATGGAGTTTGCACATAATTCAGCAGTAACCAAGTATGTATCTGCAGCAGAACAAAGGCTTACAGAGATGAGGGAAGATCAAAAGAAGGATGACAAAGTGTCCAGATCAAAAAGGAAGACCGTAATAGACTTAATAACCCAATGCTGAGAATGTTCCTCCAGCAATGAAAGCATCTAGCCATTTTCAGATATTTATTCTATCAAGTGTTGATGATTTACCAGTCCTTATTAATTAGACATACCAAAAAGCCTGACGGAGAATTAAAAAAAAACTCCAAGGTTATCTGGGTGTAGCAAATTCCCAAACAAGATCCTAAAAAAACTTTATGGTGGTGAAAAATGGCCAATTCCATGGTGTTACGATCCTAGACCATCATAATACTGGACAAACCAGGTCCCAAAGTAGTACTTGACTTGATGATCCTCCTTTATTTAAATTCATTGATGGGGATGTGGACGTTGCTGGCTGGCCTGTCCTAGATTTCTTTGAGAAGGTCATGGTGAGCTACCTTCTTGAACCCCTACAATTCATTGAATCTTTGCAGTTGGTTAATGAGTCACTGGAAAGTATTCACATGAGACTGTAGATGTTCTTTAACAACAGAATGCATGTTTATTACACAAAAAAAGAAACAAACAATGAATGATAGTTATAATGATCCTAGCCATGACAATTAAGGCAAGGAATCAACCTTGGTTCGATGGAACATGCAGGAGGGCATGCCAGGAAAGGCACCAGGCATATCTGAAGATGAGGTGTCAGTTTTGTGAAGCAGCAAATCATAGACAGAGCTAAGTGATCCCAAAACCAACGGATCAGACCTAAGCTCTGCAGTCCTGGCACATCCAGTCATGAATGGTGGTGGACAATTAAACAACTCACAGGAGGAGGAGGAGGCTCCACAAATATTCCCATCCTCAATGATGGGAGAGCCCAGCACATCAGTGCAAAAGATCGGGCTGAAGCTTTCACAACAATCTTCAGCCAGTTGTGCTGAGCTGGGTGATCCATCTCAGCTTCCTCCAGTGGGCCCCAGCATTGCAGATACCAATCTTCAGCCAATTTGATTCACTCCGCGTGATATCAAGCAAAGGCTGAAGACAGTGGATAGTGCAAATGCCTCGGGTCATGACGACAATCCAACAATAGTACCGAAGACTTCTGTTCCAGAACTTACCGCTCCCCTAGCCCAGCTGTTCCAGCAAAGTTAAACACTAGCATCTAACCGACAATGTGGATAATTGCCCAAGAATGTCCTGTACAGAAAAGGCAGCGGAAATCCAACCCGGCCAATTACCACCCCATCAGTCCCCTCTCGATCATCAGCAATGTGATGGAAGGTGTCATTAACAGTGCTATCAAGCAGCACCTCCTCAGCAATAACCTGCTCAGTGACACCCAGTTTGGGTTCCGCCAGGGCCACTCAGCTCTTGACCTCATTACAGCCTTAGTTCAAACATGGAAAAGAGAGCTGAATTCTAGAGGTGAGGGGAGAGTGAAAAGCCCTTGGCATCAAGGCTGCATTTGAATGAGTGTGCCATCAAGGAGCCCAAGCAGTACTGGGCTCAAACTCTCTGCTGTTTGGAGTCGGATCTGGCATAAAAGAAGATTTTTATCATTGTTGGAGGTCATTCATCTCAGCTCTAGGACATGTCTGCAGGAATTCCTCAGCATAGTGTCCCAGGCCCAAATATTTTCAGCTGATTCTTCATTGACCATCTCTCCATCATAAGGTCAGAAGTGGGGGATGTTTGCTGATGATTGCACAATGTGCAGCACCATTTGCAACTCATCAGATACTGAACCAGTCCAGGTTCAAATGCAACAAGATTGAGGTTTTGGCTGAAAGGTGACAAGTAATGCTCATGACACACAAATACCAGGCAATAACCGTCTCCATTAACAGACAATCAAACCATTACTCCTGGACTTTCATAGTCATACCATCACTGAATCCCCCACAATCAACATTTTGAGGGTTATCATTAACCAGAAACTGAACTGGATTCACCACATAAACACAGTGGCTACATGGACAGAAATGTATCTGCGATGTGTCCATTGCCCTTTCCTTGCTAGCTGGTAGTGGTTGTGAGTTTGGAAGACGCTGCCTAAGGATCTTCGGTGACTTTCTGCAGTGCATCTTATCGATCATACGCACTGCTGCGACTGAGCATCGGTGGTGGAACGAGTGGATGTTTGTGGAGTTGGTGCAAGTGGCGGGTATTCATTGCACTCCCCACTTGTGCCTTGTCAACGGTGGACAGGCTTTTGGGAGTCAGAAGGTGAGTTACTCACTACAGCATTCCTAGCCTCTGATTTGCTCTTGCAACCACTATTTTTATGCAGTCAGTTTCCGGTGAATGGGAAGCCCCAGAATATTGAAAGTGAGGGATTCAGTGATGGGGCAATGCCTTTGAAAATCAATGGGCAATGTTTAGATTCTCTATTATTGGTCATTGCCTGGCATTTGTGTGGAATGAATGTTACTTACCATTTTTTGAACCCGAATATTGTCCAGGTCTTGCTGAACTTGAACAAGGACTGCTTTAGAATCTGAAGAGTTACGAATGGTGTTGAACATTGTCCTATCGGTGAAAATTCCCATTTCTGACCTTATGATAGAATCATAGAGATCTACAGCACAGCAAAAGGCCCTTTACCTTATTGAAACTGCGCCAGTCAAAAACAACCACCTCACTATTCTAATCCTACTTTCCACCCCTTGGCCCATAGACTTATATGACCATAAGACAGTAAGATATAAGAGCACAACTAGGCCTTTCGGCCCATTGAGTCTGCTCCACCATTCGACAATGGCTGATATGTTTCTCACCTTCATTCTCCTGTCTTCTCCCTGTAACCCTTGATCCCCTTACTAATTAAGAAACCATATATCTATGTCTTAAATACACTCAATGACTTGGCTTCCACAGCCATCTGCGACAATGAATTCCACAGATTAACCACCCTTTGACTGAAGAAATCCCTCCTTGTCTCAGTTCTAAAGTGTTGTCGTGTTACTCTGAGGCTGTGTCCTCAGATCTTAGTCTCACCTACTAGTGGAAACATCTTCTCCATGTCCACTCTATCCAGATTTCTCAGTGCCCTGTATGTTTCAATCAGATGTCCCCTCATCCTTCTAAATTCTATTGAATGCAGACCCAGAGCTCTCAACTGCTCCTCATACGACAAACACTTCATCCCCGGGATCATTCTTGTAAATCTCCGTCAGAACCCCTCCAACACCAGCACATCCTTCCTTAAATACAGGGCCCAAAACCGCTCATGATATTCCAAATGCAGTCTGACCAAAGCCTTTTATAATCTCAGCAGTGTATATCTGCTCTTGTAATCTAACCCTCTTGAAATGAATGCTGACATTGCATTTGCATTCCCAACTGCCAACTGAACTTGTATGTTAACCTTAAGAGAATCCTGAACTAGGGCTCCCAAGTCCCTTAGTGCTTCAGATTTCTGAAGCCTTTCTCCATTCAGAAAATAGTCTGTGTATCTCTTCTTCCTACCAAAGCGCATAACCTCACACTTTCCCACATTGTATTCTTTGCCCACTCTCTTAGCCTGCCCAAATCTCTCTGCAGCCTCCTCATTTCCTCAACACTACCTGTCCCTCCAACTGTCTTTGTGACACCTTCAAAATTAGCAACAATGCTCTCAGTTCCTTTGTCCAGATCATTAATATATAACTGAATAGTTGTGGTCCCAACGCCGGCCCCTACAGAACTCTACGAGACACCTTCTGCCATCCTGAAAAAGACACCTTTATCTCCACTCTCTGCATTTTGCCAGTCAGCCAATCCTCTCTCCTTGCCAGTACCTTGCCCCTAACATCAAGGAGGGGTTTTACCTTAATTAGCAGCCTCCTGTGCAGCACCTTGACAACGGCCTTTTGATAATCCAAAGAGATCACATCCACTGGCTTTCCCTTGTCTAACTTGCTCATTACCTCCTCAAAGAATTCTAACAGATTTGTCAGGTATGACCTCCCCTTAACAATGCAGTGCTGACTCAGCCTTATTTTGCCACGTACCTTGAAGTGCTCCGAAATCTCATCCTTAATAATGGACTCTAAAATCCTACAAATGACTGAGGTCAAGCGAACTGGTCTATTGGTTCCCATCTTCTACCTACCTCCCTTCCTAAACAGGGGTTTTACATTAGCCATTTTCCAGTCCTCTGGAACAGGCCTTGACCTCCAGTGATTCCTGAAAGATCACCCCAATGCCTTTATAACCTCTTCAGTTATCTCCTTCGGAACTCTGGGGTATAGTCTATCCACACTGGGTGATTTTTCCATCTTCAAATCTTTCAGCTTCCCCAGCACTTTCTCCTTAGTGATGGTCACTATATTTACCTCTGCCCTCTGATTCTCTTGAAGTTCTGGTAAACTACTGATGTCTTCCACTGTAAAAACTAATGCAGACTACCTATTGACTTCCTTCACCAGTTCTTTGTTCTTTGTTACTACTTCCCGAGCCTCATTTTCCAGTGGTCGATTGTCCACTCTTGCCTCTCTCTTTTAGTTATCTACTAAAAAAAACTCTTGCAATCTCCTCTTATATTACCAGCTAGCTAACTCTCATATTTCATCTTCTCCCCACTCATTGCTTTTTCAGTTGTTGTCTGCTGGTTTTAAAGGCTACCCAATCTTCTGGCTTCCCATTAATCTTCACTGCATTGTATGCTTTTTCCCTTTCTTTTTATGTGTCCCTGATTTCCTTTGTCAGCTATGGTTGCCTCATCCTCCCCTCCATTTATTTCTTCTTCCTTGGGGTGAATTTCTGCTGTGCCTCCCAAATTACCCCCAGAAACTCCTGCCATTGCTACCTCACCACTTTCCCTACTGGGCTCCCCTTCCAATTAACTCTGATGAGCTCCTTCCTCGTGTTATTGTAATTACCTTGACTCAATTGAAACACCATTACAATTGATTCCAGCTTCTCCCTCTCAAACTGGAGGGTGAATTCAATCATGTCATGGTCACTGCCCCCTCGGGGTTCCTTCACCTTCAGTTCCCTCATCAAATCTGTGTCACTATGCATCACCAAATCCAGAATTTCCTCATCCCCAGTGAGCTCCACTACAAGCTTCTCCAAAAATAATCTTGCAGACATTCCATGAATTCCTTTTCTTGGAATCCACTACCAATCGGATTTTCTAAATCCACCTGCTTATTGAAGGCTCCATGATTATTGTAATTGTGCCTTTCTCATATGCCTTTTCTATCTCCTGATTCATTTTCTTCCCCACATCCTGACTACTGCTAGAAGGCCTGTACACAATTCCTATGAGGGAGTTCTTTTCCTTTGCATTCCTCAACTCCACCCACACAGAGTTCTATGCCTTCTGAGCATAGATTACTTTGTGCTATTGATTTAATTTGATCTCTTACAAATAAGGCAGCCCCACCCCCATCTGCTATCTGCCTGTCCTTTCACTAGATGTTTAGGTTCCAGCCCTGATCCCCTAGCAGCCAAGTCTCCGTGATACCCACAAAATCATACACACCAATTTAAATCTGCACTACAAGTTTATTTACCTTGTCTCGTATACTGTGTGCATTTCAGTTCAACTCCCTCAGTACTATGTTAACTGTCTCCCCTTCTCATAGTTGTCTCCTAATCTGCTGTGCCTGAATTTGGATTCCTGACCCTCTCCCCTCTCTCTGTCCTGTTACTTGTTCCGGAAATTTTAATACACTCTGCTGACCCCTCCCTACATTTAACTTTTTCCATAATTTTCCATGCTACTCATATTACACCAATCCACCCCAATATTCAGTTTAATGCCCTATCTGCAGACCTACTTATGTGATTCACCAGGACTCTGGTCCCAGCATGATTCCATCCCATTGGAACAGCTCCCTCCTTCCCCAGTACTGGTGCCAATCTCCCATGAATTCAAACCCGTTTCTCCCACACCAATCTGTGAGCTATGCATTTACCTCTGTAATCTTGTTGACTCTGTGCCAATTAACTCGTGGCTCAGGTCCCAAGCCAGAGCTTATTACCTTTTGGCCCTGCTTTCTAGTTGAGCTTCGAGCTGCTCATATTCCCTCAGCAGAACCTCTTTCGTCTTTCTACCCATATTGTTGATACCTACGTGGACCCTCCCGCATCAAGTACCCCTGCAGCCCACTTGAGATATCCCAAACCCAGGCACTAGGTAGGCAACACAGCTTTCACAACTCTCAATTCTGGCCACAGATTACAACTACATTTTTCTATTCTCCCCCCTCTTGAAGGGTTCCCTGGACAATTCTATGGTCAGTTTTCTCATCCTCCCTACAGCCCCCACTCTCATCCACACAAGGGGAAAGAATCTCCAACCTGTTAGACATGCTCAAAGGCTGAGGCTCCTTCAGTACTACCTCCCAGAACCCTCTACCTGCGTCGCTCATAGTCCCACCCTCCTGTCCCTGACCACTGACTGAGTTCGAGGTGGTTAATCTAAAGGGTGTGACTGCCTCCTGGAACACAGCTCCCAGGTAACTCACCTCCTCCCTGCTCCTGTCAAAGTGTTCGAAGCACAGACTTCAACTCATCAGCTCTGAGCTGGAGTTTCTCAAACAACCAACACTTCCTACAGATATGGTCACTCTGAACCACAGTGGGGTCCACCAGCTCCCACATCATGCAGGTACAACACATTGCATGGCTCAGCATCTCTATTTTGAATTACTTAATTTGAGTTTTAAAAACTTGCACAAGTTCTTTGGTTTGTAGCCTGTTTATTTACTTTTAATCTTAAAGTAACCCAGAAGAGTCAAATTAGTATTTTTCACCAACAAATGATCTTCAGGTTTACCTGTGATATTACACTTTTGTGCTGTATCCATGATCCTGGGCTTCAATGTGTCCTGTTTTGAAAAGAAAATCTTTACAAACTGTGAGGCAAAAAAAAACAAGCAAAATCACCTCTTCCCCTCGGAACCGAATTCCCATGCTGCCACCAAATTCCCAAATCTTACCAAATGGTAAGATTCTTGGTAGTGTGGATGAACAGAAAGATCTCGGTGTCCATGTGCATAGATCACTGAAAGTTGCCACCCAGGTTGATAGCGTTGTTAAGAAGGCGTACAGTATGTTAGGTTTTATTGGTAGAGGGATTGAGTTTCGGAGCCATGAGGTCATGTTGCAGCTGTACAAAACTCTGGTGCGGCCGCACTTGGAGTATTGCGTAGAGTTCTGGTCACCGCATTATAGGAAGGATGTGGAAGCATTGGAAAGGGTGCAGAGGAAATTTACCAGGATGTTGCCTGGTATGGAGGGAAGGTCTTATGAGGAAAGGCTGAAGGTTTTGAGGCTGTTTTTGTTAGAGAGAAGAAGGTTAAGAGGTGACTTGATAGAGACATACAAGATCATCAGAGGATTAGATAGGGTGGACAGTGGGAGCCTTTTTCGTCGGATGGTGATGGCTAGCACGAGGGGACATAGCTTTAAATTGAGGGGTGATAGATATAGGACAGATGTCAGAGGTAGGTTCTTTACTCAGAGAGTAGTAAGGGCGTGGAATGCCCTGCCAGCAAAAATAGTAGACTCGCCCACTTTAAGGGCATTTAAATGGTCATTGGATAAACATATGGATGATAATGGAATAGTTTAGGTGAGGTGGGCTTCAGATTGGTTTCACAGGTCGGCGCAACATTGAGGGCCGAAGGGCCTGTACTGCGCTGTAATGTTCTATGTTCTATGTTCTATGTTCTATGTTCTATGTTCTATGTTCTTTGAACTACATTTTCACTCTGACTGTGCCTCACCCTGGATTTGATCTCTCCTTCCTGACTGTGTGAAGCTGAATAGAGGAAAGGTCATTGATGAAGCAACTGGAGATGGTTGGGTCTAAGACACTACCTTGAGGAACACCTGCAGAGATATCCTGGAGCTGAGATGATTGGCCTGTAACAACCACAACCGTCTTCCATTCGCCAGGTATGACTCCAAACAATAGAGAGTTTTCCACTGATTTCCATTGACTCCAGTTTTGCTACGTATTCTTGATGCCACAGCTGGTCGAATGCAGCCTTGACATCAAGGGCTGTCACTCTCACCTCACGTCTGGAATTCAGCTCTTTTATCCATGTTTGAACCATGGGTGTAATGTGGTCAGGAGCTGAGTGGCCCTGGCAGACCCCAAACTGGGCGTCACTGAGCAGGTTATTGCTGAGAAGGTGCTGCTTGCTAGCACTGATGGTGACACCTTCCATCACTTTACAGATGATTAACAGTAGACTGATGGGGTGGTAATTGGCCGAGTTGTATCTGTATTGTGTGTTCAGGACTAACCTGAGTAAATTTCACATTGTCGGGTAGATGCTAGTGTAGTAGCTATACTGGGACAGCTTAGCTAGGGCAGCAGCAAGTTTTATTGCTGCAATGTTATAGGGCCTTTAGCTTTCTCAGTATCCAGTGCGTACAGCTGTTTTTTTAATATCACATGAGTAAATCAAATTGGCTGAAGACTGGCATCTCTGGTACTGGGAACATTGGTGGAGGCTGAGATGGATTATCTACTCAACACTTCTGGCTGAAGATTGCTGTGAATGCTTATCTTTGGCACTGATGTATTGGGCTTCTCCATCATTAAGGATAGGGATATTTGTGGAGTCTCCTGTTTCAGTGAGTTGTTTAATTGCCCCCCACCATTCAAACTGCATGTGGCAATACAGCAGAGCTTTGCTCTGATCCGTTGGCTGTGGAATTGCTTCACTCTGTCTATCATTCCTACTTATATTGCTTGGTACACATGTAGTCCTGCATTCTTTCAACGAGTTGACACTTCATTTTCAGGTCTGCCTGGTGCTGCTCCTGGCATGCCCTCCTGCACTCTCCATTGAACCAGGGTTGATCCCCTGGCTTGACGGTAATGGTTGAGTGGGGGATATGCCGGGCCATGAGGTTACAGATTGTGCTGGAGTACAATTCTGCTGCTGTTGATGGCCCACAGCACCTCATGGATGCTAAGTCTTGAGTTATCAAGATCTGTTTGAAATCTATCCCATTTGACATGGTGATAATGCCATCCTACATGATGGAGGGCATTCTCAACGTGGAGGCAGTGGTTCGTCTCCACTAGTACTGTGTGGTGGTCACTCTTACTGATACTGTCACAGATAGATGCAACAGCAACATTGTGGCTCCATCATTGTGAAAGAAAGGCCGAAAATTTAAATGGGCACACAAATGCCTTAGACAACTTGTGCTGACAACTGAATTCACAGCCAATTAGAATCACTTCTTGTCATTCAGCCCAGCTAAAAAAAAAGCTTTGTATAATAAGGTTAGTTTTGAACCCCATGTGCTCAGAACCTCAGTGGTCTAATACTCCTTGTCAAGCTTCAAAAATGAATTTTCAAGACTGTCATCAGTCACCTCTCTCTGCTTAGTACATTGGAAAAATTAATCACTGTTTTTGTACGACTGCTATTACTGCTAGCACTGATGGTGACACCTTCCATCACTTTACAGATGATTAACAGCTATTTCACAGCTATTACTTTTCCTGATGCCCCTTTGCTGAAGATTTCTCAGATATTCCCTAGTTATGCAATCAGCCTCCTAAATGTAAGCATATTATTTTCTTTATCACTTTTTAGTTCTATCATCATTCCTTCAATACTGTAATTTCCAACTGTTTGCTCCCTAAAACTGATACCTCTTTCATCTACAGATTTCCTATTTCCGTAATTTCCTTGTGGTTTTCGACGTGACCATTTCCCCATCTCTGTGAGATATCCCAGGTGTCTGCTAGAACTGCAGCTTCTCTGAGCTCTGATGCTTGACAGTCATCTAAGTATGTTTTTCAGGTTTTCAGGAATTCTACTTCTTGCTTTCAGTGGCAGGAGTCGTGAGAGCGCGAGCCGGGTAATGAACTAATATATTCGGGCCCAAAAACAAAGTTGCTGGAAAAGCTCATCAAGTCTGGCAGCATCTGTGTAGGAGAAAACAGAGTTAACGTTTCGGGTCTGGTGACCCTTCCTCAGAACTAATATATTCGGGCATTGACTAAACCCTAAACACTACACGTGTAGTGTCTCCCATCCATCCTCCTCCTCTAACCAAAAAAAGACTGTGTGGAGGGTTAGCAAAGTAAGGTTTTTTTTTAATTCTTCTGGAAATCTAGAGTAGAGGGAATGGAAGCTAGGGCAGTTGCATGCTCCTCTTGCAGGATGTGGGAGGTGAGGGTCACTGCTGGTGTCCCCTCTAACTTCACCTGCGAGAAGTGCACCCAACTCCAGGTCCTCAAAAACTGCATTAGGGAACTGGAGCTGGATCTGGATGAACTCCGGATCATTCGGGAGGCTGAGGGGGTGATAGAGAGGAGTTATAAGGAGGTGGTCACACCCATGGTACAGGAAAAAGGTAGCTGGGTGACTGTCAGGAGGGGGAAAGGGAATCGGCAGACAGTGCAGGGATCCCCTGTGGCCGTTCCCCTCAATAATAAGTATACCGTTTTGGATACTGTTGCGGGGGGGGACCTACCAGGGGAAGGCCATAGTGGACAGGTCTCTGGCACTGAGCCTGACCCTGTGGCTCAGAAGGGAAGGGGGGAGAATAGGAGAGTGATAGTGACAGGAGATTCAATGGTTAGGGGAACAGACAGGAGATTCTGTGGTACCGAGACAGACTCCCAGATGGTATGTTACCTCACAGGTGCCAGGGTCAGGGATGTCTCAGATCGTGTCGACAGGATTCTTAAGGAGGAAAGTGAGCAGCCAGAAATTGTGGTACACATCGGTAACAATGACATAGCTAGGAAAAGGGATGAGGTCCTGAAAAGTGATTATAGGGAGTTAGGATGGAAGCTGAAAGCCAGGAAGAGTAAAGTAGTAATCTCAGGATTGCTACCAGTGCCACGGGCTAGTGAAGCCAGAAATAGAGAGCGAGTGCAGCTGAACACATAGCGACAGAGCTGGTGTTGGAGGGAGGGTTTCAGGTTTGTGGAGCACTGGGGAAGGTGGGAACTGTACAGGAAGGACGGGTTGCACCTGAAATGGAGGGGCACCAATGTCCTGGACGGGAGGTTTGCTAGAGCTCTTCGGGAGGGTTTAAACTAGTTTGGCAGGGGGTTGGGAACCGGAGCTACAGATCAGAGGATGTGGTAGCCGGTGTAGAGACAGATAGAGCAAGCAGAGAATCTGTGAGGAAGGATAAGCAGTTGATAGGGCAAAGTGGCAGTCAATGTGATGGGTTGAGGTGTGTCTTCTTCAATGCAAGAAGTGTCAGGAATAAGGGTGATGAGCTTAGAGCATGGATCAGTACTTGGAACTACGATGTTGTGGCCATTACAGAGACTTGGATAACACAGGGGCAGGAAAGGTTGTTGGATGTTCCGGGGTATAGATGTTTCAAAAGAAATAGGGAGGGAGGTAAAAGAGGTGGGGGTTGGCATTGCTAATCAGGGGCAGTATCACAGCTGCAGAAAGGGAGGTCGTGGAGGAGGGTTTGTCCACTGAGTCAGTATGGGTGGAAGTCAGAAACAGGAAAGGAGCAATCACTTTGTTGGGAGTTTTCAATAGACCCCCCCAATAGCAACAGAGACACTGAGGAACAAATTGGGAGGCAGATTTTGGAAAGGCACAGAAGTATTAGGGTTGTTGTCATGGACGACTTCAACTTCCCTAATATAGACTAGAACCTCCTAAGTGCAAATAGTTTGGATGGAGCAGATTTTGTCAGGTGTGTCCAGGAAGGATCTCTGACTCAATATGTAGATAGGCCAACTGGAGGGGAGGCCATATTGGATTTGGTGCTTGGCAACGAACCAGGTCAGGTGTCAGATCTCTTGGTGATAGATCCAATTAGGGACGGTGGAGGGAACTTGTGTGCAGAGTCCAAGGAGGTAGGGAAGGTCCTTAATGAATACTTTGCTTCAGTATTCACCAGTGAGAGGGACCTTGACGTTTGTGAGGACAGCATGAAACAGGCTGATATGCTCAAACAGGTTGTTGTTAGGAAGGAGGATGTGCTAGAAATTTTGAAAAACATGAGGATAGATAAGTCCCCTGGGCTAGACGGGATGTACCCAAGGTTACTACGGAAAGCGAGGGAAGAGATTGCTGCCCCTTTGGCAATGATCTTTGCGTCCTCACTATCCACTGGCGTAGTGCCAGAAGATTGGAAGGTGGCAAATGCCATTCCCTTGTTCAAGAAAGGGAATAGGGATAATCCTGGAAATTACAGACCGGTCAGTCTTACTACTGTGGTGGGCAAATTATTGAAGAGGATTCTGAGAAATAGTATTTATGATTATTTGGAAAATCACAGTTTGATTAGAAATAGTCAGCATGGCTTTGTGAGGGGCAGGTCATGTCTCACAAGCCTTATTGAATTCTTTGAGGATGTGACAAAACACATTGATGAAGGTAGAGCAGTGGATGTGGTGTATATGGATTTTAGCAAGGCATTTGATAAGGTTCCCCATGGTAGGCTCATTCAGAAAGTAAGGAGGCATGGGATTCAGGGAAATTTGGCAATCTGGATACAAAACTGGCTGTCCAATAGAAGGCAGAGTGTGGTAGTAGATGGAAAGTATTCAGCCTGGAGCTCGGTGACCAGTGGTGTTCCACAGGGATCTGTTCTGGGACCTCTGCTCTTTGTGATCTTTATAAATGACTTGGATGAGGAAGTGGAAGGGTGGGTTAGTAAGTTTGCTGATGACACGAAGGTTGGTTGAGTTGTGGACAGTGTGGAGGGCTGTTGTAGGTTGCAACAGGACATTGACAGGATGCAGAGCTGGGCAAAGAAGTGGCAGGTGGAATTCAACCCAGAAAAGTGTGAAGTGATTCATTTTGGAAGGTCGAATTTGAATGCAGAATACAGGGTTAATGCAGGATTCTCGGCAGTGTGGAGGAACAGAGGTATCTTGGGGTCCACGTCCATAAATCCCTCAAATTTGCAACTCAAGTTGATAGGGTTATAAAGAAGGCGTACGGTGTGTTGGCTTTCATTGGCAGGGGAATTGAGTTTAGAAGCCATGAGGTTATGCTGCAGCTCTATAAAACTCTGGTTAGACCACACTTGGAATTTGTGTTCGGTTCTGGTCACCTCATTGTAGGAAGGAGGTGGAAGCTTTAGAGAGGGTGCAGAGGAGATTTACCAGGATGCTGCCTGGACAGGAGGACAGGTCTTATGAGTAAAAGATGAGGGAGCTAAGGCTTTTTTCATTGGAGCGAAGAAGGATGACAGGTGACTTTATACAGGTTTACAAGATGATGAGAGGCATAAACGAGTGGATAGTCTGAGACATTTTCCGGGGGCGTAAGTGACTATTACGAGGGGGCATAATTTTAAGGTGTTTGGAGGACGGTAGAGGGGAGATGTCATAGGTAGGTTCTTGACACAGAGAGTGGTGGGCATGTGGAATACGCTGCCGGCAGTGGTAGTGGAATCAGATACTTTAGGGACTTTTAAGCAACTCTTGGATTGGCACATGGATGATAGTAAAATGTAGGGTATACAGGGTAGATTGACCTTAGTAGGATAATAGGTCGGCACAACATCGTGGGCCGAAGGGCCTGTACTGTGCTGTACTGTTCTATGTTCTATGTTCTATGATTTGTTGCATGGTCATAATTGCCCTTACATTTTTAAGCTGTTTTCTCTATCGTTAATGATCTAAACTAACAATCTCACAGAATTTCTTTTTTCCTTGCAAATTCCATAAAGCTCTGATTAAGTTTCTTGCTTGGTAAGCTTCAAGCACAAACTCATATGCATTAGGTACTACCTCTTTGACCCCTTTCTACACAGCACATTGTTCTTCTGAAACACTAGCACAACACAGACATAGTTGTACTCACCATAACTTTCTGTAACACTAATGTCCAAACACCTTTTCACCACTTCATCTGCTCAGGTACCTTATCAAATGAGGTGAAATGTCTTTTGACTTAATTCTTGGTAAATTTCAGCACGCAGCATGGATTCCTGATTAAATCAACTCCTCATTGGGATCAGAATCATCCTGTAAGGTATTATCTCTTTAATCTAAACTTATCTATGAACAATCCATGTTGTTTCATTTCCATCTGTCGTTGGAGTTCAAGTTTGAATTCTATGTCTTTTTCCATCAACCACTATTTTTTTCTCTCCTTACTGTTGATTTTCTCTGTTTTCCTTTATCTCTCTTTCTCGCTCTTTTCCTACTGGCATAAGCCTTCTCAATTCTAACTGTATCTTCATTAATTCTACTGTGCAACCTGAATCTTGGATTTCCCCTTTTCTAATTCTAAATGTCGGATAATCATGCGAAGCATGTGCTAGTCACCTTCAATTAGTTTGCTGACTCTCTCAGCTTAGCCTTTTCAAAAATTGTGAAAAATTCACTGTCATAAGTTCTAGTTTAAGTAAAACCGTGTCAACATTCAAAGCGATTTGCAAAATCACAACGCAGCCATTTTACACCCAGAACCACCACATACCCATTTCTTTAACAGAAACACAGATCTCTAATAATTCATTGAATTCCAATCCTGGCAAGAACCACCACTTAGTATGATCACAGCCAAGTCAGATCCCAGCTTTAAATCTGTCCAAATAGATCATAGTTTCTTCTTTTTCTTAATTTAATGCAGTGGTCTTTCACTGGAATCAAAGCACGACAAGCTTCAGATTTTGTTTAACAATAAAACTGAAGTTTATTTCACAGAAGAAAGAAAACCAAAATAAAACAAGGCATTCTCTCTACATATAACAGAATTTGAAAGATTTTGCAATTCATGGCAAAACCAAAATCCCACCCACTGCCCAACACCATTATAGGGAAATAGGAACAAGAATAGGCCTTTCAGTCCATTGAGCTTGTTTCACACTTTAATATGATCATGGCTGAATGAAAACTTTCAATGGCTTCTAACCCCCACACTGTGAACATAATCCTTTACACCATTTTGGAAATTTATGGCCATTACATGAAAAATTGCTCATCGTGTTGATGTTGGTAGTTGAACAGTGGCTGGCCAGCAGCAGTCAAGTGACAAATATTTATTTTTCAGTAGCACACATATATTTAAAGGTCGTTCTTGAGCTCTGATGTTTTGTAATAACTCAGGAAGCCAAATAGGAAATGAACATTGTTTATTGTCAAACACCATAAAAGAGCCGCTGCTTGTGGATCTGCTTTATAAAGGGCTCACGTGCTGCGTTCAAGCTGGGCAGGCCATTCCCTGCTAACAAAGGAACCAATGTTACCATGGGAAAATTGCCCAGGTGTGTCCTGTACACAAAAGCAGGAGAAATCCGACCCAGCCAATTACTGTAATATCAGTTCTCCCCCCGATCATCTGTAACATGATGGATGATGTCAGTAACAGTGCTATCAAACAGTACCTGCTCAGCAATAACCTGCTCAGTGATGCCCAGTTTGGGTTCCGCCAGGGCCACTCAGCTCCTGACCTCATTACAGCCTTGGTTTAAACATGGATAAAAGAGCTGAATTCCAGAGGTGAGGTGAGAGTGATAGCCCTTGATATCAAGGCTGCATTCGACCGAGTGCGGCATCAAGGAGCCCTAGCAAAACTGGAACCAATGGGTATCAGCGGGAAACTCTCTGGTGGTAAGAATCATACCTGACACATAGGAAGATGGTCATGGTTGTGGAAGGTCAGTCATCACAGCTCCAGGACATCTCTGCAGGAGTTCCTCAGGGTAGTGTCCTACACCCAACCATCTTCAACTGCTTCATCAATGACCTTCGTTCCATCAGAAAGTCAGAAGTGGGGATATTCACCAATGATGGCACAATGTTTAGCACCATTTGCAACTCCTCAGATACTGAAGCAGCCCACATTCAAATACAACAAGATCTGAACAATATCCAGGCTTAGGCTGACAAGGGACAAGTGATATTCACGCCACACAAATGCCTGGCAATGACTATGTCCAGTAAGAGACAACCTAACCACCACCCCTTGATACTTAATGTTACCATAACTGAATGCCCCACTATCAGCATCCTGGGGGTCACCTTTGACCAAAAACACAACTCGAATTGCCACATAAACTCAATGGATACAAAAACAGGTCAGAGGCTGGGAATACTGCAGCAATTACTCATCTCCTGACTCCTCAAAGCCTGTCCACCATCTACAAGGGACAAGTCAGGAGCGTGTTGGAATACTCCCCACTTGCCTGAATGAGTTCAGCTCCAAAAACACACAAGAAGCTTGACACCACCCAGGAAAAAGCAGCGTGCTTGGTTGGCACCATATCTATCGGCATCCATTCGCTTCAACACCAACGCTCAGTAGCTGCAATGCATACTACCTGCAAGATGCACTGCAGAAGCTCACCAAAGATCCTTTGACAGCACATTCCAAAGTCACGAACACCTCCATCTAGAAGCACAATGGCAGCCAATACATTGGAACAGCATCACCTGTATGCTTTCCTCCAAGCCAATCACCATCTTGACTTGGAAATGTATCGCCAGTGTCGCTGGGTCAAATCCTGTAATTCCCTCCCTGAGGACATTGTGCGTCTGCCTATAGCACATGGATTGCAGTGGTTCAAGAAGGCAGCTCACCCCCACCTTCTCAACAGCAATAAATCCTGGCCCAGTCAGAAACACCCATGTCCAACTAACTCCGCAGGAAGATTAATTTGTGATTCCCCATGGGCCTTTTAAAGGTTATCATACTCTCACAGTACGATAATCCACACAATAAAATGTCAGGCCGTGACCACGTGCAAACCAATGTTGAAGTTTGCTTTTAACAATTTTTAAAAATATATTCCTGGAAGGGTAAAGTATAAACATGCCTGCAGGAGATGGTTCCCTCCATGACAGGGAGTTAGATAGTCAGCTTCTCATTATCTCTTCCTGATTTGCCTCGCTTTTGGAAATTTCCATGATTCTGTCCAAGTGTGAATTTCCAGGCATTGTGTCCATACAGACACTAAATGTACATCCACAGTCATCTATTGGATCCATTTCCAATTTTTAAAAAAACACATTATAATTAAAAGTTCAGCTCATCTATATGTGATGTGTTGTTATATTCTGTGATCATGGCACATTCATTATCTACAGCTCTAGGAAAGGCAGAGACAAAGGCTTTCCCAGGTTATCATCACTGAATGGTGTCATTGGCTGGAGCAGAAATGCTTGGCCATCCGTCCCAGTGCCCATCAAGGTTACATTTGCCCTGAATTTGTATGCGAGCGGATCATTTCAAGGAGCAGCTGGGAATTGTGTGGTATCTCAACATGCAATGCATCCAGGATATCACTGATACTATTTCTTCCAGATTACACTAGTTTAGAGTCTTCCCCCATGACTAACAGAGTCAGGCAGTTGGGACAGTGAGATTCTCCACCATTGCTGATTTCCCCCAGGTGCAGTGCTGTATAGACATATTGCTTTGAGAGTGCCCCATCTCTAACTTTCAGAATTTGTCTGAAAGAAAGGCTTTGTTGCCAGACTTCTTTGTACCCATTGATGTCAGAATTTGGAGGTGTGCACATACTAGAAAAATCATGGGTCCCTGCCTCTTTCCAAGATCCTACTGGGATGACTACTGGGAGAAAAGGGCTACCTACTACAAACATTGCTAACGACATCTTTACAAAACCTTCAGATGCTACACTGACCACATTTCCGTGAAGGCCAGAGTGGGAACAGCTAAAGTTTTTGATGATTTGTCGCAGGTCCTTGTAGTACAGCTCAGAAAGGACGTTCCACATCACTGTGGTACACTGTACGCTTCACAACTACAGCTACTAATGGAGGATGACCTGGATACAGGGGCCAACAGAGATCGACAGCAATCTCCTGATGATGAATGTGAGAGCGGGGTGTTAATTGGGTGGGACATTGAAGCGACCATGAACAAGCTTTGCATCATCGAGCATGAAAAGCCACACAGAACCTCATTGAGCCTCACCTCCAGGTGGAATGAGCTGGGTCTGTACTTCCTTTCATTGTGTTACTTCCTGTTGGTTATCAAGCAGCCCCTGCTTAGCCCACAGACCACATGCACCTGGTTATTTCTGTATTTCTTGAACTATTTTGTAGCTGAATAAATGTTTTACTACTCATATTGTAAAGTTTTACTGCTCAAAGATGCATACATCTTCGGTGAATCCTGAAGTATCTAAACTTTACAGATCCACCCCCTCACAATTTAAGAGATAGCAGCAGTCAGTGAGATAAGGTCCCAAAGTTGTATGGCTTTGAGTTTTGGTAGTTTTTAAGGCTTCAGGCAGCACATGATCTCCAAGTTTTGTGCAGTTTCTCAAGATAAGCTGCAGGTTTGAATCAATCCTGATGCAGTTCCTTTTCCATCATCAGTTGCCTGTATTGATGCCACTGGTTTATTTTCTGAGCCAGTAATGCTGATGTACTCCAACTCTCACTTTATCATGGTTGTTTTGTATGAAGTTGTAATTTTCAGGAATGCAATTTGTTTTTATCAAATTCATTCGTGGGATATGGGTATCACAATCTGGCCAGCATTTCTTGCCTGTTCCTGGTTGCTCTTGAGAAGGTGATGGTGAGCTGCCTTCGTGAACAATTTCAGTTCACCTGCTGCAGATTGACCCACAATCTCCTTAGGGAAGGAATTCTGGGATTTTCACACAGCAGCAGTGAAGGAACAGCGATATATTTCCAAGTCACTTACTTTAGATGCAATAACTCTAGAGTTCTATAAAACTATTAAACATTCAAAATTCATTGTAAATTATTTACAACTGTGAGAATACTTCCTGTTCTAGTTCATATCTATGCTACTTCTCCTAGATTCTCAAATTACTTGAGTCAAGGTCACTTATATAACATCACAGATTATTACAGTTAGGCATCAATGAGATTTAGTCTAACATGCCTCATTATAATTGCTTGGCAGTATACAATGTAAACTTTGCTAAAAACGGTCAAAATATCTAATCTTTTTTTGTTCTGTCCTGCAGTCATTAGGACTGACATTCAAGAAACCAGACTTAGAAATAACCCTCAATTTGTAAAGCATGAGAAGAGGATGCTGATAGTCTGAGCAATCATGGCATGGATATGAATCCCACTGTGACAGATGGTAAAATCTGAATTCAATAACAATCTGGAAGTAAGAGTCTAATGAGAAGCACAAAACCATGGGAGCAGCATGGTGGCTCAGCGGTTAGCACTGCTGCCTCACAGTGCTGGGGACCCAGGTTCAATCCCACCCTCAGGCAATTAGTCTGTGTGGAGTTTGCACATTCTCCCTGTGTCTGCATGGGTTTCCTCTGGGTGCTTTGGTTTCCTCCCACAGTCCAAAGATGTATAGGTTAGATGGATTGGCCGCACTAAATTGCCTATAATGTTCAGGGATGTGTAGATTAGGTGGGTTGCAGGGGGATGGGTCTGGGTAGGATACTCTGAGGTTCGGTGTTGGGCTGAAGGGCCTGTTTCCACACTGTAGGGATTCTATGATCCATGAAATGTCAGAAGAATCCCACTTAGTTCACTCATATCCTTCAGGGAAGAAAACTGCCGTCCTTACCTGATCTGGCCTCCATGTGACTCCAGACCCACAGTTAGGGAAGGCAGTAAATGCTGGCCTGGTCAACAAGGCCCTCTCCCAATGAATGAATAAACCCTCATGGCATGTAGGAATGGGCAATAAATTTTGGAGTAGCAAGTGAAGCCCTCATCCCATGAATGTATAAAAAAAGGTACTGACCTTGTCATGCAAAACACTGGCTGTTAGTTGTCCCTTGACATTCTATGAGCAATGAAATGGAAATATAAGTTATGGTCTTTTTTTACAACCATGCTCTTGTGTTAGAAATTGCCTGAAGGTGTTGCACGTCCAGGCAATGTTATAATTTCAACTACCTGATTGAGACATGAGGAGCCTTGGGGACTGGGCATAGAAACATAGAAATTAGGAGCAGGAGTGGGCCAATCAGCCCTTTCAGCCTGCTACATCATTTACTGTTATCACCAATCATTCAACTCATTACCCTTTTCCTGCTTTCTCTCCATACCCTTTTCTCCCTCTAGCCCCAAGAACTACATCTAACTCAATATGTGAACTATTAGTAACCAACATCTGAGTCCCTGCAAGTGTGTGTTCCTTGCCCACCTGCCCCAGGTTGTCAGACATCCAGGTGGGTTTAGTCGTCAGATGTGTCAAAGACCCAAGAGGCCACTAACGTGTTTGGAGGTAACAGGAGAATCTGAAACACGATGGATTCTTGAAGAATCTATAGAAAAAAAGCATTTATGATCTCAAAACATCCCAAGGTATGTACATTGGAACTGCAATTCCTGTTGTAATGTAGAAAATGCAAGTCATTTTGTACACATCAAGATCCCACAAATGATCAGTTTGATGAATTATCAGACCATTTGTTTGTTTTAATGTTGCTTGAGAGATAAACATTGGTCAAGGTAACATGGAGAACTTTCCTGTCATTCACCTCCCTTGGCAACTTTCATTTTAACTTGAGGGGCAGACGACACCTTGGGTAAACATCTCTTCCAAAAGAAGGCATTCCCTCAGTGCCACACTGGAGAGTAAGCCTGCACTATTTACACAAACCCAAGGGGTAGACATTTGAACCCGCAACTGACAAACCCAGAGGTATACAGCACTACCTACTGAGCCACTGTTGACGCCAAGTTTCTTCCTTAGTCTGACAGTGCACTACACTCACTCATGGTCACACTTCTGCCCTTAGAATGGCTCTACAAATTAATTTGTCCTTCGAAGCTGACGATGTCAACACCACCATGATCCCCCATCCCAATGCCTTTCTGGGTAGTGAAATAATAATGTATACACATATCCACTGTTCCCAGGCCATCAGAGGAAGAACACTGACAGAGTGGAATCCACATCAGGTTACAATCATTGATTTTACCAAACATTTCCATGCTCAGGAGAACAACCCTTCAAAAGCAGCGATGGGAATGTGAAGTCCCACCTCTTAACCTGTTGACTCAATCCAACATTCATGTCCCTACACAATTGGACTGCAGGAGTTCAAGAAGACGACAAGGGATGGGCAATAAATACTGACCCAACATGTGACACCTACATCTCGTGAATCAATATAAGAAAAATGGGGACTAATAAATTCAAACCTTTCCAATCCAATTTATTTTGTCAAAATCATCAGCAGAGATTTACATTTATATACATCAACATTGGTGTCACTTAAAAATAAATCATTTTTTCATGTGGTAACAGATTAATCAAAGTATACAAGTTAGGAATCTAAAACTTTTACAACAGTTTAAAAGAAAGTACCTCATTCTCCAAACGGATACATAAATTACCTGAGAATGTTTTAAACTTAAATAAACATATAGAAATATATTTGTCCTTGAAAAAAATTTTCATAAATGCGTCTTACAAAGAATCTGCCAGATCAAAATGACTTTCAGATCCCATTTTCAGTGTCAGGTATACAATTATTTTCCATACAGGCAGCATCACCAGCATTAAACCCCACATTCCATAAATTACTGAAACAGTCACAAACCAGAGATGGAGTGTGGGAACACAATGATTGTGGGATTCCACCAAGAGATAGGATTCCAGGAAAGTCTCTGAGATCCTGAAGCATGATAATGGAGGATCAAAGATTAACTGTCCCCGATCTGATCAAAGTAATCTTAGAGCAGAAAGTAACACCATGTATTATTCAAGAGAATACTAAGCCCTGGATTCAGAGAAACAGAAGATTAGATTCCCATTTCCCATGCCCCATGATACCTGCAGGTTCTGCGACTGAAACTGGAAAGTGATGGGCAGGAATTCTGACAAACAGAGAGACTGAGATAGAGTTTTCTAAAAAATAAGGGCCGGTGGTTCAAACACTTGTTCTATTTCAGTATGGCCAGAGTCTGACAGGTTTCAGATATCTTTATAATTGCGATTTCCCACTGGCTCTGTGTTACGTAATCTCAAAGTGTTACCCTCAGTGACACCTGTAAGATCATCAACTTACTCAAGTGTCCTTGTAAAGTGTGCAAATGCTGCAGAACAGCACTCCTGCAGGAAGGATGGATGACCTCTGGCATGGGTGGCACGGTGGCTCAGTGGTTAGCACTGCTGCCTCACAGCTCTAGGGACCTGGGTTTGATTCCAGCCTTGGGCAACTATCTGTGTGGAGTTTGCACATTGTCTGCATGGGTTTCCTCCTGGTGCTCCGGTTTCCTCCCACAGATGTGCAGGGTAGGTGGATTGGCCATGCTAAATTGCCCATTGGGATGTGTAGATTAGGTTCTAGGGGGATGGGTCTGGGTGGGATGCTCTGAGGTTCGGTGTAGGCTTGTTGGGCCGAAGGGCCTGTTTCCACACTGTAGGGATTCTATGATCTTAACTCAGGCACTCTCAAAGTCAGTCCTTCCCCCATTGGAAACTGTATCGTCATTGTGCCCCATGACCTATCATGCAGAACACTACCTTCTATCCTCCTGCATTATTTAATGAACCAGATTGTATCCTTAGTGCTGATGGTAGAATGGGGGAATATGTCAGGCCATGAGGTTATAGATTGTGGTGAAATATGATTTTCCTGATGCTGATGTCTGACAGTGCTTCATGGTGCCCAGTTTTGAGATGCCAGGTCTATTCAAAATCTGATGTTTTTGCCACTGTGACCATGCCACACAACATGATGGAGGGTATTCTCAAAGTGAAGACAGACTTTGTCTCCAAGGACTGTGCGCTAGTCCCTCCCCAGTGATACTGCCATAGATACATGCATCTGCCACAAGGAGAGTGATGATGATGGGTTCAAGTCGGTTTCTTCCTCTTGTTAGCTCTCTCACTACCTGCTGCTGGCTCAGTCTAGCAGCTATGTCTATAAGGACATAATCAACTCAGTCAGTAGTGGTGCTGCCAAGTCACTGTTGGTGATAAACATTGAAGTCCCCATCCCTCACCATATGCCCTTATCACCCTCAGTGCTCACTCTATGTAGTATTCAACATGGAGGAGCACTGATTCATCAGCCGAGTGAGGGAAGCCAGTACATGGTAATAAGCAGGACATTTCCTTGCTCTTGTTTCACCTGATACCATTCGACTTCATGGAGTCTGGAGTCAATGTTGAGGACCCCCAGGGCAACTCCCTCCCAAATATATACTACCCGTCAGTGGGATAGTACATACCCTGGGATGCTGATCGCGGTGTCAGGGGCATTGTGTGTAAGGTATGATTCCACATGCACAAGCGTGTCAGCCCATTGCTCCATAGGTCTGTGGGACAGCTCTCCCACTTTGCACCAGTCCCCAGACATTAGTAAGAAGGACTTTACAAGTTTGGGACCATGGTCTGGTTGTTAGCAGCGCCTGGGGAAATGTCTGGTGGTCTGTCTGGTTTTGTTCCTTATTCTAGGCTTTGTAGTGGTTTGATACAATGGAGTGAGTGGCTTGCTAGGTCGTGTCAGAGAAATGGGTATGGAGTCACACGTGGGCCAGACCAACTGGGGTTGGTAGATTTCCCTCCTTAAAGACATTCTTATACCAGATGGGTTTTTATAGCAATCAACAAATCCAAGTTTATCAACTGAAATTACGTTCCATGGTAGGAAGTTGAACACACGCCCACACACCATTTGCCTGGACCTCTAAATTACTAGCCCAGTCACATTACCTCTGGCCCATGGTATCTTGGTCATTTTTAGTGCACAATTTCCCAGGATACTGCACTTAGCATTACAAAAATGGAAACAGACAGAGAATGTTGGAGGAAATCAGCAAGTCTCTCAGCATCTGTGGAGAAGAAAGAGAGTCGGGTGCAGAATGATTTTCTTCAGAACTCCTTTGCAAGTTTCTCCAGCATTCTCTGTGTTTGTTTCAGAAGTTCCTGCATCTGCAGTCTTTTGCTTTCTATAAAAATGGGACATGGTTTCCAGGTTTTGTTTCGGATAGGGGGCAGATGGTGGGGTGAGGTGGGAGGAAGATAGGGAGGAAAACTAGAGGCAGGATCCCACTTCTCCCCTTCCTTACTATGATTCACAGACAGTAGGAAGATCCAGATGAAGATGAGGCCAACAGCTACCCACCATGATCACTTTGTTAGGTTATTTAACTACAAACATGTAAAGCAATATGTAAACTAACACTCACATCACACACTATTTTGGGAGAGTTTCATATGTGCTTGGACAGTATGTGCTGAAGAAATATTCTATTAAAGATTGACTTCCTTTGATTTGGATCTTCTCGCGACTAGATGCAAAACTCCAAACATGTACGCCATTCGTCTTTGAGAATTCCTTTTCAATATCATCATTGTTTTTGTTCCATTGATTTTTTTCAAAGTATTTTTTCCAATTACTGAACGGAATTGGGTAAAACCAGGTGTCAGACAAAAACATAATCCCTTTGCAATCTTTGTTGAAGAGGTTTGCGAGATTGTCAGTTTCACACCACGTCTTCACCATCCGGGTCATCAGTCTAGGACCCTGTTGGCCCCAAGCGGCTCCATTGTACTTCTCCACAAAATCCCTTAAGCAACTCTCGACGAAGGAATGCGAGCGGTTAAATCCCAAAGCTGCGTTATTAGCAAAGCGTACTGATTCTGCACCAACAAAGTTTCGGAAGTCCAAGGGTTTGATTGAAATGATATCCGTGTCCAGGTAGATGCCCCCATACTTCCACAGCAAGGCAAGCCGACAGCCATCAGCGAGCACATGGAACCAGTACCTTTCCTTGCTGGGATCTACCTGTAAAATAACAGAATAAAGGCTCATCAATTACAAGTTTCAATATTTTACATTACCCTTCCCTCCAAATGTTGTCCCCTCCCTTCATATGATGCTCACTCATCTGGACCAGAGGGGAAAGAACAGAGTCGAGGCAGGAGGAGATGAGTTCAGTGCGGCAGAAACAGGCAGAGACATTGCTTCCTCCATTCAGGGTAGGAGCTAGCATCTACTCTCCAATACTTCACACTCACCTATCTCTGCCAGTGTAGCCACCTCTGAACAGGGCTTCACCATTCTCACTATTGTCTGCACTCACTCACCCTCACCCACCTGAACCCCCGACACCACTAACCCTGTATACCCTCTGTGCTGCCCACTCACTCACTCAGGACACCTCTCCACTTGTACAAACAGTAATAGCTGTGCCAGCCACTTCCATCTCCCTTAATACCTGCCTCTCTCTCATTCCAGGAGGAAAACAGCCCTCGATAAGGCAGAAAGAATCCAGATGGGTGGTGGGATGTCTAATATTCAGCTCCTCACCCCATTATTCCTGCCTCTGACTACACCGAGTGACTGACTGACTGTGTCAAAGGCCTGGACTGATATCGAACGATGCCCCTGACTTACTGTGCAGGCCTCCCTGAGAGAAGGCTACTCCCCTTCACTGAGAGCCTGCTGACAAGAAGCTTCCTGGTTTTGTGTCTGCACTGAATGGCAAGGCAAGGCAAAAGTAACAGGAACCTGGTATCTCGGGCTGAGGGGGCACAGCACAAAAAGGCAAGGCAGGCTGCTGTGATCATCCAGGTAGGCTCAGAATGACAGAGCTCTATGACAGTAAGGAGCCTGGAGATACAGCCTGGTGCAGTCCATGAGCTGGGTGTGTGTCCCTGAGCACACAGTGTCCTTGCTGCAGCATCACAATGGGAGTTACCAGGACAGCCCAAGGTGCAGTACTGAAGAGCAGAAATGTCATGCAAGTGGATTGGAGATGTACCATGAGGGTTCATAGCAACAAGAAGATGTTGAATGCCAACATCTCTGGACATGGTGCTTGTGTGGTCGGTGCCCATGGATTGTGCCCTGAGATTTTGGAACCTGGTGTTCACCTTGGAGGTGAGAAACTCACCTCATCGCTCAGTAAATGCACAGATCATGGAGCGAGATGCTGCCAACATTGAGTGTCGGCCTCAGCGGACTTCCCACCTCATTCTGCCCGAAATCTTTCCATCACCCACATCGTTCAAATCCCTTTAAGATTCTGCTCTGAACTTAAGAACAGAGAACAGTACAGCACAGTACAAGCCCTTCACCCCATGATTTTTTGCTGACCTGTTATCTTAGAGTAAGGTCAAGCTACCCTGCATACCCTACATTTTACTTGATTGCAAAACACAGCAATAAAGGAAACTAGTGCAGATGTTGAAGATTTGAAATAAAAATAGAAAGTATTGGAGAAATTTTGCAGGTCTGGCAGCAAATGTGGGGAAAGAAACACAGTTAACATTTCCAGTCAGGTATGGCTTTTTTTCCGAAGAAGAGTCATATTGGACTCAAAGCAATAACATTTTACTCTCTGCACAGATGGTACACAGACTTTCTGTTTATATTTTAATTTAAAACCCACAAGGAATTCCAGTTCAGCATTATCCATTATTGTACATATAGAAACTGGGATTTAGCTTGTCAGCGTAAAGTTTCCTACTTTTTTTTTTCAGATTGATGATCAATAACAGCTTTTACCATCCACAAGTCAAGCAGCTAGCTCCGTACAATTCCTTACCTTCTCATACCATCCAGCCAAGGGTGTGTCGCTGAACAATTCTCTAGGTTTCAAGGGCAAGATGACCACATTCTTGAATGAAGAAAGCAGAGGGATGGTTTCGTACTCAGGTTCTCGATATGCAGATACATTCCCATTGAATGCTATCATGAAAAAATAAACTGGTTTGTTTGGGTTTAGTCTTGCTGCTGATTCGATGCCACACATGGCCAATGGTGAAAGGTTTAGTTGACTGGACGTCTGCAGAAACATAATTCCAGGCTGTGTGGATAGGTGTGGGTGTTTCACACTCTCTGTGTGGCTAGCTGTTGGTAGTTTCATTCGGCCAGTGACAACTGATGTGTCCGGGTAATTTGCAAGTACATTTGTCAGCTCACCTAATTTTAATATCATCTTATTCCAAGAGGGGCTTAAAAGCAAGTATACAACAATGGCCGAGACCAGCACGAGGAAGAATAGTGAAAATTTTGGAATACTTTTCATAACTGAAGATGGCTCTGCAAAGAAACTGTGAAAAGAAAGAATTGTCAATTGTAAATAAAACAGCCCAGTTTATACAGTCATACTTGGGACCACCTACAAGCTCAAAAGCAAACCATTTAAGAGCACAGGTAATAGGACCAAAAGGAGACATTCAGCCAATCTAGGCTGCTACACCTTGTAATACAATTATGGCTGATCTTGGGTTTCAATTCCACTTTCCTTCCCACTCCCCATTTCCCTCAATTCCCTGAAAGACGAAAAGCCTGACTATTTCAGCATTAAAAATTTAAACAATGGAACACCCTCTGGAATTAAAAATTGCAAAGGTTCACAAATCCTTCGAGTGAATTTTTTCTCATCTTAGTCCTGGTTGGCACCTTATCCTGAGACTGTTCCCCAATGGCCTCAATTTCCCAAGTAGTGGAAGTGATTTCTCAGAGTCCATCCTATCGTTGCCCTTCAGAATCTTAGATTTCAATCAAATCTCTTCTTGTTCTTCTGAACTCAGAGAGGATGGCACAAACACAGAGAATGCTGGAGAAACTCAGCAGGTCTGGCATCATTAATGGAGAGAAAAATGGAAGTTTGTATTTCAAGTCCGGTATGACATTTCTTCAGAAGAAAACTCTGGAGAAGCGTTACGTTGGACTCAAAATATTAACTTTGTTTCTCTCTCCACAGATGCTGCCAGACCTGCTGAGTTTTTCCAGACTTCCAGCATCTGCAGTATTTTGCCTTTGTTCAAAGAGGATATGGACCCAATTTACTCGTCCACTCATCATGAAACAGCCTAGTAAACTTTTGCTGTACCAATAACAATGCAGGTATGTCCTTTCTTAACTGTGGAGACCAAAGTTGTACAAAGTACCCCTGATATAGTATCATAAATGTCCTATACAATTGTTGTAAAACTTCCCTACTTTTATATTCCATTCTTCTTGATATAAAGGGGCAGCACAGTGGCTCAGTGGTTAGCAGTGCTGCCTTACACACCAGGGACCCAGGTTCGATTCCACCCTTGGGTGACTGTCTGTGTGGAGTTTGCACATTCTCCCCATGTCTGCATGGGTTTCCTCCAGGTGCTCAGGTTTTCTCCCACAGTCCAAAGATGTGCAGGCTAGGTTACCCATAGTGCTCAGGGATGTGTAGATTATTGGTGGATGGGTCTGGGTGGGATGCTCTGAGGGTCAATGTGGACTTGTTGAGCCAAAGGGCCTGTTTTCACATTCTATAAACAACTAAATTCCATTTACCTTCATTTGCTGCATCACTATACCAACTTTTTCTGATTCATATACAAAGACATTCGGATCCTTTTGCAATCTCTCGCTAAAGGGATTACATTCACACTTTCCAACATTATATTTCATTTGCCCACTCACTTAACCTAACTCTACTTCCTTGCAGACTCATATGTCTTTTTGTCAACATGTTCTCCTCCCAATATCTTTCTCATCAGCAAAGTTAGCTACCATATCTTCAACCTTTTCATCCATGTCATTGACATACATTGCAAACAGTTGAGACGACAGCCTGAACCCTGTAGCACTCGTCACATCTTGCCAACCCAAAAACAACCCCTTTATGCCTTCCCTCTCCTTCCTGTTAACTAACCCATCTTCTATCCTTGTCAATGTGATACATCCTGCACTTTGTGCTCTTAATATGTACAGCATTCTGAGAGACAAATGCCTTCCTGGAAATGTAGATACATCATATTCACCACTACCCCTTTATCCATGGTGCTTGTTAATTCCTTTAAGAATACTACAGACATGATTTCCGTTTTCACAAAACCATATTGACTAAGTTCCCTTCTGTAACCTTGCCATTTTCACTATGACATACGTCATGGCAACTGGCCTGTATTTCCTGCTTTTTTTTTGTCTTCGTCCTGCAAACAGAGGAATTGAAGTTGCTATTTTCTAATCTGATGGGACTACTCCAAAATCCTGAAAATATTGGAAAATTAAAACCAATGTGCAACCAACATTTCTTCAGCCATTGTGTTTAACACAGCAGGATGTTCATCTAGAGATAGTAGGAACTGCAGATGCTGGAGAATCTGAGATAACAAGGTGTAGAGCTGGATGAACACAGCAGGCCAAGCAGCATCAGAGGAGCAGGAAGGCTGACATTTCGGGCCTAGACCCTTCTTCAGAAAATGAAGAAGGGTC
>NC_063344.1:69040129-69082243 GCF_021869965.1 Rhincodon typus | reverse complement strand
CTCATCCCGCCCCCTTGACCTGTCCGTCCTCCCTGGACTGACCTATCTCCTCCCTACCTCCCCACCTACACTCACCTTTACTGGCTCCATCCCCGCCTCTTTGACCTGTCTGTCTCCTCTCCACCTATCTTCTCCTCTATCCATCTTCTATCCGCCTCCCCCTCTCTCCCTATTTATTTCAGAACCCCCTTCCCCTCCCCCATTTCTGAAGAAGGGTCTAGGCCCGAAACGTCAGCCTTCCTGCTCCTCTGATGCTGCTTGGCCTGCTGTGTTCATCCAGCTCTACACTTTGTTATCTAGGATGTTCATCTAGACCTGGGCACTTATCGGTTTTAGTTCTAATGATTTTCTCAGTGTCCTCTCCTGTGTGATTAGAACTGTTTTAAGTTCCCCTCTACCTTTCACTTGATTCACAATCATTTCAGGTATGCTACTTCTGTCCTTGAGAGTGAAGCCTGACATGAATACATTTGCTCAATTTATCTGGAAAATCTTTTCTTTTCATTCACATGTGGGACATTGGCAACTCTAGTTGGCCCAGCATTTATTGCCTGTCCCTAGTTGCCCTTCAGAAGGTGATGGTGAGCTGCTTTCTTGAACCGCTGCAGCCACATGCTATAGGTTGGCCCACAATGCCATTAGGGAGGGAATCATATTTCAAATTCCAGTTGCCCTCCTTGGGGCAGGTTTGTTTCTGCCCACCTTTCCAAATGCACTTCGAGCCCAGAATGGGTAGAATGAAGGTTTCTGATCAGGAAACAGGTTTCTCAGAATCTAACCCCGACCTGAGTCAAAATTTTCTGCTTTTGTCTTCGGTTAAAATTCCTCCCACTGACTTCTGGCCCCCATGAGGTCTCATGAGATCAGGTCAAGGATGAACAAGGAGATGACCTGCTGGGAACCACCTTCCCTCAGCGGATCATTCGTTGTTCCGCCATGTTGAACCACCTTTTCAAGGGGATTAACCATGAGTTGGGGAGGAGTGTTGGTGAGGAGGTCACAAACTGTCGAAACATTGGAATCAGCCTCTGAAAGACAGGGATAAGTACTCACATGACCAACAGATTAAATCAACATTCTGCACTGCTGTCACATTCAGTCATGAATGGTGGTGGGGAATTTAACAACCAATTTGAGAAGGAGTCTCCACACCTCGACCCAAACCTCAATGATGGGTGAGCCCAGCACGCCAGTGCAGGGAACAGGGTTAAAGATTCATAACCACCTACAGCCTGAGGTTTCGAGTGAATGGTCCATCTCGGTCTGCTCCTGAGGTCACCAGATTCACTGATTCCAGTCTTCAGCCAATTACATTCACTCCACATGATCTCAAGAAACAGCTGAGTGCACTGGGCACAGGAAGGAGCTCCACACCATCCAGAACAAACTGATTGGCACCAACTTGAACACGCTCACACACTACTATTGGTATTCCATGGCAACTGGGTATGCCATCTACAAAGTACACTGCAGAAATACACAAAGCTTCCCCTCACTGCAGCTTCCACAACCAACAAACTAGCGACCACAACCAACTCCAAGGACATGGGGACACCACCAGCTGCAAGTTTCTCCCCAGCAGACACCATCCCAACTTGGGTCCCTCATTGTTCCTTCTACTTTGTTGGTTCCAAATCCTGGTGTCTCTCCATCACAGGACTCTGGGTGTACCTACAGCACACAGACTGAACTCAATGGACCACTAATCCAAAACAAATCCAGGCAAACCTTCGGGGGACAGGAGTTCAAAGCTACCCATGGCAGATGATGAAATTAGTGAAAATCTGGAATTAAAAACTAGCCCGCTAGTGATGGTGTAAAAACCTATCTGGTTCACTAATGTCCCTTAGGGAAAGAAAACTGCCATCATTCCCAGGTCTGGCCCATACATGACTCCAAAAATGGGAGAGGCAATGGCTTAGTGGTATGATCGCTGGACTATTATTCCAGAGCCCCAGATAACATTCTGGGGGGCCAGGTTCAAATCCTGCCATGGCAGGTGATAGAATTTGAATTAAATAAATATCTGGAATTAAGAATCTAATGATGACCATGAATCCACTGTCAATTGCTGGGAAAAACACACCTGGTTCACCAATGTCCTTTAGGGAAGGAAACTGCCATTCTTACATGGTCTGGCCTACCTGTGACACCAGACCCACAGCAATGTGGTTGACTCTTAACTGCCCTCTGGGCAATTAGGGATGGGCAATAAATGATGGCCTAGTCAGTGATGCCCTCATCCCGTAAATGAATTTTAAAAAAGACCCGCAGCAATGTGGTTGAATTTTAACTTCTCTCTAAAACAGCCAAGAGAGCCAATCAATTCAAGGACAATTAGGCACCGGCATCAAAGGTTGGCCTTGACAAAGATGCTTACATTGCATGAATACAAAAACAGGCAACAGGCATTCCAGCAGCACTCACGTTGCAAGATTAAATTAAAAAAAGTGATCCATATCATTGCCTGTAAGATTATCATCTTGAAACCACTCACGTTACGACTTAAATAGAAGCTTGCCTGACACTCCTTTTGCCTTTGTGGGTTCGGCTGTGAGGGCGGAAAATGCCAAGAGCAGACCCTCCTGGTTTAACCCTTTCCTGCAGTTTCTCAGCCAGTTCTGTTCCCAGTTCTGTCTGACTCAACTTTCGACTCAGCGATAAACTTATTGTTTAGTTTTAAACTGAATAACCTTGCAAATGTTATTGTCCATCAAATCACACAAATCTAACACATTATTTCAACTATTAAAAATATAATTATGATAGTTCGACAGCCTCACAATTTATATTTTGTTAAACGGGAAGAGTATATTTGACAAACAGGATTAACACTGTCTAACACGCTTCACCTGAATGAACGTATCGATTCTATGGTATTCTAAATACTGCTCTCCTTCACGAGTGAAATTCAGATTGTCCAGAGATTTAACTGTGAGACAAACTGCTCCACTGCAGGTGATCAATTCACGGGTCACTCTGCTGGGATCGTCAGAAATCCAGTGGGATCCCCTTTCAGTTCCCACTCCACGTATTCACACTGCCCTCTCCCCACACCAGCCCCTCCGAGCAGATCCCCCCAAACCAGGATCAGTTCCCCAACCTCTTGAAAAAGCTCCTGCCACCACTCAGAACAATTCCCCCTCATTCGCACAACGGATTCTCCCAACCCCTCAGCAGTTCGCGTGAGTCTCCAGTCCCCAGACCCCTGGCCCAGCATCTCATCCATATGCATAGAGTACATCACAGCTCCCCTCGTGGTGTAGTCCTCCCCTGAGCAATTGCATAAATCAAGCTGCAAGGAAGCTCAACCGGGGGAGAGACAGTGAACTTTGACAACACCAAATCTTTGGGACAATGTTGATAAATGGTAGGAATTGATGCAGAGATACAGTGAGAGATTTGGAAAGGAGTGCGGTGTCATAGACTGACAACGGGCAATGGGTGTGGAAAAGGATTATATATGCAAATACTGTTTCCAACAGGACAGGAGTGTACCTAATGCTGTTATAATAACCCAGCCCCAGACACGTCGGTGTGTAAATGTTGCCAATCACAGGCCTGGACACTTTGAGAGGGTTCGCGTCAGAAAACTATCTGTAAAATCACTCACTAACCCAAAGTTGGCAATGGATCGACCCACATTGTGATGATCCCAAGTGATATGGGGAAAGCTGGAAGAGGAAGCAAGAATCTGAACAATCTTCCAAAGGAAGGTCATTAGAAACAGTCGTCACCTATCATGTTGAAAGGTGTCTGTGCTCGAATGTACATGTACTCGATTATAAGGATGTTTCAACATTCAGGATACACTGGGTGTGTACGTATTGAAACTAAGATCAATTTCACGTGATTTTTCCTGTTGCTGATTGGTCCTTTAGAAAACCTTGTGATATGTTTCATAGACGCCAGCTAAATTATGAACAGGATTAAACCGACAGCTAAATGCAGAGTAGAGTGAGCAACCTTAATGGAATGTAGGGATGTGATGATGTGGTTAAATCTCCAGGATAACATCCCATCAGGGTTGACAATCCTACAAAGCAGAGCTTGTAAATTTCAGTAATGAAGCATCATTAGTTTGGAGGAAAACATGAGGACAATGTTTGTGTAGGAAAATTACTTGAAGATCTTGTGTGTGTGTCTGTGTGGTGCTGTATTAATATTCTTATGTTACGTAGATGCAGTACCAACTAGGTATGTGGATTCATGTTGCTTGATATTTAATAGGTTTACACACCACAAAACTAATACATACTGTATAAAGTAATCTCCAGGCACGGCCTATGGCTTGAGTGATACAGTGCAGGAAGCAGCATCAGAGCAGGAAAGTTGACGTTTTGGGTTGGGACTCTTCTTCAGAAATGGGGGAGGTGGAAGGGAGCACAGAAATAAATAGAGAGGAGGGGTGGAGCTGGGGAAGACATTTTTCAAAATTTCCCCCCCTACCCCGGCTTCATACCATATCCAACCCTCCCTTCTCATCCCCGCCTCCTTGACCTGACACATCCTGTCCATCCTCTCTACCACATATCCGCCCCGCCCACCTCACTGACCAATCCCCACCACTCCCTACCTGCACTCACCTATCACCATCCCACCTACCTTCCCCAGCCCCACCCCTCCTCTCTATTTATTTCTGAGCTCCGTTCCCCCTCCCCCATTTCTGAAGAAGGGTCCCGCCCCGAAATGTCAGCTTTCTTGCTCCTCTGATGCTGCCTGGCCTGCTGTGTTGCTCTAGCTCCACACTGTGTTATCTCTGATTCCAGCATCGGCAGTTCTTACTATCTCACAGTGCAGGAAACTTTTGGCTTGGGTGCTTATTTTCATATTGATGTCTTAAAGAGATATCACTCCAAAGGTGTGAACACAACATTTTTTTTTCAAAGATAGGAGCAGTGCACTGTCTTTCTCTATTCCCTTCACTCCAGGGTCATGACATAAATTTCATTATGACACTCTGCTAACAGTATAGCCTTTCTCTATACTTTATATAGGAGCAAAGATCCATCAACGAGGATTCTTGTAAATGTTCAAAATGCATGATTTATTATTAATAAAACTTATTTAATGCTGACGTGAGACTTTATAAATGCAAAAATGTTGACCCCTCTAAGTTGTCCAAAGCACACCAACAAGACACACGTATATGCTGGGTAAGATGAAATGTCAGATTGCTGTCTGCAAACATTCACTTTAAGGATAAAGAAAACTTTGGCGAAATACATCTTCGTTCACAAATGCAATAGGGTTAAAATTGATTTGCTCAGATAGCTGTCATTCCAAGGTTCTAGAATGTGAAGAGGGATGTCAACCACAAATGAGGAGATAACTCTTAGATCTTTGAAAACACAGCCTTCCCAGTAAACACAGTCTTGAGGATTCTTCAGGATGTTCTTCAAAAGCACAGTCAGGGCTCAGACTGGACTAGTGTCCCAATACCATACTGACCCTACAAGAAGTGGACTTTCAGAAAAAGGGGAACTGAATTGGAAAGCTGTTTTCCAGGCTGGTCACCAAAGAAAAAAATCAAAACAATCTATGAAGCAGAAGCTGCAGCCTCACAGTGATCAACTCTGCAGGGGATCTGCAGTAAACAAGCAGTTATCACAAGACATGTGACTTCCAAGAGATTCTTTATTGAACAAACAGTTCAATTTCAAGTATCCTCACCCTTTCAAAATGATTAAATATGAAGCCATCGTAACACTAGAAAGAACCACATTATTTTACCACTAATGTTTGCCCACAAGTAGTCTATTGCTATAGATAACAGTCTATTGCTATAGATAATCCTTTGGATTCAGCTCCATTGATAGAATGGTGGTTTCAGTTTTCAGTTTTAGCCACATCAGTAATTTGAAGCCACCAATGGATTGGGATAGACCAGTAATTTAACAAGCCTGTATTTTTTTTCAAAAAGGTGTTGGCTACAAACTTATTGATGACTCATTAGTGTGATGAAGGAAATAAAATTACCATCTTTGAAAGTTGGACATTAAAATAGAAACAGATTTTAGTCAGCTTGGCAAAGGCTTTGTTTAAAAGTCATTCTGGTACAGTGACCCTAAATACATCATTGTTTATAAAGCATGTGACTGCAATCAAGTGTTTAGGAGGATCACTGTGGATAAAATGCTAATACCGATAAGTTAATAACAGACAGATTAAACAGAACAGTTTTATTTTGACTTCCAAGTAGTAGAATCAATACGTTCAGAAGTAAGAGTATAGCTCAGTTCAGAGGAACAAGTAACCTCAGCAAAAATGCTTTCCATGATGTGGAGTTTCTAAGCCGGGAGAGCTTGTAAAGAAGTCTTCAAATTGTTAGAACCGATAGGCCATCGGAATTGGGAAAACTTCATGACTCCAAACTTGGAACAGAATCAAAAACTTGATTCTGTAATCCACAGGAAAAAAGACTGGAAGGTATCAATTAAGTCAAAAATAGAGCTGAAATAATACAATAAGTTCTCTAGACTCAAGTCTCTGTAATGAAAAGTGTTGGGAAGCAGATTAAAATGTTATTTTGCTATTTATATTAAGATCTTTTTAAACAGTTTTCCATACTATGTCACTTAGAATCACAATGTCATAGAATTGTACAGCACTAAAACAGACCCTTTGGTCCAACTTATCCGTGCCGAACTAATATCCTAAATTAATCTAGTCCCATTTGCCAGAATTTGGACTATATCCCTTTAAACCCTTCCTATTCCAAAAGCAGCCCAACCAATGTCCTACACAGCCACAACATAATCTCCCAACTCCTATACTCAATTCACTGACCAATAAAGATAAGCATACCAAATGCCTTCTTCACTGCCTTTTCCTCTCCCCAAACCTTTGGCCCTTCATAGGAAGGGTTTAGAGGCAGCACTGATGCAGTCATCAATATAGCAGAGAAAGGGGTAAGGGATGGTACCGGTGTAATTGCGGAAGACGGATAGTTCCACAAATCATACAACGAAGCAGGCATAACTTGGGCCCATGCAGGTGCCCATCCCAACCTCCAAACCCAACACGTCATCCTCCCACATTTCTGCCTCGTGCTCCCACGAGGAGCTCAAACAATTTATCAACTTCACTAACACTTTCCACCCCATCCTCAAATTCACCTGGACCATTTCTGACACCTCCCTCCTCTTCCTGGAACTCTCCATCTCCATCTCCAGAAACCGGCTCACCACTGACATCCATTTCAAACCCACTGACTCCCACAACTACCTGAACTATACTTCCTCTCACCCACCCTCCTGCAAAAATGTTATCCCATACTCTCAATTCCACCACCTCTGCCACACCTGCTCCCAGGATGAGGCGTTTAACTCCAGGACATCCCAGATATTCTCCTACTTTAGAGACCATAGTTTCCCCTCCTCTGTAATTAAGGATGCCCTCAACTGCATCTCCTCCATTTCCCACACTTCTGCCCTCAAACCCCCTCCCCTCAATAACAATAGGGATTCAGTCCCCATTGTCCTCACATACCTCCAAATACACACATCATTCTCGAACATTTCTGCCAGCTGAAATCAGACCCCACCACCAGAAAGATATTTCCTTCTCAACTCCCGTCCGCCTTCTGCAGGGACCATTCACTCCGCGACTCCCTCGACAGCTCAACACTCCCCACCAAACCCGGTACCTTTCCCTGCAACTGCAAGAGGTGCAACAACCCTACACCTCCCCTCTCACCTCCTGTCCAAGGCCCCAAACAATCCTTCCAGATCCAGCTGAGATTCACCTGCTCTTCATCCAACCTGATCTATTGTATCCGTTGGTCCCGATGTGGTCTCCTCCATATTGGGAAGACTAAATGTGGACTCAGGGATCGGTTCACGGAGCATCTGTGCTCCGCACACATCAACCAACCCGACCTTCCGGTTACCGTCCATTTTAAAACCCCCTCCCACTCCCCTGGTGACATGTCCATCCTTGGCCTCTTCCACTGTCAGAGTGAAGCCAAACATAAAGTAGAGGAACAACACCTGAACAACACCTAAGGGCCTGAATATTGACTTCACCAGCTTCAAAATCCTTCCACCCTCAGCCTAATCCCATGTCCAGCCCTCCCCCTCATCCTGACCTGACCTAACCTGTCCATCTTCCTACTCACCTATCTGCTCCACCCTTCCCACTGACCAAACACAATAACCCCCTACCTGCTTCCACTATCACCATCCCACCCAACCTTCCCCCAGAACCACCCCCTCCCTCTATTTACTTCTGGGCTCCCCTCCCCCTCCCCAATCCTGACGAAGGGTTTCGGCCCTAAACGTTGACTTTCATGCTCCTCTGATGCTGTCTATCCTGAAAACACTCCATGATTGTTTTTTTTTTCTTCATGACTATTTTTGCCAATTTGATTGTCCAAATCGATGTGAAGATTAAAGTCACCATGATTCCTGTACAATCTTTTTGTCTTAACTTGTCCTCACTATCGCTTGATTTAATGTCTGTTGTACAGAACAGCTGTTGTTGAGGGGCGCTATGATCTCTTCCCCCAGTGTCTCCTTCTCCTTGTTATTTCTTACCTCTGCCCACATGAATTCTGCATTTTTTGATCCAAGATCATTTCTTGCTATTGTACTATTCCATCTTGGACTGATAAAGTGACCGCACCACCCGTCCCTTCTGAAATGAAAACTGATTAGAACTGCGGATGCTGTAAATCAGAAACACAAACAGAAATTGCTGGAAAAGCACAGCGGGTCCGGCAGCATCTGTGGTGAGAAATCAGAGTTTGTGTGGATGTATGGACATGTGGGCGTGTGTGTGTGTGTGTGTGGATATGTGGGGGTGTGTGTGTGTGTGTGTGTGTGTTCTCATTTCTCTCCATAGACTCTGCCAGGCCTGCTGCGTTTTTCCAGCAATTTCTGTTTTGGACCCTTCTCTTCCCATCTGTCCTTGTGAAAGTCACACGCTTAGTTCCTGGTTTGATTTCCTGGTAATCATATCTCCATAATGGCTACAAAATCAGATCTATTAACCTATATTTGTGCCACTAATTGATGTATTACATTACACGGATTTTGGTAAAGAGCCACGAATTTTGTCTTTTTAACCCCTTCTATCCCCATTAACGCTATTTGCTGCTTTTTTTTTGAATGCTTGAACAATCTGAAGCAGTATCCAGGAAAGCAGTATTGTACCAAAGGATATGGGTAGCCTGTAATGACATGCTTTGCTAGCATCAGCAGGCAGATCCACACACTGAGTGAATAAAAAACAGTCTGGATAAAGACCGTTAAGCCAGGTAATCAACTGTGGTTAAATGAGGACAGCATCGTTTTTATTCATTCACAGGAGGTGGGCATTGCTGGCTAGACCAGCATTTATTGCCCATCCCTAATTACCCAGAGGGTAGTTAAGTATCAAACAGATTGTAGGGGGCTCTGGAGTCACAGACTGAAGAAGGATGGCAGTTTCCTTCCCTAGAGGACGTTAGTGAACCAGATGGATGAACACAGCAGGCCAAGCAGTATCAGATTAGCAGGATCTCCAGCATCTGCAGTTCCTACTATCAGTGAACCAGATGGGTTTTTTTCCCAACAATGGATTCACAGTCATCGTTAGATCCTTAATTCTAGATATTTATCAAATTCAAATTCTACCAGCTGCCGTGACAGGATTCGAACGTGGATCGCCAGAACATTAAAAACCAAAAGAAATGCGGATGCTGTAAATCAGGAACAAAAACAAAGTTGCTGGAAAAGCTCAGCAGGTCTGGCAGCATCTGTGAAGGAGAAAGCAGAGTTAACGTTTCGGGTCTGGTGACCCTTCCTCAGAACCGGACCCGAAACTTTAACTCTGTTTTCTCCTCCACAGATGCTGCCAGACCTGCTGAGCTTTTCCAGCAACTTTGTTTTTGTCACCAGAACATTACCCGGATTAATAGTCCCGCGATTTATCCAGGCTCTGGGCCATTACCTCCCCAACAGAGGTTTGAAGGTGTGTAATGACGTGTGTTGTTTAATTAAAAAACGGGGTTTCTGGGAGACACCCATTCAAGATCCATTTCCCCGCCAAATCTAGTACGACATCAGCAAATTGGGGAGTGTTTAATGCAGTCTTCAACATTAACTCTTTCAGAACCAATGTCTTGCACTGTATTTACACAAAGCTTGAAAAGAACTTCGCGGCTTCTTTTTGAAAACACGAAAGTTACTGGTTCAATAGAATCGCTTCTGTCATTTCCTTTGTGGGTTCAGCTCTGGGAGTGGGAGTGGGGTTTTGGGGGAGAGGGGTGTATGGTGGAAAATGACAGAAACGGACCCTCCTGGTTTAACCAGTTTTTCAGCTAGTGCCGCTCCCTTCTCCTCTGTCCGATTCGGCTGATCACTGCACCTTCAGGGATCAACTCTACTCGTTTTAAATTGCTGACCAGTGAATCCCCTCACTATCACTCACATATTTCACTGTTTATGTCTTGTAAACCACTGACAGGTCACGCCTGAGAAAAAGGGTTAGGGTTGTCGATCTTTTATCATCAAGGCATCAATTTATATTACACTACATACTGCTCTCTGGTAAAAGAAAATATGGTCAGGTGGAACTGAGTAAATGCTCTTTCCACTTTGATAAGAATACTCTAAGCCTGTCACAATCCCACAGTCCCAGGTACAGACAGTGTGACCCAGCTTGGGTAAATGCCGAATGTTTAATCCCGGAAGGACATTTATTGAGAAAAACAATTTCACTTAAATCCAAGGCTGCTTGTAATTATTAAGTTGCTCGAACCACATTGTGCTGATCCGGAGAAATGTGGAAAAGGCTGGAAGAGGAAGGAGGGATCAGAACAATCTTCCAAAGGAAGGATTTTAAACATCATCATCACCTACCCTGCTGAAACGTATCCGTAATCCAGAGATCTAGGACCTGTACGTAAAGATGTCCGAGCCGAGTTTTATGTTCGTTTTCAGACCCCGGAAGTATTGGGAATTAGAGTGATGATGCAAAGATCAACATCCAACCGAACCAACACATCATTGCCATGAGAAAACAGAATTTAGATGGAAAACAGTGTGATCAACTTTTAGGAATTTCTGCCAATGCAATGCTATTGACAATTTGCAAATCCATATGATCAGACATCATGTGGTCACGAAACTTGCAGTCTCACTCTTGAAATTATAAACTACGGAAATCGAGCTTCGTAGGTTTGGGAATATATAACCAGAGCGGCTTCTACCGAGAGAGGGAAAGATATTTGAAGATCGTTCTTATCAGTGTTCTCTCTGGCTGCGTGTGCGTGTGTGGGTTAGTCGTTTATTTGTGTTTTTTGTCTTTGTGCGATGCGCGCTTGTGTGTTTTTGTCTGTACGTATGTCTTTATGCCTGTGTTTGTGTGGCTGTCTTTTTGTCTGTGTCTCTGCTCGGTCTGTGTTTGTGTGTCTTTTTGTCTGTGTCTGTGTCCACATTTTTGGCTGTGTCTGTGTGAGTGCACACCTATCTTTCTCAGCATACGTCTGTGATATGATTCCTGCTTCTGCCATAGGACTGTGAATGAAAATTGCGAATAAAATAAAGAAAACACTTTACAACATGGTTTTTGGAACTTCTACAGAAATCGTGCCAAATGAAGAAAATAACAACATGTACAAACGGTGGTTAATTTACTCAGAGGCAATACAGTGTGGAGCTGGAGGAACACAGCAGGTCAGGCAGCATTAGAGGAGCAGGAAAATTGACGTTTGGGTTCGGGGCCTCCAGTACTGAAGAAGGGTCCCCACCCGAAACGTCAACTTTCCTGCTCCTCTGATGCTGCCTGGCCTGCTGTGTTCATCCAGCTCTACACTGTGTTATTTCTGACTCCAGCATCTGTAGTTCTTGCTATCTCCTAGTTGTTAATTTACTCAGGAATGTATTCAGTTAGGTAGGACCTGGTTAGTAGGGCAATATCTTGAGCAACATGTCCAATAAAAAAATTGCATCGTGGCAGAAAATGGTGGAAATACTAAAGGGCGGGTTTAATAATATCTGTGGGGGAATAGGGAGGGTTAACGTGTTAGTTCTCAGAATGAAAATAATTCAGGTTTGAATTATGTGAAATGGGGAAGGCTGAACAAAGGAGGAAAGACCGATGGTATTCAACCATCCCCAGCTGCTACATTGCACCAACTCCTTACTTTAAAATTGAAAAGGAGAATGCTTCATTTGCTGCACAATCTTCAGTTCCATTGACAACTCCTCAGATAATGAAGCTGTCCCTGTCCTCAAACAGCAAGACCCTGGCAATATTGGGATTTGGATTGATGAGGAGGAGGTGACATTGTCACCAAACAAGTGTCATGTAATGACATATTCAAAGCTTCCAGAAGATTGACTTCTGATTTTGAATCCCTTCCTAATTTGATTGAAATGTTTCTTTTTGCTCAAAGTCATTGATGCTGGCCCCACAAAAAGAAATTATCGATGTCCTTCATAAAGATGCCTGTAAGTTTTCCATTATAATGCCAATGGAACAACATAGGGTCCGCCTCCAATTGTGAACACTCCTCCTACTCATAATTCATTCATACTCAGGCATTTGTTTTTTCCCTTTTTTATCGTCACTGCTGCTGTTTTTCACCTGTCATCCAATCCTTGTCTCATTTTCATTCTGGTATTTAAAGGCATAGACTTGTACAACATGGAAACAGATCCCTCAGTCCAACTCATCCATGCTGACCAGATATTCTCAATGAATCTAGTACCATTTTCCAGCATTTGGCCAAAATCCCTCTAAACCCTTCCTTGTCATATACCCATCCAAATACCTTTGTACAAACCTCCACCACTTCCTATTGCAGCTCATTTTATACACGCACCACCCTCTGTATGAAGAAGTTGCCCTTAAATCCATTTTAAATGTTTCCCCTCTCACCTTAACGCTATGCCCTCTAGTTTTGGACTCCACTACCCTGGGGGGAAAGATCTTGGCTATTCACCCTATCTATGCCCCTCATGATTTAAAAAAAACTATAAAGTCACACCTCAGTCTCTGACACTCCAGGAAAAATAGCCCCAGCCTATTCAGCCTATCCCTGTAGCTCAAAACCTCCAACCCTAGCAACATCCTTGTAAGTCTTTTCTGAACCCTTTCAAGTTTCAAAACATCATTCCTAAGAGTAGGGAGACCAGAACTGAACACAGTACTCCAAAAGTGGCCTCAATAATGTCCTGTACAGCCTCAACATGGCCTCCCAACTCCTGTACTCAATGCATTGACTAATAAAGGCAAGCATACCAAATACCTTCTTCACTATGGAGACAGTAAGTATTACAGATGCTGGAATATCCTGTCTACCTGTGACTCAACTTTCAAGAAGCTATGAACCTGCACTCTAAGGTCTCTTTGTTCAGCAACACTCCCCAGGACCTTCCCATTAAGTGTATAAGTCCTGCCCTGATTTGCCTTCCCAAAATGCAGTATCTCACATTTATCTAAATTAAACTCCATCTGTCAGCCCTCAGCCCACCAGCCCATCTGATCAAGGTCCTCACCTGGTCTGGCCTACATGTGACTCCAGACCCACAACAATGTCGTTGATTCCGAACTCTGAAATGGCCGAGCAAACCACTCAGTTGTATCATTCATTAGAAAGCCTTGTTAAAGGAATAAATCTGGTCGGCTATCAAGCATCAACCAAGGCACCACAAATGGTAATGGCAGACACAGCCTTATGACCTTGCAGAGCCCTCCTCACTAATATCTGGGGGCTAATGCCAAAACTGGGGGAACTGTCTCAAAGATGAGTCAAGTAACAGCCTGATATAATTATACTCACAGAATTATACCTTACAGTCACTGACCCAGACACCACCATCACCATCCCTGGACATGTCCTATCTCACCAGCAGGACAGACCGAGCAGAGGTGGAGGCACAGGGTATACAGTCAGGAGGGAGTCGCCCTGGGAGTCCTCAACATTGACTCCTGATCCCATGATGTCTCGGGGCATCAGGTTAAACATGGGCAAGGAAACCTCTTACTGATTACCACATACTGTCCTCCTTCAGCTGATGTATCAGTACTCCTCAATGTTGAACAACACCGACAGGAAGCATTGACAATGGGAAGACTGCAAATTGTACTCTGGGTATGGGATTTCAATGTCTACCACCAAGAGTGGATCAGCAGCAGTACTACAGATTGAGCTGGTTGGCTCCTACAGGATGTAGCTGCTAGACTGGGTCTGCAGCAAGTGGTGAGGGAACCAACAAGCAGGAAGAACATACTTGACTTTATCCTTACCAATCTGCCAGCTGCAGTTGCATCTGTCCATGACAGTATCAGAAAGGGTGAGCATCGCACAGTCTCCTTGGAGATAAAGACCTTCACATTGAGGATACTCTCTATCATGTTGTGTCTACTATCACCGTGCTAAATGGGATATATTTCAAATGGGCCTAGCAACTCAAGACTGGACTGTGGTACTCCAGTACAGTCCACAACATCATGGCCTGGCACATCCACCACTCAGCCATTACCATCAAGCTAAGAGATCAATGTTGGTTCAAATAAGAATGCTGGAATTAGATAGATAAATTGATGGCGCAAATCCAAGTAAATACATATGATCTTATAGCCAAAATGGAAACATCGGGGATCTGAACCGGAGACTTAAAATTCAGGGATTTTTGAACTTTAAGAGAAACAGGAAGCAGTTAATCAGGAAGGCTAATGAAATGTCAGCTCTTATTTCAAGGGGGGACGGGGTATAAGAGTCGGGAAGTCTTGCAACTGTACAATGGGCTGCTGAGACCACATTCTCCCCGTGTCTGCGTGGGTTTCCTCCGGGTGCTCTGGTTTCCTCCCACAGTCCAAAGATGTGCAGGCTAGGTGGATTGGCCATGCTACACAGTGTTGAGGGATGTGTAGATTAGGTGTGTTATAGGGGAATGGGTCTGGGTGGGATGTTCTGTGGGTCGGTATGGACTTGTTGGGCTGAATGGCCTGTTTCCACACCGTAGGGATTCTATGATCTATGATGATGATGATCAGTTGCACAAGAATAGAATCAAACCTGGGTCCCTGGTACTGTGAGACAGCACTGCTAGCCACTGAGCCACCATGTCACCCTAGGGTAAACTAAATTAGAAAAATAAAGAAATAATAAAGACTGACATTCCAGGCCACCAGGAGACGACCATGCCAGGCCAGGAGGCCGCCTTGCCGGGCTTTGAGTGAGAGCCATGCGTCTGGGAGAAAGAGAGAGGAATGTGAATTTAGGGAGGGGGTGTAGGAGGAGGGGAGATGGACACGTGAGTCTTGTAGAGGGATAGGTGGACTCTGTGCTCCGAGCCTTGGGGGAGGGAGATGGTATGGTGGTGGTGGCATTGCCGGGGATGGGTGGGCGGAGGAGGGATTAAGGGATTCTAGCCTGAGACTCTGGGGAGAGTGGGTTTAGGGACACAGACCCAGTGCAATGTGTTTCCACCATGCTGAAGGAACTAACGTGCCTTATGGATGGTCCCAACTGTCAACATTACAGGAAGATGCCTTGGTGGAGAATTGAAAGGTTGGAACGAACTGCAAGATTGTGGCTCTGAGACATTCATTGGGCAGTTGAGCTTAATTTTAAAGATTCGGAACACATTTTACCCGTTTTCTCATTTGCCCCCTTAGGTGTAAATCTTGCCCCCTGGGCTATGGTGACTCCTGGCAACAGCCTGTTCAGTTGCTCGTTGCTGTGGATTGTGGGCTGCAGGGAGTTGGGGTGAGGTGGGTCTTCTGGTTGTCCTGGATCATGCTGCTCCCCCCAGCTTCAGGATGTCAGGAATCAGGACCACCCAGAGCAGTGGCCAAGTATACAGAGGTATTGAGATGGGAGTTCAGGATGTTTACCCAGTGAACTTGAAGGGTCAAATCAGGACGCTGTGCAGTTTAGCACTGGTGGTGTCACCATTCTCTTCTCCTTCTAGATGGTAGATGTTGTGGGTTGTCAATGCAGTTAGTGAGTTGCCAGTTTTCATTTCTCATTATGTACTTTCTAAATTAATACCACATCACACTTATTTCTCGATTGCTGCTGCAATCATTGTTATTGATTCTTTGTGAGAATGATCAGAATGAAAGGGAACATGTCAGTTGAATTGGAACAAAATGTTGAAAGTACACAGTAAAACTTTTTTTTAATCTTTTTGTTGATACTGTACCCTGAAGGAGCTGCATGAATGCCCATTTGGCTACAATCACCAATTTAACCGGCTGTGTTCACCTTTCAAGTACTTGACTAAACAAGATTATCTGTGATCAGGACTCATTCCAAATAACACAATTTGATGGCCATTGACCCTTGCTGTAATTTTGAGTACTTTACAGCATGCTCAAACACTTAATTTATTTTTGTGGTTGAGAGTTGGAAATTGCAGTTGGTATAGAACTCGAGTTGGTGTAATGTTTGGACAGGCTGAATTCAATTTTAACCCCTCAGGCCAGAAACACTCAGAGGCAGTACCGAACAGTGAATAATCTTGGAGTCATATCTGCCATTGGGAAGAATTTCCAACTACATCTGAACCATTGTGCAAATGGCTGTAACCTCACCTAACTCCACCACTGTGTCAGCTCATTACAGCTTGAATTCATACCCTATAATGGACTCTAAACCCGACTATTCCAACACATTCCTGGCTACGTTCCCACATTCCACCCTCTATAAAATCAAGGTCATTCTAAAGCTCTGATATGAGTTAGAATGCTGGCTCTATATCACATTTGTCCACCATCCCTGTGCACACTGACGCTCATTGACTCCTGTTTCATGCAACACCCTACATTTAAAATTTTGAAACTTCCTTGCCCCTATCATTGTATCCTCCTCCAGCCCTACAATCCACAGAGATATACAGTGGCTCAGTGGTTAGCACTGCTGCCTTACAGTGCTAGGGACCCGGGTTTGATTCTAGCCTCGGGCGATTGTCTGTGTGGAGTTTGCACATTCTCCCCGTGTCTGTGTGGGTTTCCTCCGGGTGCTCCGGTTTCCTTCCACAGTCCAAAGACGTGCACGTTAGGGTGGTCTGGCTATGTTAAATTGCCCGTAGTGTCCAGGGATGTGCAGGCTAGGTGGGTTAGCTATGGGAGTTGCAGGGTTATGGGCATGGGTCTGGGCGGTATACTTTTCAGAGGATCAATGCGGACTCGATTGTCCAAATGACCTACTTCCACACTGTAGTGATTCTATGATGATCTGTGTTCATCTAATTCTGATCCCTTCAGCATCCCCAGTGATAATTATTACACCATTTGCAACTCAGCCCTAATGCTACCTCAGACCGCCGTTCCAGAATCAGTTCCCTAAAGCTTTCTATATCATCTCCTCACATCCTGATTTTAAGAGGGATCCAACAGACCTCTTTGGAGAAGGTTTTTGTTCATTTGCCGTAACATGTTCTGATGTGACTCAGTGCTTGATTTTGCTTCACAATGAAGCACCAATTGTTCAATTAAAGGCACTACCTAAATCCAGCCCCTGGAATAACACCAGAAGTAAGATAAGAAGTAGCACCTGAAGGAACAGTGATGAACACTGAGAGCAACTGCAGGAACAACAACTAGATGAACAGTGGAATCATTAGTGGGACTAAAGCCGGGGCCAAATACAAAGCAAATCCTTCAGGAATCCAGGATCAAATCTAACAGCTCCAAGAAGATTAAACAAAGAGCAACTTCAGGAGTAACACCATGTGGAGTAGGAGCAACACTAGCAGGGGTGGGATCAGAAAACGTTCTCTCTCCTCCCACACTTACCTCTCCCCAGGAGAGAGGGGACCAGTGGAGAATGCAGTTTACAGGAGGCCATCCCCATCACACACTGTCTAAACTTCCTCAACATGTCCGAACAACGATGTGTCTCAGGCGACGGTCTCAATAGATTACAACCTGCTGGGATAGTACTGGCTCCAAGTGAACCAGGTGACCATCCTTTACTAGTGTTTGGCAAAGACGCCAGCAAAACCCAACTCTTTCACCCCTCGATCCTTACAGTGGAGATACCTGCAGGGTTTCCCAGGCAGCCCCCTGCCCTGGCTGCTGGGATTCTCTTCGCTGACCTCCTCTGGGCTTTGGTGCCTATGAGGATCCATCAAAGACCCCTGTAGCTTCAAGGGATAAGTTAGAGTCATAGGGCTGTACAGCACAGAACCAGACCCTTTGGTCCAACTCGTCCATACTAGCCAGATATTCTAAATTAATTAGTCCCATTTGCCAGCATTTGTTCCATATCCCTCTAAACCCTTCCCATTCATATACCCATCCTTTTAAACGTTGTAATTGTACCAGCCTCCATCACCTCCTCTGGCAGCTCATTCCAACTCACACCATCCTCTGCATGAAAAAGTTGCCTCTTAGGTCCATTTTAAATCTTTCTCTTCTCACCTTAAATCTATACTCTATAGTTTTAGACTCCTCTATCCTGGGAAAAAAAACCTTGATTATTCACCCTATCCGTGCCCTTCATGATTTTATAAACCTCTGTAAGGTCACTCCTCAGCCACCAATGCTCCAGGGAAAATAGCCCCAGCCTGTTCAAGCTCTCCCAAAGCTCAAACGCCCCCAACTCTGACAACATCGTTGTAAATCTTTTCCGACCCCTTTCAAGTTTAACAACATCCTTCCTATGGAAGGTTGACCAGAATTGCATGCAGTACTCCAATAGTGGCCTAACCAATGACCTGTACATGCCACAACATGACCTCCCAACTCCTATACTCAACGCACTCACCAGTAAAGGCAAGCATACCAAATGCAAGTTCAACCACTTGGAAAGGGAGTAGGATTGTGGGACACTGATTGAGGGGGTGAGAGGGGGGCAGAAGAGGGGAAAATGTGTGAGAAGTCAAAGCACTTTGAGTTGATCTGACACATGCTTTTGCCATCTTCATCCTCATAGGCCAGCCAAACCTCACTGTGAGCAGTGATCTCACTGCAGCTCAGTTTGGTGATGAATAGTCAGGGCTAGGAGCAGCAGTGGGGAAACCTTCTTATTTCGGGTGGCTTTCAGTGTCGAGGAGCTGCTTGTGCCCATGTGTGTTTGTCGTGTGTGGCTTTCCACGCGCGTGGTCACATATCCCATGTGCAAAGGCACCATCGCAATGGCCTGTGGCAACATGCCCCTCATCGTGAGCCGGACTCCTATGCTGTCTCTGTAATCATGCAGAGAGCAGCTGGAACTCCTGATAGGATGTCATACATTCCCTGCTGCTGCTGCTCCACAGTCTCTACGGAGCCCTGAAAGAGAGTAAAAACACAGTAAAAAGTTCGGAAAACCACAAAGTACAGCCAGTAGATGTGAACGCGTAATGATTCAATTGTATAGCGTAATTATCGGTACGGATTTGATTACGATCTGATAATATAGTCATGTGTAGTCATGTAGAGTAGAATGAATACTGTTGGATAGAGATGATAGTGTAAATATGTAACCTTTTTATTGGAAAACTGTTACCCATAAAAATATTATAAATCTATTGTTTTGTAGCAGGTTGGGGCATGGTGTGCCCTCTTTGATGCCTACACTCTGTTGGATGCATGAATAAACACTTAGACAAGGAAACCTAAGGCTCAACAGGTTTTTAAGTAAGAAAAAGGTGAGAAATTTTCCCTTTCAGTCTGCCATGTGGTAAGATCTGTATCCAGCTGAGCAGAGCTCCCCTCCTCCATGGTACTCCTATCTCTAGCATCTGCTCTCCCTCACATGTGATGTGTGACGCCCCAAATGAAACCCCTATTAATATCCTTCCCGATCTCAGAGTGTCTGAGCTGGAGTAGAGCCTGCATGTGCATAAACCTATGCTTGTGAATATGACCAATAATCTGACCTAGTCCAAACATGTCGATGCTACAGTCAAGAAAGCACACCAACGCCGCTGCTTCCTCAGAAGGCTAAGGACATTTGGCACACAATGACTATTACCAAATTTTATAGACACATCATAGAAAGAATCCTATCGGATGCACCAAAGCTCATTATGGTAACTGCTCTGTCCAAGACTGCACAAAATTACAAAGAGATATGAATGCAACACAGTCCATTACACAAACCAGCCTTCCTTCTATTGACTCTGTCTACACTTCCCACTGCCTCAGGAAAGCAGCCAATATAATCAAAGACCTCTTCCAACCTCTTCCATTGGGCAGAAGATACAAAAGCTTGAAAATACTTTACCAACAGATTGAAGAATAGCTTCTTCCTCGCTGTTATCAGACTTTTCATAACAGATTTCTGATATATTAAAGATGATCTTTCTCTGCACCTTCTCTATGATTGTAAGACTATATCCTGGATTCTGTTCTATTACCCTGATGTACTAATGTAAAGTATGATTTCCCTGGATAGCACGCAAAGCAATACCTTTCACTGTATCTCAGTACGTGACAATAGTAAATCAAACTAAATCAAAGTAAGAACATAAGAACATAAAAAATAGGAGCAGGAGTAGGCCATCTGGCCCATTGAGTCTGTTCTGCCATTCAATAAAATCATGGTTGATCTTTTCGTGAACTCAGCTTCACTTGCCTGCCTGCTCACCATAACCTTTAATCCCTTTACTGTTCAAAAATCGATCTATCTTTGCCTTAAAAACATTCAACGAGGTAGCCTCAACTGCTTCACTGGGTAGGGAATCCTACAGATTCACAACAAAGAACAAAGAAAATTACAGCACAGGAACAGGCCCTTCGGCCCTCCAAGCCTGCGCCGATCCAGATCCTCTATCTAAACCTGTCACCTATTTTCCAAGGATCTGTATCCCTCTGCTCCCCTGCCCATTCACGTATCTGTCTAGATACATCTTAAATGACGTTATCGTGCCCATCCCTACCACCTCTGCTGGCAACATGTTCCAGGCACCCACCACCCTCCGCATAAAGAACCTTCCACCCATATCTCCCTTAAACGTTTCCCCTCTCACCTTGAAATCGTGACCCCTAGTAATTGAGTTCCCCACCCTGGGAAAAAGCTTTTTGCTATCCACCCTGTCTATACCTCTCATGATTTTGTAGACCTCAATCAGCTCCCCCCTCAACCTCCGTCTTTCTAATGTAAATAATCCTAATCTACTCAACCTCTCTTCATAGCTAGCGCCCTCCATACCAGGCAACATCCTAGTGAACCTCCTCTGCACCCTCTCCAAAGCATCCACATCCTTTTGGTAATGTGGCGACCAGAACTGTACACAGCATTCCAAATGTGGTTGAACCAAAGTCCTATACAACTGTGACATGACCTGCCAACTCTTGTACTCAATACCCCAAACCTTATGGTTGGAGAAGTTCCTCCTCAACTCAGTCCTAAATCTGCTCCTCCTTAGTTCTAGTTTCACCTGCCAGTGGAAACAACCTCCCTGCTTCTATATTATCTATTCTCTTCCTAATTCTATATGTTTCTATAAGATCCCCCCTCCATTCTTCTAAATTTCAATGACTATAGTCCCAGTCTACTCAATGTCTCCTCATAAGCCAACCCTGTCAATTCCGGAATCAACCTAGCGAACTTCCTCTGCACCCCCTCCAGTGCCAGTACATCCTTTCTCAAGTAAGGAGACCAAAATAGTACATGATACTCCAGGTGTGGCCCTCACCAGCAAAATCAAATATCCTGTGTTCAGAGGGAGTGACCTAATCTTTAACCCTGACCCTATCACAGGGAATGACCTCCTCAGAGGATCAGTATCCTCATGAGTAAATTGGACCATGGCTGAAAGCATGGGGGTATGGAACAGAATGAACACCATCAGGGCCATAAGTCTGTCTGATATTTAGTTCTGTCATCAGATGCTGGGAGGGCTGCCCCCCCTCTTCCCCGCTCACAATCACCCCCACCTCTCCCTACGCACCCACAGCCAAGCATGTAGTCACATCAATCTCCAATAACTCCCTTGTTAGATGCAAGATGACAGGAGGACCACCTCTGCCTCCCAGATTCTTTCTTATGGTCTGTGTTCTTGGGGAAAGTCGAGATGGATGAGTGAGAAGGATGGTGGTTGAGCAGTGGTTCTGACAAGGTTATTGTTCATGTTATATTGCCTCCATCCACACCACTAATGTCTCTCACAGTGTGAGGAGGGAGTTCTACTTTAGCTGTTGAAAGGAGCAGACGTATCTAGACGACACCCTAAGAGCCTGTGCCTAACTAAACGTAGTTGTACATATTGATATTGCAGTAGACCTTCTTGTTATCAAGTAAGTGTTTGGAAGTACCTTTACCACTAATCACCAAATAGGCCCAAGACAAAGCAAAGATAAGGGAGGTTTGGAGGCAACAACCTACCTCAAACAACTCATACTCGGTACCACATGGCCAGAGAGTTGGCAAATATCACCAGAGGGTGGTCATCTGGGAAAATACTACATAATGGTTCTGGTGTATATCTAGCCCCCACCACACTGCGGAGGAATCCATATGACCCAGAAGGAAAGAACAGAAATCAAGCAAGTGAGTTTCCCACTTTATCAGCATTACTGCTTTGAGAACACACAGTCAATCAGCAGCTGAAACACAATTATTTGCAGAAAAACTGCAGCAGCTGTGGAAACAGAAGAAAAGGCAAGCTGAGCACTCCAAGGCCTAAACTTCTTTCAGAAGCTGGTAAGAAGTGCAGGAGCAAGGCTAAGAAAAGACAGGTAAGCCAACCAGACTTAGAAATACAGGCACCTTAGTGAAGGAGGTTCTCAAGGAAGAAACTGAAGGTTACAGGAGGGAAAATTAGAGATCTGAAATTAAAAAGGGGATAACTTTAAAAGTGGAACAAAAGCTGGGAACAGAGGTCAAGGGAGTGTTAAAGGGAACTCTCACATCCAACTGCGAGTATTGCCATCTTCAGGAGTAGGTTCCATGAGCCACAGCTGCAAAGAACAGTGAAAGGCCCAGAAAAGAAAACTAGATCAGGGCTCCATAACTAGGAAGGCTTCAGCATGTATTTAATCTGGGAACAACCAATTTTTTTTAATGAAATCTTGTGAAAGGATCCAGCAGAAGGAAAGTTAGGAACAACTAAAGATTCAATAACTAAGGGATTCAAAAACTAAGGTGTGATTTCAGCAGAAAGATTTCATAGAATCCATACAATGTAGAAACAATCCCTTCGGCCCAACAAGTCCACACTGACCCCGAATCTAAACATCCCTGAACACTATGGGCAATTTAGCATGGCCAATCCACTTAACCTGTACATCTTTGGACTGTTGGAAGAAGCCAGAGCACCCGGAGTAAACCCACGCAGACACAGAGAGAATGTGCAAACTCCACACAGACAGTCGCCGGAGGCTGGAATCAAACCTGGGTCCCTGGCACTGTGAGGCAGCAGTGCTATTTATCTGGAGAACTTTATTTTTAAAGTTATGTAAAGGTAAGTGCTTGATACTTCAGATAATGAAAAACAGGAAAACATCCACTTTCTTTGCAAAGAAGCAGGAAAATCCAGCTTTGCTACAAATGCAGGAAAACTGTAGAAGAAGTGGATAACCATTGTTTTGAGGTTTAAAAATACAAGGGACAACTCACTGAGCAGTAGAGAGAAACAGTGTTGCAAAGAAAGAAATTTAAAAAGCTTCAGGCAGTAAATACTATAGAATAACCAGTGACTGAATTAAAATATTTATTAAAGAATTTAATACTATATAATTAAAGTATGTATTAAATAATTCAATACAGTATTACAGAAATGCAGATTTAAAATTATTGGCAAATAAATGAAATGTTGGAACTTTTCTGTTGTGTAAATATGGGACTGATGATGCATGCAACATCTCAGTTTGCTGCAAGATCTGATTGTAATTTACTGACTTTGAAATGTCCCCTGTGAAGGTAAAATTGAGGACACCAGGCTATTAGACTGTATGTCCTAATGCAACAAGAACTAGACAATATCCAGGCTTGGGCTGAACTGGCAAGTAATATTCATGCCACACAAACGCCAGGCAATGACCATCTCCAATAAGAGACCACCTAACTACCACCGCTTGACAGTCAATGGCATTACCATTACTGAGTCTCATACTATCAACATCCTGGGCTTACCATTGAGCAGAAATTGAACTGAACTAGCAATATAAATCAGAACAGGTCAGAGGCTAGGAATACCTAACCGCCTGACTCCCCAAAGCCTGTCCATCATCCACAGGGCATAAGTTGGGAGACTGATGCAATACTCCCCATTTGCTTGATCACCGCAGCCCCAACAACACTCAAGAAGCTTGAAACCATTCAGGACAAAGCAACCGTTTGATTGACACCATGTCTGTAAATATCCACTCCCTCCATCACAGACACAAAGTTGCTTAGACATCACCTTCTGTAGGGGTGAACCGTACCTGGCTATGTAAAGTAACTTGTACCTGACAACACTAAACAGCCTACGCCTGCTTACAAGATGGCAGACAGAAGTTAAGCAAAATGAAGCAGCCTGCTCACACAATGAAATACAATGGTACCTTTGAACAGAACTGCTGGGAGGTCAGTAAAAGAACGCTGTATGTTCCCATCTATGCCAGTTCTGATGAAAGGATGCTTTAGGACAGATAAATGACCAATTCTAGCCTTATTAATGAAAGGATGATTATCCCAGCAAATGAATAACATCAGATGCTGGATTAAGTCCTTAAGCAGCTGCAAAGATAAATGCTAAAGTTATTTAGTAGTAAATATTTGCTTCTTTGAAGCTACCAGCAATATTAAATAGTTTCTAGCTAAAAATACTTGAATCATAGAAACTGTTTTCAATACATATAGGCAGAGGGATCTGGGTGTACAAGTACACAGGTCACTGAAAGTGGCAATGCAGGTGGAGAAGGTAGTCAACAAGGCATATGGCATGCTTGCCTTCACTGGCCAGGGGATTGAGTTTAAAAATTGGCAGGTAATGTTGCAGCTTTATAGAACCTTAGTTAGGCCGCATTTGGAATATTATGTTCAATTCTGGTCGCCACACTACCACAAGGATGTGGTGGCTTTGGAGAGGGTACAGAAAAGATTTTCCAGGATGTTGCCTGGTACGGAGGGCATTAGCTATGAGGAGAGGTTGGAGAAACTTGGGTTGTTCTCACTGGAACAATGGAGGTTGAGGGGCGACCTGATAGAGGTCTACAAGGTTATGAAGAGCATGGACAGAGTGGACAGTCAGAAGCTTTTTCCCAGGGTGGAAGAGTCAGTTACCAGAAGCCATAGGTTTAAGGTATGAGGGGCAAGGTTTAAAGGTGATGTACGAGGCAAGTTTTTTACACAGAGGGTGGTAGGTGCCTGGAACTCACTGCCAGGGGAGGTAGTGGAAGCAGATACTATAGTGACTTTTAAAGGGCATGTTGACAAATATATGAATAGGATGGGAATAGAGGGATACGGTCCCCAGAAGGGTAGCGGGTTTTAGTTGTGATGGGCAGCATGTCGGTGCAGGCTTGGATGGCTGAAGGGCCTGTTCCTGTGGTGTAATTTTCCTTGTTCTTTGTTCTTTATAACCAAGATATAATACAAGCCTTAAAGAAAATTTAAGCTTAGATGTGAAGATTAACTAGCCTTAGAAGATACCTTCTCTTATGCCCAGAACAAGATAGATTATTCACAACCTATAAATTGTGACAATGGAAGTAGTTGTATAACGTTACACTTATAGTTAACTTTATAACAGAAGTTAACCTTATAGCAATTAGGTAAAACTAACTGACTTTTTATTTTTACATTATGTAGTTGGGACAGTGGGAAAATAAAAGGAGTAACTGAATGTGATAAAAGACAGCACCAAATGGATAATAGAATTTGAGCTATCCTTACAGATAAACAAGCCTGAGAAAGACTGGAAGGAATATAGTCATTAAACCTTTGGAATGTGAATGAATAGGATGCATAGAAAGATCCCAAGGCCTAGAGATTACAACATTTAGCTAGCACCAAAAGATCATGGGAACCTGGGGATATCCATAGAAGTGCCCATCATTGATTGGGTGTCCCACAGGATTGGGTGTTTGGATTAAGGGGAAAGACAGTGAATATGTTGCGTTTGATTATTGTAACACAAAATGTATATAAATGCTGTATTTCTTTGTAAAATTGATAGTTGATCGAGATGTCAGGATCAGGCATAGTGGAAGCGGGTGCCCGGCATGAGACCGTGTGAAATAATGCGAGAACGCAAAACAAGGAACAGTGGGTTGCAAGTCCTGGTGCGCAATATAGAAGAAATGGAGTGAGGGGGGTGTTGTGAGTTCTGGTGCTTTCATGCATAAAATAAGAGAGAAAAAAAGAAGCAAAATAAGAAGGAAAATACAGCAAAAAAAAGACAGAAATCTCTGGCACGAGAGAAGTGTGAGGTAGGAAAAGAACAAGGGGGTCTGGGAAATAATAAAACAATAAAATAGAAGCAGACACAGTTGGGAGAGATAACAGTGTGGAGCTGAAGAAGCACAGCAGGCCAGACAGCATCAGAGGAGCAGGAAAGTTGACGTTTCGGGTGTGGACTCTTCTACAGAAATGGGGAGGGGGAGGGGAGCTCAGAAAAAAATAGAGAGAAAAGGGCTGGGGCTAGGGAATGTAGGTGGGATGGTGATAGGTGAGTGCAGGTAGGGAGTGGTGGGGATTGGTCAGTGAGGTGGGAGGGGTGGATAGGTGGGAGGGAAGATGGACAGGTCATGTCAGGTCAAGGAGGCGGGGATAAGAGGGGTGGGGGGGGGTTGGTCATGGGATGAGGTCGGGGGTGGGGAGATTTTAAAACTGGTGAAACCCATGTTTAGGCCATTGGGCTGTAGGCTCCCGAGGTGGAATATGAGGTGCTGCTCCTCCAGTTTCCGGGGGCATCATTGTGACACTGGAGGATGCCCAGGATGGACATGTTGCCCAGGGAGTGGGAGGGGGAGTTGAAATGGTTTGCAACTGGAAGGTGTTGTCGTTTGTTGCGAACAGAGTGCGGATGATCTACAAAGCGGTCTCCAAGCCTCCGCTTGGTCTCATTGATGTAGAGGAGGCCACATCGGGAACAGCGGATGCAATAGACCACATTAGCGGATGTGCGGGTGAGCCTCTGTCTGATGTGAGAGATTTGTTTGGTGCCTTGGATGGAAGTGAGGGGGGAGGTGTAGGGGGAGGTGTAGCACTTCCTGCGGTTGCAGGGAAAGGTGCTGGGGGTGGTGAGGCTAGTGGGGAGTGTGGAGCGGATGAGGGAGTCGTGGAGAGAGCGGTCCCTACGGAAGGCAGATAGGGGTGGGGAGGGAAATATATCTTTGATTGTGGGGTCGGATTGTAGGTGGCGGAAGTGGCGGAGAATGATACGTTGGATGCGGAGGTTAGTGGGGTGATACGTGAGGACAAGGGGGATTCTGTCTTTGTTTTTGTTGGGGGAAGGGAATGTGGGGGCAGAGGTGCGGGAAATGCAAGAGATGCGGTCGAGAGCATTTTCGACCACTGAAGGGGGGATGTTGCGGTCCTTGAAATAAGAGGACATCTGGGATGTTCGGGAGTGGAACGCCCCATCCTGGGAGCGGACGCAGCGGAGGCAGAGGAATTGAGAGTTCGGGATCACATTCTTGCAGGAAGGTGGGTGAGAGAGATGTAGTCCATAAAGCTATCGGAGTTGGTGGGCTTGAAATAGATATCAGTTTCAAGGCGGTCATCAGAGATGGAGACAGAGATTACAATTACAAGAGCTGTTTGCTCTCCCAAATCTTCACCTACTGTGTCCTTTTCATTCTCTCTTTTGGGTTCAGTAGCCATGCCTTGCCTTCTGATGTTCCTGACTCCCTTGATGCTGCAGTAATGCACTCTTGAAGATTAACCAGTGCCTCTCAGCTTGATCCTATTAGTGTGCTGGAAACATGGTCACAAGTCACACAACACCAGATTATAGTCCAAAACGTTTATTTGAAACCATAAGCTTTCAGAGTATTGCCCCTTTATCAGGTGAAGCTTGTGATTTCAAATAAACCTGTTGGACTGTAACCTGGTGTTGTGTGACTTCTGACCTTGTTCACTGCAGTCCAACACTGGCACCTCCATATCCTGGATACATGGTTTTCTGTTCTATAAATGTATTTCATTCCAATTGCAATCCAGCTGTAGGTGTGTGTGAAACTTATTATGGAGTCTGTGCCTGCCCTTAAAGTCGACTCAAAGTTAGATAGATGATCCGATCTTTTATTGTTGGAGACAAGGTACAAATGCAATTGTGAAGGAGAAAAAAGAGGTAATGTTTCGTGTCCGGTGACCCTTCGTCAGAACTGAGGAAGGGTCACCGCACCAGAAACGTTAACTCTGTTTTCTCCTTCACAGATGCTGCCAGACCTGCTGAGCTTTTCCAGCAACTTTGTTTTTGTTCCTGATTTACAGCATCTGCAGTTCTTTCGGTTTTTACAAGTGCAAATATTCATTAGGGTGCTCTGACATATTTATCACATTTTGGACTATTCTCACAGTCCCAAAATCCTCTTATTGTTAAGAAATCATTCAGACTTCCAGCAGTCACATTTTACTCTGCAGAAAGTTAAAAGTTTGATTTCTGTCTCATATACTTTGATTAATCAGTTCACACATGATAATGGATCTATTTTTAAATAACTGCACTGTTTCTGTATTCTTGATGATGTATGTACATGTAAATTTCTGCTAATGATTTTGACACAATCAATTTGTGTAGAAAGGGTTGAATTTGCAATTGATTTTATTTGTCTCTGTGCTGAAATGAGTTAGCAGATTCGAGTTGGGAGTTAGCATTTCATGCATGTGATTTTAAAAGGTTGTTCCCTGAACTAATGTTTGCTGGGTGTTTCCCAGTTCCAGGGCATTGTTTCCAGTCTCCCCAGCCAGACCCCACAAACCTCCACCAACCACGCAATCTGGGAGATCGGGACTGAACACTAGCTGCTCCTGCAGAGCTCATGGGGGCCAAGGTCTGACCGATGTTCCCTTGTCTCTGGTCCGTTAACCCACTGTATGAGAAATGGCACTAAATGGCAGAAAACAGGTTAGGTGGTTTGATCATGCTAAATTGCCCGTAGTGTTCAGGGGTCTGTAGATTAGCTGGGTTATAGGGGGATGGGTCTGGGTGGGATGCTCCAAGGGTCGGTGTGGACTTGTTGGGCCGAAGGGCCTGTTTCCACACTGTAGGTATTCTATGATTCTATGAAAACATACAAAATAGGGCTAGACAACAAGAACTTTGTTTACACAGAGATTTCAACAGAGTTAAACCTTCATCATGCTCTTAATAGGATTGCTAGCAAATAAAAATTGTTGCCAAGCCACATAATCAGATATTAAGACCAGTATAGAAAGAGGATCACTTATCACACTATTTCCTTGAGAAAAATCTTGTCAGTCTCTCTCTTTTTCCATTTCTTAGTTGAAAGCCATATTGATCAATATCTAATTTTTTTGGAAGTTTCACTCCTATGGCTCACCTCATTAATGTGACTTAAAAGTCACAGTATAAAAGCATTAATATCATATTTGAAGATTGCTCGATAAATTTACTCAAAGTCTTTCAGGAGGTTTAAAAAAAAGCAGGATATATAAAGAGTAAGCAGTGGATGTAATATATTTGGATTTTCAGAAGGTTATCATAGAATCCCTACAGTGTGGAAACAGGCCCTTCAGCCCAACAAGTCCACACTGACCCTCAGAGCATCCCACCCAGACCCATCCCCCTATAACCCACCGAATCTACACATTCCTGAACACTACGGGCAACTTAGTATGGCCAATCCACCTAGCCTGCACATCTTTGGACTATGGGAGGAAATCGAAGCACCCAGAGGAAACCCACACAGACACGGGGAGAATGTGCAAACTCCACACAGACAGTTGCCCAAGGGTGAAATCGAACCCAGGTTCCTGACACCGTGACACAGCAGTGCCAACCACTGAACCACCGTTCCACATTTGATAAGGTACCACACATTAGGCTCCTTAATAAGCTTAGAGCCCATGGTGTTAGAAGTAGAATATTAAAATCGTTAGAGGATTGGTTTAACAATGGTAGGCAGAGATTTAATGAGAAGGGCAGGATTTTCAGGATAGCAACCTGTGACTATTGGTATGGCACAAGGATCAAGGCTAGGGCCACAATTATTTATCGTATATATTGAATCATAGAGCCATGGAAGCACACAGCATGGAAAAAGGCCCAGAAACAAGCCCTTCAGCCCAACACATCCATGCCAACCAGACTTCCCAAAGTGAGCTAGTCCCATTTGCCTGAGCTTGGCCCATATCCCTCTAGTCCTTTCCTATCCATGTACCTGTCGAAATGTCTATTAAATGTTGTAATTATACTCACCTCAACCACTTTCTCTGGCAGCTCCATACAATTTCCATACAAGCACTACCCTCTGTGTGAAAAAGTTGCCCCTCAGGTCCCTTTTAAATCTTCCCCTCTCACTTTAAACCTATGCCCTCTATTCACCTTATCCAAGGCTCTCATGATTGGGAAAACTTTAAAGGTCAACAGAAAGCCACAAAAAGAGCTATGAAGAAAAGTAAGATAGAACATGAGAAAAAACCAGCACAGAATATAAAGACGGATAGCAAAAGTTTCTATAAATATATAAAACAAAAAAGAGTGGCTAAAGTAAACGTTGGCCCTTTAGAGCATGAGAAGGGGAATTTAGTTATGGGATATGATGAAATGGCCGAGGCATTGAACAGGTATTTTGTATCGGTCTTCACAGTGGAGGACACTAATAACATGCCAGTAATTGACAAAGAGACAAAGGTAGGTGAGGACCTGGAAACAATCATTATTACGGAAGAGGTAGTGTTGGGCATGCTAATGGAGCTAAGGATTGATGAGTCTCCTGGCCCTGATGGAATGCATCCCAGGGTACTAAAAGAGATGGCGGGAGAAATAGCAGGTGCACTGGCGGTAATTTTCCAAAATTCGCTGCACTCTGGGGCAGTCCCAGCAGATTGGAAAACAGCAAATGTGACGCCACTGTTTAAAAAGGGAAGTAGACAAGAGATGGGGAATTATAGACCGGTTAGCTTAACCTCTGTAGTGGGGAAGATGCTTGAGTCTATTATCAAGGAAGAAATAGCAAGGCATCTTGATAGAAATTGTCCCGTTGGGCAGACGCAGCATGGGTTCATGAAGGGCAGGTCATGCTTGACAAATCTTTTGGAATTCTATGAAGACATTATGAGCGAGGTGGACAATGGGAACCCAGTGGATGTGGTGTACCCAGATTTCCAAAAGGTCTTCGACAAGGTGCCGCACAAGAGGCTACTGCATAAGATAAGGATGCATGGCATTGAGGGTAAAGTATTAGCATGGATAGAGGATTGGTTGACTAACAGGAAGCAAAGAGTGGGGATAAATGAGTGCTATTCTAGCTGGCAGTCAGTGACTAGTGGTGTGCCTCAGGGATCGGTGTTGGGACCGCAATTATTTACAATTTATATAGATGATTTGGAGTTGGGGACCACGTGTAGGGTGTCAAAGTTTGCAGATGACACTAAGATGAGTGGCAGAGCAAAGTGTGCAGAGGACTGTGAAACTTTGCAGAGGAACATAGATACATTGAGTGAGTGGGCAAAGGTCTGGCAGATGGAATACAATTAAATAAATGTGAAGTCATACATTTTGGTAGGAGTAATAGTAATGATTATTACTTGAATGGTAAAAAGTTGCAGCGTGCTGCTATGCAGAGAGACCTAGGTGTCCTTGTGCATGAATCACAGAAGGTAGGTCTGCAGGTACAACAAGTAATTAGGAAGGCAAATGGAATTTTGTCCTTCATTGCTAAAGGGATTGAAATTAAAAGCAGAGAGGTTATGTTGCAGCTGTACAAGGTGCTGGTGAGGCCACACCTGGAGTACTGTGTGCAGTTGTGGTCTCCTTACTTGAGAAAGGGTGTATTGGCACTGGAGGGGGTGCAAAGGAGGTTCACTAGGTTGATTCCGGAGTTGAGGGGGTTGACTTATGAGGAAAGACTGAGTAGATTGGGATTATATTCATTGGAATTCAGAAGATTGAGGGGGTATCTTATATAAACATATAAAATTATGAAGGGAATAGATAAGAAAGAAGTAGAGAGGATGTTTCCACTGACAGGTGAAGCTAGGACAAGAGGGCATAGCCTCAAGATTAGAGGGAGCAGATTTAGGACTGAATTGAGAAGGAATTTCTTCACCCAGAGGGTTGTTAATCTATGGAATTCCTTGCCCAATGAAGTAGTTGACGCTACTTCAGTAAACATTTTTAAAAAAAGGTAGATTTTTTTTGAACAATAAAGGAATTAAGGGATACGGTGAGAACGCGGGTAAGTGGATCTGAATCCACGGAAAGATCAGCCATGATCTTATTGAATGGCGGAGCAGGCTCGAAGGGCCAGACGGCCTACTCCTGCTCCTAGTTCTTATGAGAAGATTTTATAAACCTTTTTAAAGTCACCCCACAGCCTCCAACCCTCCAGGGAAAGAAGTCTAGCCTATCCTTATAACTCAAGCTTCCAGTAACATCCTTGTAAGTCCTTTTAGCACTCTTTCCAGTTTAATAACATCTTTCCTATAGCAGTGTGACCAGAATTGTATGCAATATTCCAAAACTGGTCTCACCAGCGTCCTGTAAAGCTGCAACATGACATCCCAACTGCTATACCCAATGCCCTGACCGATGAAAGCTAGCATGCTAAATGCCTTCTTCACCACCCTGTCTACAAGTGACTTGGATGAGGTAAAGGAAAGTATTAGAACCAAGTTTGCAGATGACACAAAAATAAATGAGAAGGCCAAGTGGTGAGGACTATTCTGTACCATACAATTACTTGGTTTCAGTCCAAACCACACAAACTGTTCGTTATTTACAACCCAACAGGAAGGTTTTATCTGCTAAAGCTGAAAACCAGTCTGAATGAAGTCACCAGCCTGGCTGATCACTCACCAGGTCACATGACTTACCTCTCACCAGGACATCCCTAATTGTCCAGAGGACAGTTAAGAGTAGTTTCCTTCCCTGAAGACATTAGTGAACCAGGTGTTTTGTTTCCCCAACAAGCAACAATGGATTCACGGTCATCACTAGACTCTTATTCCAGATAATTATTGCATTCAATTCAATAATTCCACCATCTGCCATGGTGGGATTCAAACCCCATTCCCCAGAACATTATCTGGGTCTCTGGATTAACAGTCAAGCGATAATACCACTAGGCCATCTCCTCCCCACAGCATTCCTCGCATCTGACCCGCACTTGTAGCCACTGATTTTATGTGATGAATCCAGTAGAGTTCCTCATCAATAATAACTCCCAGATGTTGATAGTGTGGGTTTCAGCGATGGTAACACCATTGAATGTCAAGGGATGGTGGTTAGTTTGTCTCTTATTGGCGATGGTCATAGTCTGGCGTTTATGTGGTGCAAATGTTACTTCCCACTCGTCAGCCCAAGCCTGGATATTGCACAGACCTTGTTGGATTTGAACGTGGTCTGCTTCAGAGTCTGAGGAGTCGCAAATAGTGCCGACCATTATGCAATCATCAGTGAACATCCCCACTTCTGACCTTATGATGGAGGGAAGATCATTGATGAAGCAGCTGAAGATGGTTGAACCTAGGACACTACCCTGAGGAACTCCTGCAAAACTCCTGCTGAGATGACTGACCTCCAACAGCCACGACCATCCTCCTATGTGTCAAGCATGACTCCAACCACTGAAGAGTTTGCCCTGTGATACTCATTGATTCCAGTTTTGCCAGGGCTCTGTGATGCTACGCTCAGTCCAATGCAGCCTTGATGTCAAGAGCTGTCGCTCTCGCCTCACCTCTGGAATTCAGCTCTTTTGTCCATGTTTGAACCAAGGCTGTAATGAGGTCAGGAGCTGAGTGGCCCTGGCAGAACCCAAACTGGGCGTCGCTGAGCAGGTGCTGCTTGATAGCACTGATGGTGACACCTTCCATCACTTTAGTGATGATCGAGAGTATACAAGTCTTCAGTACTATTGCCTGAACTACAAGATTATCATATGTGCTTCATGGACAATGAAAAGGTATTTGATCGTGTTTATTACCTAAACCTAAGAGATTATTGCTGAAATGTAAAATGTAAATATTTAAAAGGCAATTAGACTTATCTGCAAAGGAAATAAATCAGAGTTTTGGGCAGAAGGCACGTGAATGGGATGACGTAAGTTGCTCAGTTGGTGAGCCAGCACTGGTGTGATGGGTGGAATGACTTCCTTCAAATCTATAATTCTGTCAGATCATGAATTTGACTTATTGTTGCATTCAAAGACCATAAAACTGGAACAGAGTAGAGATCAGGTAGCTCAGTCAGAATTTAGACTAAGGAGTTGACCTTTTCTGGTCAGTAACCTTTGGATTGCTCCCAATACCTCAAACACATCAGAGACGCAGCTCGGGATTATCACCGCTTGGCTGAAAGCTTTGTGTCAAAGGAATGGTTTCAGATTCCAGTGATTACAGAAGGGATGAATTTTGCTGAAATGAGGGAAGCAGGAATGTGTTCACCGAGAAGGATATGATCTCAGTGAGGGCTGTACCGATTTTTAATGATTTAGGAGCAGCATTTGGATGCCTGTTCTTTTTTTGGTAATAGCCTGGAATTGCTAACTAGCAGAAAATGTCTAAGGTTAAGGGTAATACAAAACCAGGAATTACAGTAAAACAGCAAAAAGAGAGTAACCAACGTCAGGAGGACAGAGATACACGGATGAAATGGATAGTTGGAACTTGGTACTTTATGGAGAGTAGAATGAGACGTGATAATATTAACCATTATAATGGTTAGGATTACACACCATTTTGATGGTGATGCAATAACAGGCTGACAAGATTGAAATGACAATGTAATTGATAAATTTTTTAATAGAATCCCTAAAGTGTGGAAACAGGCCCTTCGGCCCAACGAGTCCACACCAAGCCTCAGAGCATCCCACCCAGACCCATCTCCCATAAACTCACCTAGCCTGTACATCCCTGAACACTATGGGCTATTTAGCATGGCCAATTTACCTAGCCTGCACATCTTTGGACTGTGGGAGGAAACCGGAGCACCCGGAGGAAACCCACGCAGACACACGGAGAATGTGTAAACTCCGCACAGACAGTCGCCCAAGGGTGGAATCAAACTCGGGTCCCTGGTGCTGTGATGCAGCACTGCTAACCACTGAGCCACCATGCCACCCCACTGTGTGGCTGCATATTATGACATCAATGTTACTGTGAATCTATGTACGACAAGATGGGATTATATATTAAGTTGGCGAATGTTGTATTTGACAACTTTTCTTGTGGGAATATCATTGCTAATAAGTGAAAAGTAGCAATAGTTAGTTCATCTAACATGGCACATCTCCGATCGCTGTACATGACCTTTCTGCCTTTCAATGCTTTACCTCAGGCCACGCCGGTAATGCTGCAGCAAGGACACTGTGTGCTCAGGGACACGCACCCAGCTCAGGCTGTATCTCTGGGCTCCTCGCTCACTGTCACAGAGCTCCCTCCCTCTGAGCCTACCTGGATGCTCAGAGCAGCCCTGTCTTGTTTTGTCTTGCCATTTTATCCTATGCACCCCTCAGCCAGAGTTACCAGGCTCACATTACTGCCATCTTTTGGTGCAGACACAGAGCCAGGAAGCTTGTTATAGTTGTTAGCAGACCTCAGTCAAATTATGGGGGTCTAGCGTTCACTTGGTTGGGGACAGTAGTTTTGCGGTCCCAGTGTAGTAAGTCAGGGGCAGCCTCCAATACCAGTCTAGGCCTTGCTCAGCGAGGTCAGGGTCGGGATGTGCTGCTCATTAAGGGGCGAGGAGCAGAATGATGGCTGGCACACCAGTCACCATGCCCCTCCGAGGCTCTTTACCACCTGGAATGAGAGACAGGCGGGTGGAAGGGAGATGAAAGTGGGTGGAACAGCGGTTGATGCACCTTCTTCTCATTACCTGGAGTTATCATTATAGTCGGAGAGCCAAAAGTGTTCAGAAGCACATGTGTGATGCTTATCACCCATGCAGTGTTCTGAAACGTAGAGATAGTATGAACCGCAGGTGCTGGAGTCAGAGATAACACAGCGTGGAGATGGAGGGACACAGCAGGCCAGGCAGCAACAGGGGAGCAGGAGGGTTGACGTTTCGGGTCAGAACCCTTCTTCAGAAAGGTTTCAGATTGTCACTGTGACAATGAAGGGTGACTCATTGAATTAACCGTGCAGCGAGTAATCAGACACTCACCACCTCCAGCTTTGAAAACATGTACGCTGGGTTATGAGAGAGGCATACATTTCCTTTGTGACTTGCTGTGATGGCCAGGTGTAGGTTCATTCACAGGTCAGAGATTACATTTTTCTTTCTCCCTGGATCTGACCAGAACTCCAGAAGTGAACAGAGTCCAGGATCTTTTGGGTTTTCAGATAGCGTGGAGCCATTTTACTCTCCCGGTCAAGGTTAGAGACAAAAGAGGTGAAAGAGACAGATTTTTTTTTCTGTGGATTAAAGTAAAGAGAAAACAGACCAACAAGCATACAAAATAGGAACAGGAGTAGGCCATTCAGCCTCTCAAACCTGCTCAACCATTCAACAAGATCCTGGCTGATTTGTTTGCATCCTCAAATCCCACCTACCCCTGATAACATCCCAACCCTTGCTTAACAAGAATCTATCCACAGTTGGCTTAAGAATATTCAAGGAGTCTGTTACCACCACCATTTCAGGAGAGAACTCCAAACACTCATGGCCTTTTAAGAGAAAAGACATGTTGCCTTATCCATCTCTGATCAGGGAGAGACTAAGGACTGAGTGACAGATTTAGCGATGTGGGTGTCATCCAGTCACCTTGACGTGTAAACCTTGAGTCTCCCAGCTGCATGTAAGACAGGGAGCTGGATGAAAGAATCATTGAGTCATAGAGATATACAGCACAGAAACAGACTCTTTAGTCCAACTCGCTCATGCCGACCAAATATCCTAAATTAATCTAATCCCATTTGCCAACACTTGGTTCATATCCCTCTAAATCCTTCCCATCCAAATGCCTTTTAAACGTTGTCATTGAACCAGCCTCCACCACTTCCTCCGGCAGCTCATTCCATACATGCACTACACCCTGCGTGGAAAATTTGCACCTTAAGTTACTTTCAAATCTTTCCCCTCGCACCTTAAGCCAATGCCCTCTAGTTTCGGACTCCCCTACCATGGGAAAAAGACATTGTCTAGTCAATGGGGTGGCACGGTGGCTCAGTGGTTAGCACTGCTGCCTCATGGTGCCAGGGACCCAGCCTTGATTCCACCCTCAAGCGACTGTCTTGTGTGGAGTTTGCTCATTCTACCCGTGTCAGTGTGGGTTTCCTCCAGGTGCTCCGGTTTCCTCCCACAGTTCAAAGATGTGCAGGTTAGGTGGATTGGCCAGGCTAAATTGCCCGTAGTGTTCAGGGACATGTAGATTAGGTGGGTTATACGGGGATGGATCTGGATGGGATGCTCTGAGAGACGGTATGGACTTGTTGGGCCAAAGGGCCTGTTTCTACACAGTAGGGATTCTACAATTGTAGTCACCCTCTCCATGTCCCTCATAATTTTTTAAACCTCTATAAGGTCACCCCTCAGTCTCTGATGCTCCACGGCAAATAGCCCCAGCCTATTCAGCCTTTCACTAGAGTTAAAACCCTCCAACCCCGACAACATCCTTGTAAATCTTTTCTGAACCATTTCAAGTTTCACAACATCTTTCCTATAGCTGGGAGACCAGAATTGAATGCAGTATTCCAATAGTGGCCTCACCCAATGTCCTGTACACCCATAGCATGACCTCCCTACTCCTGTTCTCAATGCACTGACCAATGCAAGCGTACCAAATGCCTTCTTCCTGTCTACCCGCAACTCTACTTTCAAGGAACTATGAATGTGTACCCCAGGCTTCAGAGAAAGAAAAAGCTAAAATATGAACTAGAATGGGAGGATTCCATTCCTCTTGGGTATGTTAAAATGGGGCTTAAACTGAACTGAAAGAGATCAGTTTGTAAATTCTATTTTGATGGGTCCAGGACAATGTCATTTGCCTCTTCACCAGCTCTCAGTTTGCTCTGCATATGCCTTGTAATTTTGAAACAAAATTCAATAAATTTAGTTGTGAATTTTATAATCCTGTACCTTCGCCAAGATTGTTAATTATTCTATTCAAGGTTGAACTCCCATTACAGATCAGGTGTTGCACTGTTTCTTTATACTCTCAATCCACAGAAACCTATTTTAATGACCTAATATGCACTTAAAATCCCAACGGTCCTTCATGTGAATTCCAAGCATGTCAGAACTTGAGAGCTTTGCAGCTGCACGGAACATTGTTTAGGCCAATTTTGGAAATATTGTGTTCAATTCTGGTTTCTCTGCTATAGAAAACATTTTGTTGTATTTGAAAGGGTTCAGAAGATATTTACAAAGATGTTGTCAGGGTTGGAGGGTTTGGGCTATAGGCAGAGGCTGAATAGGCTGGGGCTATTTCCCCTGGAGCATTGGAAGCTGAGGGGTAACCTTATAGAGGTTTATAAAATCATGAGGGGCATGGATAGGGTGAATAGCTAAGGTCTTTTTCCCAGGGTAGGGGAGGCCAAAGCTAGAGGCCATAGGTTTAAGGTGAGAGAGGAAAAGTTTAAAAGGGACCTAATGGACAAATATTTCACTCAGAGGGTGGTGCATGTATGGAATGAGCTGCCAGAGGAGGTGATGGATGCTGGTACAAGTATAACATTTAAAAGGCATCTGGATGGGAACATGAATAGGAAGGGTTTAGAGGGATATGCGTCAAATGATGGCAAATGAGATAAGATTAATTTAGGATATCTGGTCGGCATGGACAGGTTGGGTCAAAGGATTTGATTCCATGCTGTACATCTCTGTGACTCTATAACTTCAAAAGAGCAGTCAAACAGGAATCTCTGTGCCCTGCCAACTATTTTTGACACAGCAATCTCTCCTATTTGCCCAATGTGAGTCAGAAGCTGCTGAGTTCAATCTTGCTCCAGAGGCTTCTACACAACATCCAGGCTGACATACCAGTGCAGAACTGAGGGAGTGCTGCACTGGTTAAGGTGTTATTCCAGTTGACACAATAGAGTGAGATTCTGCCTGTCTGCCTGCCCACTCAGGTGGATTGAAGAGATTGCTCATGGACTCATTAACAGCACAGACAGAGGTCATTCAGCCATCGTGTTTGTGCTGGTCAATAACCGCCTGAATACACTAATGCTCATTTTCCAACTTTTAGCCTGTAGCCCTAGGAGCTATGGGAACACAAGTGAATGTCTGAATGCTACTTAACTGTTACATGCATTTCTAACTCAATTACCATTTCAGGCAGTGAGTTCCAGACTCCAAACACACCCAAAAGAAACATTTGTTCCACAATTCTTCTCTTAGCTCTCTATCCTACCCTAGTTCTATGCCACATTGTTATTCACCCTTCAACAAAAGGTGCCTTTCTATCCACTGTATCTATTCCCTGCACAGTCTTATACATCTCTTTCAGGTCTCTTTCATCTTGTGCTGCTCCAAGGAAATCAACCCTAATCTTTCCAATCTTTCCTGACAGGTCAGATCCTCCAGCCTGGACAGCATCCTAGTGAATCTCCTCTGCACCCTCTATAGTCCAATCACATTCTTCCTATAGTGTGGTAACCAGAAACGCATGCATTACTCCAACTGTGGCCAAAGCCAGTGTTTTACACAGTTCCAGCATCACCTCCCTGCTCTTGTAATCTATAGTTGAATATCAGTGGAAGAACAGATCAATTGTCCCTGTCCTAGTAAATAGTTATCCTTCAATTGACATTGGAAAGCAAATTATCTGGTCATTATCTCATTGCTGCCTGTGGATTTTGCTTGGTACATATATGCAGACACAATAACAAAGACACTGTCAGATTAATTCACATGGAACTGTTTTCTTACCTGGTTCCACTCTCAATCCAGAAGAGTTTTTTTTCAATAATGTGCTCCATTTCATTCTCAGACTGGTTTAAAGATAGAAGAAAACAATTCCTCACAGAAAGCAATATGAAGGGGAGCTTAGTACATAGGAACATATGAGTTAGGAGCATGGGCAGGCCATTCAGCCCCTCCATCTTGCTGTGTCACTCAATAAGGTCAATGCTGATCAGATGACTCCACATTGCCACCTACACCCACTTTAGTTTTTACCATCTCCTTCATTGAAAATACCTCCAACTCTGTCTTCCAAAGTACCAAGGGGCTCTTAGCATATGGGTTATGATGAAATTTGTGGCAGAATTGGACAAAGTGTCTATCAAGGTTGATCTTGGACATCAGGAATATCTCATCATGTCTTTAACACTTCTGACAAGAAACATGGTGAGATCTTCTCTAGGCAGCAGCAAGTTACAGAAGAAGAGCTTGTTAAACACCTTGTCAATACCCTAACTCACCTCATTAAACTCATCTTTCTATCTTGTCAAACACACCCAGTCAGACATTGGGAATGCTCGGCATGGCAGTCAGGACAGGTTATTGAAAAGAAACAGCACCTGGATTGAGAGGGTGGATCCAGGTAAGAAAATAGCTCTATGTGAACTACTCTGACAGCATCTTAATTTGCTTTCAGAGATAGTAAGAACTGCCAATACTGGAGTCAGAGATAACACAGAGTGGCCATTGGTCTCTGGCTTGAACAGTTCATCAACTTTACTCACACCTTTTACTCCAGCCTCAAATTCATCTGGACCATCTCTGATACCTCTCTCTCCTTCCTGGACCTCTCTGTCTCCATCTTTGGTGACCGCCTCAAAACTATTCCAAGTCAACCGACTCCCACAGCTGCCTAGACTACACCTCCTCCCACCCACCTTCCTGCAAGAATGCAATCCCCTATTCCCAATTCCTCCGCCTCCGCCATGTCTGCTCCCAAGATGGGGCATTCCACTCCTGAACATCCCAGATGTCCTCTTATTTCAAGGACCGCAACTTCCCCACTTTAGTGGTCAAAAATGCTCTTGACTGCATCTCTTGCATTTTCCACACCTCTGCCCTCACATCCCCTTCCCCCAACAAAAACAAGGACAGAATCCCCCTTGTCCTCACATATTGCCCCACTAACTTCCGGATTCAACGTATCATTCTCCACCACTTCCACCACCTACAATCCGACCCCACAACCAAAGATATATTTCCCTCCCCACCCCATCTGCCTTCCATAGGGACCGCTCTCTCCACGACTCCCTCGTCCGCTCCACACTCCCCACTAGCCCCACCACCCCCGACACCTTTCCCTGCAACCGCAGGAAGTGCTACACCTGCCCCGACACCTCCCTCCTTGCCTCCATCCAAGGCACAAAACAAACCTCTCGCATCAGACAGAGGCTCACCTGCACATCCACTAATGTGGTCTATTACATAGAACATAGAACATTACAATGCAGTACAGGCCCTTCGGCCCTCGATGTTGCACCGACCTGTGAAACCAATCTGAAGCCCATCTAACCTAAACTATTCCATTATCATCCATATGTTTATCCAATGACCATTTAAATGCCCTTAAAGTTGGCGAGTCTACTACTTTTGCAGGCAGGGCATTCCACACCCTTACTACTCTCTGAGTAAAGAACCTACCTCTGACATCTGTCCTATATCTATCACCCCTCAATTTAAAGCTATGTCCCCTCGTGCTAGCCATCACCATCTGAGGAAAAAGGCTTCTGCAGTCCACCCTATTTAATCCTCTGATCATCTTGTATGTCTCTATTAAGTCACCTCTTAACCTTCTTCTCTCTAACAAAAACAGCCTCAAGTCCCTCAGCCTTTCCTCATAAGACCTTCCCTCCATACCAGGCAACATCCTGGTAAATCTCCTCTGCATCCTTTCCAATGCTTCCACATCCTTCCTATAATGCGGTGGCCAGAACTGTACTCAATACTCCAAGTGCGGCTGCACCAGAGTTTTGTACAGCTGCAACATGACCTCATGGCTCCGAACCTCAATCGCTCTACCAATAAAACTTAACATACCGTACGCCTTCTTAACAACACTATCAACCTGGGTGGTAACTTTCAGTGATCTATGCACATGGATATCGAGATCTCTCTGCTCATCCACACTACCAAGAATCTTACCATTAGCCCAGTACTCTGTATTCCTGTTACTTCTTCCAAAGTGAATCACCTCACACTTTTCCGCATTAAACTCCATTTG
>NC_063344.1:69020464-69039729 GCF_021869965.1 Rhincodon typus | reverse complement strand
CACGTCGGGAGTCTACAACCCAATGGTCTCAATGTGGATTTTACCAGATTCAAAATCTCCCCACGCCCGGCCTCATCCCATGACCAACCCTCCCTCTCATCCCCATGTCCTTGACCTGACACAACCTGTCCATCTTCTCTCCCACCTATCCGCCCCTCCCACCTCACTGACCATTCCCCACCACTGCCTACCTGCACTCACCTATCACCATCCCACCTACCTTCCCCAGCCCCACCCCTCCTCTCTCTATTTATTTCAGAGCCCCCTTCCCCTCCCCCATTTCTGAAGAAGGGTCCCAACCCAAAACGTCAACTTTCCTGCTCCTCTGATGCTGCCTGGCCTGCTGTGTTCCTCCACCTCCACACCATCTTAATTTGCCTTGATTTGTGTTCAGCCAGGGAAACCTGGCTCATATCATTTCTGGCTTCCCTTGTCACTAGGCACAATGGAATCAAGCTTGTCATAGTTGTCAGCAGACCTCGGTTAAGTCGAAGGGGATAGCCTTCACTCAGGGGGTTCGGGCACAGAGGACGTCTAGCGTTTTTCTCACTTTTGGTAAGGTCGGAAGCTGAGTATTAACGAGGCGAGTTGCACCAGTAACAAGGCATTTAAATGTAATTGGCAACTCACTGCTGCCCGAGAGAGAAACATACCTGGCCGTTTGTCAAAAGCATGAAAGATGGAGCAAGATGCCCCAATATCGTGATCAGACTCATTCACATTTGAGTCCAGCTATTCCACAAATCAAGCCACATCCCATGTCACTAAGACCCCTCCATGATTTTGCACGATGTCTCTTTATATACTAAAATAAAACAAAAGGACTGCGGATGCTGGAAATCTGAAATAGAAAACAGGAATTGCTGGAGGAACTCAGCAGGTCTGCCAGCATCTGCAGAAAGAGAAAGCAGAATCAATGTCTCGAGTCCAATGCCCCCCCTTCAAAAATGATTGTTGCTCAGAAAAGGTGTTATGTACGGTGAAGACACAGGGTGGGGAGGAGGAGTAAGCAAATAGGTGGAGATAGTGCCCAGACAGAGAGAATGACAGCTGCACAGACAAAGCGATGGGTAATGGTGAGCCAGGGAGAAAGAAATGCTGATAATGGGGACCAGAAGTAGGTGAAAATGGGTTGACTGTGCTGAAGGCAGCCAATGTGATGACAGAGGGGGTGGGAAGGACACAGAAGAATGTGTCGATATCCTAAAATTATTGAACTCGATATTGAGTCCTGAAGCTGCAGGATCCTCAAGCAGAAATGAGATACCCTTTATATGCTGTTTGCTTTATATAACCTATGGTACATTCCTAATGATTCCAAGGTTTCTGTGTTTCCTTCATTAGATTCTTCTTGACTACGCTCAAATTCAAAGTTAAGCTATTTGGTGCTGGAGGCTTGGTACAATATGTAAAGTTCCCCTGGGCGCGGGGGTGTTGGTGGTGGCGAGTTTACAAAAGGATTCTGAAGTGATGCACCTATTTTTACCAATCTTGAGCCTGCCCTTTCTTGCTGGGTCTCACAAATGTGTTGTTCGAGTTCCTTTGCAACAATAGCATTGTGATGAAATGTTTTCTGCCTGTATATTCTCTTTGTCAATGAGCAAGAGATACCAGATAGGTTTAAATGGTGGGTGGAAGTGCAGAAATGCCACTCAACCACATTTTGTACATAGGATGTGGGCTCCACTGATAGACCCAGCAGCCATTTCCCGTTCCCCAGTTGTCATGGAGAAGGTGAGCTGCCTTCTTCAACATTGCAGTCCATGAGGTGTTCATGCAATTAGGAAGGGAATTGAGGATTTTGACTCAGAAATGGTGATTATAGGCTGGGGTTTTACGGTGGTGGTGGAACACCTGTTGCCAGGGGCTAAGACCGAGTGGCAGCCAGGGGCTGTCTCTTACTGACAGTAGCCAATAGAGTTTCTTGATGTGGAGGGCTGGAGTCTCAGTAGTGCCACCACTGGTTAGTGGCTATTGCTGGAAGTACACCTTCACTTTAGAATCATAAAATCCCTATAATGTGGAAGCAGGCCATTCAGCCCATCATATCTACACTGATCCTCCGAAGAGCATCCCACCTAATCCAGCCCCTTACCCTATTCCTGTAACCCTGCATTTCCCATGTCTAATCCACCTAATTTACACATCCCTGGACACTATGGGCAATTTAGCATGGCCAATCCACCTAATCTGCATACCTTTGGACTGTGGAAGAAACCAGAGCAAACCCACACGGGCACAGGGAGAATGTGCAAACTCCACACAGACAGTCGCCCCAGGCTGGAATCGAACCCAAATCCCTGGCACTATGAGGCATTGGTGTTAACCACTGAGCCGCCAAGCTACCCTGTGGTCAATTGATGCGGTTGAATTTGAAGACAGTTGAAAGTGGACTAGGGGTGCTGGGATAAGTAGGCCGTCACTGACACAGGCAGGACCACAGCTGCAGGGCTGGCTCTTTGGAAGTCACTCAGCAGATGAAGTAGTGTCTAAAAGCTGGCTCCCCTCTCCCCACTGGCCTCCAAGCTAGTTGCTTTCACTGGCTGGACTGCCCTTCTGGAATGAAGAACTTTGAACTTGCTACTTAAGTGGCTTTATTACTTTCCAAGCAGCCTACTATCCTTCCTGTTGTTGCCATGGTACACCTGCCCTGTAAGGTTGTCAGTCTTTCAATCTTCCCACATCCCTGAAGCCCATATTTTCAAGTCACCACTGTCTGTGATGTGGAGGACAACTCACAGATCAAGTGTTCCCTTGCATAAAACATAGAAGCAGGAGTAGGCCATTCAGCCCATCGAGTATGGTCCACCATTCAATGAGTCCATACCTGATCTGAAAATCCTCAACTCCACTTTCCTGCCTTTTCCCCATAACACTTGTTTCACTTACTGATTAAAAATCTCTCTATGTCACCTGTCAATATAATGGTGAGTGTAAGGTCGAATATTGTGTCATAGGTTTGCCTGGATTGCAAAAACCACTCAGATAAGCCATGACCTCATTGAGTTGGGGGAGAAGAGTCAATGGGCTGAATAGCCTAACTCTGTTTCTACATTTTATTGCCTTATGGCAAAGGTTTTCAGTCAGCTTGATGCCAGAATTGGTGACTGAAATGCAAAGACTGATGAGGAATCTTTGCTGTCACCAACAGTGCATCATAGAATTGAATCCCTACAGTATGGAAGTAGACCATTCAGCCCATCAAGTTCACACTGACCTTCTGAAGAGCATCCTATCCCCTTACCGTATCCCTGTAACCATGTGTTCCCCATGGCTAACCCACCCAGCCTGCACATCCCTGGATGCTGCAGGTAATTTCCTATTCATACACACTAGTGTTACATTGCCACCCTGCCAGCGTCTTCAGCAATGTGACACACTTCTACTTATCTGGCTGCTAATAGATATCAAAATTTGCAAACCTCTACAACAAAAAGCTCAGCAGGTCTGGCAGCATCCGTGAAGGGAAAAAACAGTGTTAACATTTCGGGTCCGGTGACCCTTCCTCAGAACTGATGGTGGCTGGGAAAACGTCAGTTTATATGCAGAAAATAGGGAGGTGGGTGGGATAGGGAGTAAACGATAGGATAGAGCCCAAAGAGAGAGAAAGACGGTTGGACAGACAAAGGAGTTGCTAACGATCAGGCTAGGAGGGTGAATAGTTGTTAAAACCTCTATCTTACTTCAAGATCAAAAAGAAAAATCTGTACAGAGCACCAGCAAATCTTTAGAGATTACTCCTGCAGCTTCAGAGTAATGAGACACAAGACAGGAAAAGCACTGACCCTACCACATGCTCCATTTCAGTTTCCACTACAGGAAGAACATGAGATCATAACTCGAGCTATAAAGACGCAACACCTATAAATATAACAGCGCTGAAACAACCAAATTGGAGATGTGAACAACAAAGACAAAATGTTAGAACAAAAACAAAGTTGCTGGTCTGGCAGCATCTGTGAAGGAGAAAACAGAGTTAACGTTTCTGGTGCGGTGACCCTTCCTCAGTTCTGACAAAGGGTCACCAGACATGAAACATTATCTCTTTTTTCTCCTTCACAATTGCATTTGTACCTTGTCTCCAACAATAAAAGATCAGATCATCTATCTAACTTTGAGTTGACTTTAAGGGCAGGCACAGACTCCATAATAAGTTTCACACACACCTACAGCTGGATCGCAATTGGAATGAAATACATTTATAAAACAGAAAACCATGTATCCAGGATATGGAGGTGCCAGTGTTGGACTGCAGTGAACAAAGTCAGAAGTCACACAACACCAGGTTACAGTCCAATAGGTTTATTTGAAATCACAAGCTTCACCTGATAAAGGGGCAGTACTCTGAAAGCTTATGGTTTCAAATAAACGTTTTGGACTATAATCTGGTGTTGTGTGACTTGTGACCATGTTTCCAGCACATTAATAGGATCAAGCTGAGAGGCACTGGTTAATCTTCAAGAGTGCATTACTGCAGCATCAAGGGAGTCAGGAACATCAGAAGGCAAGGCATGGCTACTGAACCCAAAAGAGGGAATGAAAATCTTCAGGACACAGTAGGTGAAGATTTGGGAGAGCAAACAGCTCTTGTAATCTTAATCTCTGTATCCATCTCTGATGACCGCCTTGAAACTGATATCTATTTCAAGCCCACCAACTCCGATAGCTACATGGACTACATCTCTCTCACCCACCTTCCTGCAAGAATACGATCCCGAACTCTCAATTCCTCTGCCTCCGCTGCGTCTGCTCCCAGGATGGGGCGTTCCACTCCTGAACATCCCAGATGTCCTCTTATTTCAAGGACCGCAACATCCCCCCTTCAGTGGTCGAAAATGCTCTCGACCGCATCTCTTGCATTTCCCGCACCTCTGCCCCCACATTCCCTTCCCCCAACAAAAACAAAGACAGAATCCCCCTTGTCCTCACATATCACCCCACTAACCTCCGCATCCAACATACCATTCTCCGCCACTTCAAAACAGAGCTAATGTTTCGGATCCGGTGACCCTTCCTCAGAATAGGAAAGCTTGATAGGGGTCACCGGACCTGAAACGTTAACTCTGTTTTTTTCCTTCACAGATGCTGCCAGTCCTGCTGAGTTTTTTCCAGCAACTTTGTTTTTGTTCCTGATTTACAGCATCCGCGGTTCTTTTGGTATTTAAATACAAAATGTTACCGACTCTTTCTTCTTTAGTTCAAAATATACTTTAATCATGAAAAATATCATTGTATATATACATAGTCACAAATGCAGTTCAGTTCTGTATGGTAGCATATCAAGGAAACAAATAAACAAACATTGGAGTTTGACTCTATGCAAACAAACCAAAGACATCTCTTACATACACAAGACTATACTTAAATGAATTTGAGGCATCAGGGGGTCCGATAACTGAATGAAACCCCATTTACCTTCAGCAGGAAGACGTCGGACATTGGTCTTTCCTCACTGTACCTTGGCAGCAGCTACCCCAAGCTTTAATGCATCCCTCAGCATGTAGTCCTGGACCTTGGAATGAGCCAGTCTGCAACACTCAGTCAGGGTCACCTCCATGATCTGAAAAACCAACAATTTTCGGGCAGAAATGTCACCCTGTGGAAGTTGATGCTCTGCTTGTGCCTGAATCATTGTATCCAACATGACACAGAGTGAATTTCTCCAGTAGATGCAAGAAACAAAGAGAGAAGTGTAGGCTGACTGCCAGATCAACTGTCTATTAGTATACATCTACAAAGATATGGTAAAAACTGTTATTCCATATGTAATACATGCAATACTTCTAGAAAGACAGAGCAGAAAGTGGATTTAATAAGCACCTGACGTGTACACTGTAGTGATAATATCACTGGGCTAGGAATCCAGAGGCAAAAGCTAATGATCTGGGGACACAGATCCAAATTCTGACTGTAAAGAACACATGTTTTTACTTTATTTTGGTTTGGAAATTGGGAAAAGGGCTGTTTTACAACAAAATGCCGAAGAAAGAATTGATGCAATATTTAAAAGCAAGTTACTGAAACTCATTGCAAGTCATAGAGTCATACAACACATAAGCAGACCCTTTGGTCCAACCAGTCCACTCCAACCATAATGCTAAACTAAATTAGTCCCACCTGCCTGCTCCTGGCCTGTATCCCTGCAAACCTTTCCTATTCATGTACTATCCAAATGTCATTTAAACATTGTAACTGTACCCACATCCATCACTTCCTCTGACATTCTGCACGTAAATCACCCTCTATGTAAAAAATTTGCCCTCATGTCTTTGCTAAATCTCTCTCCTCTCACCTTAAAAATATGCCCCCTAATCTTGAAATCTCCCATCCTAGGGAAAAGACACCTACCATTAACTCTATCTATATCCCTCATGACGTTATAAACCTCGGCAACGTGACCTCTCAGCCTGCTATGCTCCAATGAAAAGAGTCCCAGCCTATCCGGCCTTTCTTTATAAACTCAAACCTTCCATACCTGGCAACATCCTGATAAATCTCTTCTGAACCCTCTCCAGCTTAATAATAACCTTCGTTTAGCAGGGCGACCAGAACTGGACACGGTACTACAGAAGAGGCCTCACTAACATCCTGTCCAACCTCAATATGACTTCCCAACTCCTATACTCAAAGGACGGAGCAATGAAGGCATTCATGCTAAATTCCTCATTAACCACCCTGTCTATATGTGATGCAAACTTCAAAGAATTATGTACCTAAAACTCTAGGACCCTCTGTTCTACAACACTACCCAATGTCCTATCATTAATTCATATTTGCACTTGCTTTGCAAGCAGCAGAGGAAGGTGTCAGAAGAGATGGTACGGCACTGAGGTGTGTACACAAAGTGAGATTTGGCTGGCAAAAGGTTGCTGAATAGTTTGTGAGATTATGACCAGCTCTGGATGACAAAAGGCATCAGCCTGATGATAACCTCCTGCTTGTTTCCTGGGGAATGGAATAGCTAGTGGGTGTGAATGATACAGTGAGAAGCTATCAGAGGTCTGGAAGCTAAATAAAGTCAGTTGTTTTCATCCCACCAGTTGTGTAGGGTGTCGATTTTAGCCAATAAGTTAGCGACTTCAAAACTTGTGAACCGGTTGCTCTATGCCTCCTGTGGAGAAGCAAAAGATCCAGGAAGAAAAGATCAGATAACTGAGTGACTAGGAAACAAAAGAAAAACCTAAGGACTAGAACTATTGAACTGTTTCCCAGGACTTTTATTATCTCTTCCATCCATAACACCAATGGTCTGTGTCTGTCTGTATCTTTGTATGTAGGGGTTTTCAAAGGGGTTTAGCATTTTAACTAGTAGAGTGATACATTTATAGTTGTTTACTTGTGCTGAGAAACTATTTATTTATAATAAATATAATAAATTCCAGTTCTTGTCATGTACAAAACCCAGGTCTACAATTTACTGTAATCTGAGTCTATCAAACAGGTAAATTGGGGACTTGGTGCACTTTAAAGGAATGAAACTGAATGGGCCATCTGGCATTGACTTAGGAGCCGGAAACAATGATGGCAGAAATAGTCCTGTCGACCATGCAAAGTCCTTCTCACCAACATCTGGGGGCTAGTGCCAAAACTGGGACAGCTGTCCCACAGACTAGTCAAATAACAGCCTGACACAGTCATACTCACAGAATTGTACCTTAACAACAATGTCCCAGACACGACTATCACCATGCCTGGGTAACTCCTATTCCAATGGTAGGACAAAGCCAGTACAGGTGGTGGCATGGTGTTATACAAACAGAGAATAGATTATGAAATCTGATGACATCAGGTTAAACACAAGGAAACACCCTGCTGATTACCAATGAATGCATACCCCTCACCTCTAATCTTCTCAGCTGATCCTCCATGTTAAGCACCAATTGCTGGAAGCACTGAGGGTGGCAAGTGTGGAAGAAAAATTTTACATCGCAAGGGTGGATGGGAATTTAGGCCAAGACAGAAAAGGCAGCCATGGGAGAAACTGATGGCATAGAGAAAGAATTTTAATTAGTTTAGCATGTGGGATTTTAATGAGCTTAGTAGAAGTCGGGAGGTAGTTACTCAAACTGTGTTATCACTATATGTATGTTATCTTAGCTAGAGCTAGAGAAGGATCTCTTGATATATTGTCATTATACCAAGGTTTTTAGGCTGAATTAGAGATGTCCCTTGCATCCCCGTGGAGGCTAGTTACTGATAAGCTAGAGTTTCAATCAAACTGTATATCACTCCCTATGCTAGCTGCATGCCAAAGGTCATTTGAAAAAGTAATTATTAAGGTATCTGTAAAACAACATTCCTGTTATCTCGAGCAGTGTCGGTTTTCTTTCAACTTACAATGAGTGAATCAACAAACACAAGATGTCACGGGAACATCCTGCTCTGAAGTTAATTGTATAAATGAGATTGTTGTACACTGTGTTAGCAGAGTCGGGTGTCGGTGGGGATCGACACTCACTTTCCTTGGTACCAAGTAAGAAAATAAACTGCTTCGAACGAGAGCTGCAGTCAAGTTTCATTATTAGTTAAGTAGAAATAAAAATTTCTACAACACAAGTGCAAAAATATTCTCTTGGTGGGCATCTTTAATCTCCATCACTAAGAGTGGTTCAGTAGCATCATTACTGACTGAGCGGCTCCAGTTTAAAGGACATGACTACTGGACTAACTCTGTGCAAGATGGTGGTGGCACCAATGAGAGGGAAAATCTTATATTTGACCTTGTCCTCTCCAATCCCCCTAATGTTGATAGACCTGTCCCTGGCAGCATTGATAGGAGTGTCCACAGCACAATCTTTTTGGAGCCAAAGTCACAAGGCAGGGGGGTACTTTGCATTATATTGTATGACATTATCACTGTATGAAATTGGATAGATTTTAAGCATATCTAAACAACTTAAAGCTGAGTATCAATGAGGCACTGTGAGCCATCAACAGCAACAGAATTGTATTTGACATAGTCTATAATGTCACTGCCTGACATTACCCCACTTTATCATTACATTGTCAGCTTTTATTCCCACTTCCCCTGGTCTGTCGGATTGACTCTGGATAGCAATAATCAAAGGTAGTTCTAACAATGGAATACACACAAAGTTCTTTTTTAAAGCAAACTACACTACAAAATAACTACAAAAATCTTACCCATACAATGCTTTCAATCACAAGTGACCCCTTTTACATGGACTTGTCCGAAGGTCAGACCAGAGCCAGTGATCAGTCTATTCAATTTCATCTTCTTGAAGTTGATCATTACAGCATGGAAACAGGCTGTTTGGCCCATTGACCCTCCAAAAAGCATCTCACCTAGACCCATCCCCCCACCCTATTCCTATAACCCTGCAGCTAACCCAGCCTGCCTGTACACCCATGGGCACTATGGGCAATTTAGCATGGCCAATCCACCTAACCAGCACATCTTTAGATGTAGGAAGAAACCAAAGCACCTGGAGAAAACACACACAGACATGGGGAGAACATGCAAACTCCACACAGACAGTTACCTGAGGCCTGGAATTGAACCTGGGTCCGTAGCACTGTGAGGAAGCAGTGCTAATCACTGAGCCACCATGCTGCCCAACCTTTAGCTAAACCTTTCCTGTGAGGCGAGTTGTTTACATACAACGATGCTATGCATTTATAGTCTTGACACTATCCAGTCTCCAGCAAATGGTCTTTTTGACAACTGGCAAACATCACAAACGCATCATGTTTTCCATACTGCCTTGATCAATTAGCTCATTAGAACGATTAGTAGGGAAGTCGATGGCCTAGTGATATTATTGCTGGACTGTTAAGCCAGAGACCCAGAAACGTACTGGTGACCCGGGTTCAAATCCTGCCACGGCAGATGGTGAATTTGAATTTGGTAGATATCTGGAATTAAGAATCGAACGATGACCGTGAATCCATTGTTGATTGTTGGAAAAGCCCATTTGGTTCACTAATGTCCTTTAGGGAAGGAAACTGCCTTCCTTACATGGTCTGGCCTACATGTGACTCCAGACCCACAGCAATGTGGTTGACTCTTAACTGCTCTCTGGGCAATTAGGGATGGGCAATAAATGCTCCCTGACCAGCGATGCTCTCATCTCATGAATGAATAAAGAAAAAAAACTTGCTTGTGTCTCCTTGGAAAGAGGCCATCTTGCCTTTTAGTAAACTTTGACTGTCTGTGTGGAGTTTGCACGTTCTCCCTATGACTGTGTGGATTTCCTTTGGGTTCTCCGGTTTCCTCCCACAGTTCAAAGATGTCCAGGCTAGGTGAATTAGCCATGGTAAATGTGGGTTACGAGATGGGTTAAGGGGGTTGGGTCTGAATGGAATGATCTTCAGACTGTCAGTGTATACTTCATGTATTGAATGGCTTTCTTCTGCACTGTAGGGATTTTGTGATTCTATGATTCTATGAAATAAACCTATAGCTTACATTCACTGTTCTCCAATTTTATATCATCCATTAGCTGTGTGACATTTCCACGGTACAATTCTATGACAAGAACAAATTCAACTGATAAATAGTCCACGTTATCACACTTGACTCACTGTGTTTGTTTCACAAGGACTTCAGCATTTTCGGAGTTGCTATGACAATTCAGTTCATCGCTGCTGAGTTCAATATTTGATGTAAACATGCACTCACATTACTTCAGCCTAATGCAAACATTTTCAAAATCCATGAACTCTTCTGAATCATTAGATGATCACCAGGTTTCATGTGTTTTCTCCTCTTTTTATTCTAATTTCATTTCATTTCACTAAAGCAGCAAATTTTAAGTTAATATATACACCACCACACCAGGGAAGTCAACCCTGGCTCAATGGAGAGTGCAGGAGGGTATACCAGGAGCAGTACCATGCAGACCTGAAAATGAGGTATCAACCTGGTGAAGCTACAAATCAGGACTATTTGCATGCCAAACAGCATAAGCAGCAAATGATAGACAGAGCTAAGTGATCCCAGAACCAATGGGTCAGATCTAAGCTCTACAGTCCTGCTACATTCAGTCATGAATGGTGGAGGACAATTAAACAAACCACTGGGGGAGGGGGAGAAGGTCCACAAATATCCCCATCCTCAATGATGGAAGACCCCAGCACATCAGTTCAAAAGATAAGGCTGAAGCATTTGCAACAATCTTCAGCCAGAATTGCCAAATGGATGATCCACCTTGGCTTCCTCCAGACGGCCCCAACATTACTGATGTCAGTCATCAATCAATTCAATTCACTCTACGTGCTATCAAGAAATAAATGAAGGTACTGGATATTGCAACAACTAAAGGCCCATGACAACATTCTGGTACGAGTGCTGAAGATTTGTGCTTCAGAATTAATTGCAGCCTGAACAAAATAAGAACCATTATGAATCACGCAAAATCTCTCTGCTGGTTGGAGTTATAGCTCGCACATAGGAAGGTTGTTGGAGGACATCTCTGCAGGAGTTTCTCAGGATAGTGTCCTAGGCTTCAGATGTTTCATCAATGACCTGCAACATTCAGCATAATGTCAGAAGCGGAGATGTTCACCGATGATTGCATAATGTTCAGCACCAATCGTGATTCCTCGGATACTGAAGCAGTTGTGTCCCATCCAGGCAATAGCCAGGCTCAGGCTGACAAGTGACTAACAACATTCATGCCACAAAGGTCATACTGACTTGGAAATGCATTGCTGTTCTTTTAGTGCCACTGAGTTAAAAGCCTGGAACTGCACCGTGCATGTACCTACACTCAAAGCGCTGAAGCGTTCGAGAAGGCAGCTCACCACTGTCCCCCACTACCTTCTCGAGGGCAGAGAAGGATGGACACTAATTGTTGACCCAGACAGTGGTGTCTGCATTCTGTAAATGATTATAGAAAAGTACCAGCCTGACCATTGAAGCTTCCAAGAGCTTATTTGCTCACACAGAATCAAGACTTTCATCTGTAAATGATAGATGATTATTCAACATTTCTATATGTAGTCATAGAGCCATACAGCCGTACAACACAGAAACAGATCCTTCAGTCCAACCAATCCATGCTGACCATAATCCCAAACTAAACTAGTCCCACCTGCCTGCACTTAGCCCAAATCCTTCCAAACATTTCTTATTCATTTACTTATCATTTACTTATCCATACTTTTAAACATTGTAACCATACCCTCATCCACCACTTAGCTCGCAACTCATATTCCACTTGGGAACCCTGCAGCCCAATGGTATCAATGTGGATTTCACAAGCTTCAAAATCTCACCTCCCCCTACCGCATCCCAAAACCAGTCCAGCTCATCCCCGCCTCCCTAACCTGTTCTTCCTCCCACCTATCCCCTCCTCCCACCTTAAGCCGCACCCTCGTCTCCTACCTACTAACCTCATCCCGCCCCCTTGACCTGTCCGTCCTCCCTGGACTGACCTATCCCCTCCCTAACTCCCCACCTACACTCACCTTTACTGGCTCCATCCCCGCCTCTTCGACCTGTTTGTTTCCTCTCCACCTATCCTCTCCTCTATCCATCTTCTATCCGCCTCCCCCTCTCTCCCTATTTACTTCAGAACCCCCTTCCCCTCCCCCATTTCTGATGAAGGGTCTAGGCCCGAAACGTCAGCCTTTCTGCTCCTATGATGCTGCTTAGCCTGCTGTGTTCATCCAGCTCTGCACCTTGTTGTCTCACTTCCTATGGAAGTTCATTCCACACATGAAGCAGTCTCTGTGTAAAATAGTTGCCCCTCATGTCTTTTCTAAATCTTTCTCCTCTCACCTTAAAAATATATTCCCTAAGCTTGAAATCCCCTACCCTAAGAAAAGGATACCTGCCATTCATGTTATCTATACCCTCATTATTTTATAAACCTCTACAAGGTTACCCCTCAAGCTCCTACTTTCCAGTGAGAAAGTTCCAGCCTATTTAGCCTCTTCTTATAACTCAAACCCTCGTTTCCTGGTAACATCCTTGTAAATCTTTTCTGAACATGCTTCAACTTAATAATATCCTTCCTATAACAAGACAATCAGAACTAGACACTATACTCCAGAAGAGGCCTCAGCAATGTCCTGTACATTCTCAACATGACTTCCCAACTCCTACACTCAAAGGTCTGAGCAATGAAGGCAAGGTGCTAAATGCCTTCTTGACCACCCTGTCTACATGTGATGCAAACTTTAAAGAATTATGGACCTGAACCCTGAGGTTTCTCCGTTCTGCAACACTACCCAATGCCCTACGTTTAATTGTATAAGTCATGCCTTTGTTTTTTTTACCAAAATGCAATACCTTGCATTTATCCAAATTAAACTCCATCTGCCACTCCTCAGCCTATTGACCCAATTGATCAAGGTCTGTTTGTAATCTTAGATAACCTTCTTCTTTGTACACTATACCAACAATTTTCTATATTCTCATCTAAATCATTTATATAAATGACAAACAAAAGTGTACACAGCACCCATCCTTGTGGAATACTGCTGGCATCAGGCCTCCAGTTCGCAAAACAACCCTCCACCATCCCTCTCTATCTCTTGACCTTAAGCCAATTCTGTATCCAATTGGCAAGCTCACCCTGAATCGTGATCTAATTTTACTTATTTGTCTACCATGTGGAACCTTGCCAAAGGCTTTAATAAAGTCCAAGTAACCCAATGTGTACTGGTCTGCCCTCATCAACCTTATCAGTTACTTCCTCAATCGAGTTTGTGAGTCACGATTTCCCTCGCACAAGACTATCCCTAATCATTCCTTGCCTCTCCAAATGCATATACATTGTATCTTTCAGAATCACCCTAACAACTTACCCACCACCAAAGTCAGACTCAAAGGTTTATAGTTCCCAGGCTTCTCTTTATATCCCTTCTTAAGCAAAGACATAATCTTTGTCACTCCTCAGTCATCTGGCACTTCACCCATGATTACAGATTATACAAATATTTCTGTGATGGGCTCTGCTACTTCCTCCCCTAACTTCCCACAACATCTTGGGATACACCAGATCAGATCTCTGTGGTTTATCCACCTTTATATTTTCTAACACCTCCAGCACTTCCTCTTCTGTGATACAAATTGTTTTCAAAACATTTGTATTATTTCCCTGAGTTCTCTAGTCCATTTCTTCCTCCACAGTAAAATCTGACATAAAATATTCATTTAATATCTCTCCCATCTCCTGGGGATCAACATGAAGATGACCTCTTTGATCTTTAAGGGGCCCTACTTTCTCTCTAGTTGCTCTCTTGCTGTTAATGTACCTGTAGAATCTCTTTGGATTATCTGTGACTTTATCTGCATATCCCCTCTTTACCTTCCTGATCTCCCTCTTATGAATGCCCTGACACTCTTTGTACTGTTAAGGGTTCCATTTGAACCCAATATAGGAGCTAGAATAAATGTTATTCCCTCCACACTTCACTTCAGTTCTGATGAAGAGTCATCTAGACTCAAAACATTAGCTTGCTTTCTCCCCATGGATGCTGTCTGACCCACTGTGATTGCAGCATTTATTTTCATTTGAACCCAGTTGTCTATATATAATATATGATTATTTTTTATTCTTGACTAAAAGCTCAATATCTTTATTCATCCATTATTCTCTAATCCAACCAGCCTCATCTTTCACTCTAACAGGAACATAATGACTCTGAACTCTCATTATCACATTTTTGAAAAGCCTCCCACTTGTCAGACGTCCCCTCACCTGTGAACACAGTCTACTCCAAATCAACTTTTGAAAATTCTTGATCTCATACCATTAAAATTTGCCTTATTGCAATTAAAAGCTTTAACTTTTATGGAAGGCTTATCCTTTTCCATAACTATCTTAAAGCAAATAGAATTATGATCACTAGGCCCAAAGCATTCCTTTACTATCACTTCAGTCAACTGGCCCGCATTATTATCCAGGAGAAGGTCAGGTTTTGCTCCTTCTCTAGTAGGAACATTCACACATTGATAAATAAAACTTTTTTGAATACATTTAACAAATTCTTTACCATCCAAACCATGGAAGCCATGGGAGCCCCAGTCAATGTTTGGAAAATTAAAACGAAATGATACTAGACAAAGGGAGACTTAAACATTGGCTTGCTCTGTCTCTCTGATTTACACCACTCAAACTTGACATGAAATCACCTGCAGATCTCTCCAATGGTAGGAAGTACCAATCAATCTTGCAAAGCAAGATCCACACTCCAAGTGAGCGAGAGGAAGAGAAACAACAACTGCATATTGGCGAGTAAGGGGCAGACTTTCCATTGGCTTAGTATACGAATTAAGAAGTCATGATGAGGTTGTACAGGACATCGGTAAGGCCTCTTCTGGAATACTGTGTCTAGTTCTGCTCACCCAGTTATAAGAAGGATATTATTAAGCTGGAGAAGGTTCAGAAGAGATTTACCAGGATGTTGCCGGGTATGGAAGATTTGAGTTGTAAAGAAAGGCTGGATAGGCTGGGACTTTTTTCACTGGAGCATAGGAGGTTGAGAGGTGACCATAGAGTTTTATAAAATAATGAGAGGTATAGATAGAGTTAATGGTAATTGTCTTTTCCCTAGGATGGGGGATTTCAAGGCTAGGGGACACATTTTTAAAGAGAGAGGAGAGAGATTTAACCAAGACATGAGGAGCAAATTTTTTACACAGAGCCTAGTTCATGTGTGGAATGAACTTCCTGAGGAAGTGGTGGATGTGGGTCCAAAAACAAAATTTGAAAGACTTTTGAATAAGAACATGAATAGGAAAGGTTTGGAGGGATATGGGCCAGGAGCAGACAGGAGGGATTAGTTTAGTTCGTGATTATGTTCAGTGTGGACAGGTTGGACTGAAGGGCCTGTTTCTCTGCCATATGACTCTATGGCTCTATGACTATGGTCTGACAGCTGTTACTCCAATGTAAATGGGAGTGGAGACACTGTGAATTTCTTGCTGTAGCAGACTCTGAAGGAGTTATCCGGGAAATTGAATTATCCACTGGGCAATTCCTCAAGACATGGAATCCTCAGAAAGTATCCATTTAAATTGAATTATTTGGAGGGTACTGATGAAATTCAGTAAATACTCAGGAGTTAGACCATGTATTTAATAGCCTAACGTCTCCGGAGTAACTATTACCTGATCCCATAGTTATCTCTCACAGCCCCAAACTATACTGCCCCCAGACTTTGACCTAACACCTCCAGGATATGACACCCCTAGCGCAGGAATTAACATCCCCCCATCTACAGACGCAATCCCCACAACCCTTCCATCCTCACAAACCCCCCATCTGACATGACCCAACTCCGACCTTGACCCTCCCTCTTCCACTGTGATTGGATCTGACCCGACCTGACCTGTGCCACCAGTTCCAACCATTCATTACCCCACGCACCCCCCCATGCTGAATGGAACTCAACCCTCCCCTAGCTGGACCCTACCAACACACTCTGCCAAATCCCTATCCTCCCCATTCACAGTTGGACCTAATTTCTCCAGACCACCCCAACCTACCCAAAATACTTAGCTTCCCACTTTGTACCATGTACGGTTCCCCTAGCCAACTGACACTGAATCCCTACCCTCCTGGCATCCTAACATCACACTTACCTTATGTACTTACTTATTTAAGGAAAGATTTCATTGGAGGCAATTCAGAGGAGGTTCACTCGGATGATCCCTGGTATGGAGGGAGTGTCTGATGAGAAAAGGCTAAACAGGTTGGAACTCTACTCACTGGAGTTTAGAAGAATGAAAGATGATCACTTTGAAACACATAGGTTGCTGAAGGGTCTTGATAGGGTAAATGCTGAGAGATGTTTCCTCTCATGGGAGAGTCTAGGACCAGAGGATATAGTCTCAGAAAAAAGGAGAGCCAACTTAAGACTGAGATGAGGAGGAATTTCATCTCTCACAGGGTTGTGAGTTTTTGGAACTCCTTGCCACAGAGAGCTGTGTGGGCAGAAACTTTGTGTATATTTAAGGCTGAGTTAGATAGATTCTTGATCATTTGGGGAATCAATGGTTACGGGAAAAGACAGGAAAATCAATGTGAGGAACGACTGATTAGCTATGATCCTATTGAATGGTGGAGCAGGCTCAAGATGCCAAATGGCCTAGTCCCGTTCTTATTTCTTTATGGTCTTATTATTTGTCTTACTTACTGTTTGAAGGCAGCTTCCAAAGTGACCGTCTGTGATTCTAGATTCTTACATTTCAAAATCCAGTAGCTGACTGCTGTGAAAAGGGGATGAAATTTACCTTCCCACAACAAAACTGTTAGAATGGTAGTATGGCCCCACATTTCAGAGGGAGCTATGAGCAGAATCTTCTCTCAGAAATATGGATCTCAATTTCTTTGGGAAAATAAAGAGCTGGAGCAGCAATCTAAGTGAGATTACACTCCCTGGAAAATGCGGTCCTTCATGTTAGTTGTCAAAAGGTTACAGTGAAGGAATGTGGGGGGACATGTAGGGTAAACCATTAATGATACCTTCATTGTGAGAATATCTGATGAGGATGTGCATCAAGAGCTACGTCCCAGAGTTATCAGTTCATAGATTTAATGGGGGAACTGGGAGCAGAGTCTTTTGGGAGTCAATAATGATCAGCATGCGATGTCCCAACCTGGTTCCTACTCAGACTGGGGCTAACATAAGGAAGAGGGATCAGTCTTAATGAACTAATAACTGGCATTGATACAATGCCTTCCACATTTGCATACTCTCATTCGGTACTCTCCTCGGTACTTGCCCATCACTCTGTCCTCATTGCTGTGAGGAACACTGCAGTCGAGTGGACAAGGCAGCCTGAGTGGGAGGAGCTGTCAGTGATGTGGCACCCATTCTCTCTTCAGGTATATCCTTGCCAGGTAAGCACCCCCAGCTGATCTGAGCGAGGCTGCCAATGGGGCATAGCTGGCATCTCACCCAACACCACAAAGGGTATCACATTTTCTATGAAGACCATTGACGAGGAGTTGACCAGGTGAGTGGGGGCAGGGGTATTGTGAGAAGGACAGCAGTCAATTTGTGGCCAAGAGTGGTTTGATTGAGGAGGAGTGACTTGGATCAGAGGGCCAAGCTCTGGTGGAAGGGCAGTGGACAGGAGTGAAGGTGGATTATAGATGTTGTGGTCTTTGATTGTGGGAGTGGTGTAATCAGAAAGGGCAATTAGACTCTGGGATGGAGGGTCAAAGAGGATCAAGTGCAGGAATGGTAGTTGGAGGGTCAATTAAAGATGGTTTGATGTGGTGTTGGTTAACTGGAAATGGGTGGTCAGGAGGGGTGTTGATGATGAGAGAGGAGTTTGGATTAGGCTGAAGGTCCGGGTGGGGAGCAGGAGCAATGGGATCAGCTATAAATCCTGCACGGAGATGGGTTTGTCAACATGATTGGAGGTCAGAGACTTGTGATGAGAGAATCATATGTCTGTGTGAAGGGCTTGGTGTGTGAGGGGCCTCGGGGCAGATAGGGGAAAGGGTTTGATTCTGGGGGTAATTCAATGGCTTAAGATTGGATCAGGGACCTTGGCTCAAGAAGGAGATCAGACCTTGGAGCTCTCATGATGGATCTGAGAGCTGTAGGGTTGGAATCATTGTGGGAAAAGCTCCATCACATAGGGTCCTCAGGGGGCTCCTGGATTTCAGTTCAAATCTAAAATCCTCTGACTTCAATCCCTGACTCAGTCTGGACTCAGCCTCTCTTTAGGTCGAACATTGCCAAAAACTATATTTCCTGTTCATGCAGTCTTGTTAGCAGTTTCATTGATTGTTGCCACCTGCTTGCAGTCATTTGGCCTGTCAGCAGCTGTTTAAGAGCTGCTATGTTGGAAACTCGTATTTCTATCGGGGCTGTTTAAGTGGAACTGCTAGGCTTTGTGGCTGGAGGAGGTGACAGAGTTTGGTGTTGAGCCTCTGTGACGCAGAGATAGGGTTTTGAAAGAACAAGATCACAGTGTTCCCCTACCCCCCTCAGACCTTGTCAGCGGCATTAATGAGAATGGGTTTTAGAGCTGAGAGAATGTTGCTTTTCATTTATCATTTTGTGTTGAAGGTGACAACTCAGACTGTCACTGAAGTTCTTTGCTGAGTTGCTATATGTTTCAACAGTCTGGACTGAGGCCTCAATCTACAGCAATCTAAACCTCAGGAAGTGAAGAGAGGTTCAGTTGTCATAGAGTGACTACTGGAACAACTTTCACCCAGACAACTATCCCCAGTGACAACAAGGTGCAGGGCTGGATGAACACAGCAGGCCAAGCAGCATCATAGGAGCAGAGAGGCTGACGTTTCGGGCCTAGACCCTTCATCAGAAAA
>NC_063344.1:68986089-69010464 GCF_021869965.1 Rhincodon typus | reverse complement strand
CTAGACCCTTCACCAGATGAAGGGTCTAGGCCCGAAACGTCAGCCTTCCTGCTCCTCTGATGCTGCTTGGCCTGCTGTGTTCATCCAGCTCGACACCTTGTTATCTCAGATTCTCCAGCATCTGCAGTTCCTACTATGTCTATGCTGTTAGTGTCTTGGTTTGTATCCTTGGTTATGAATGTTACGTGTTTTAGGTTCAGAGGCTTTAACTCCATCTTTTTTATTATTCTTGCACACTCTGGTCTTATCTGCTGGTAAATTCTCATCTTTGCTCTGTATTTTCCAATTGCATTCCTGCGTTACTCCCCTTGCCTCAAGTAGGAGGTTGAAGTGTGACCACCTAAAATCATCAGAGGCATTGATAAGGTGAAAAGATCCTAGAACCCATACCCATTCGGCCCATTAAGTCTACACCAACCCTCTGAAGAGCATCCCACCCAGACCCAACTCCTACCCAATCATCCTAACCCCACATTTCCCACGGCCAATCCAACTAGCCTGCACATCCTTGGACTTACGGGCAGTTTAGCATGGCCAATCCACCTTAATCTGTACATTTTTGGACTGTGGGAGGAAACCGGAGCATCTGGAGGAAAACCACGCAGACACTGGGAGAATGTGCAAACTCCACACAGACAGTCGTCCAAGGCTGGAATCTAACCCTGGTGCTGTGAGGCAGCAGTGCCAACCACTGAGCCACCATGTTACCCTTTGTCTTTTCCCTAGGGTGGGGGAGTTCCATACTAGAGGGTATAATTTTAAGGTGAGTGGTGTAAGATTGAAAAGGGACCTGAGGGGCAGTTTTTTCACACAGGGAGGTTTGTGTGTAGAATGAACTGCCAGAGGAAGTGGTAGATGCAGGTACAATTACAGAATTTAAAATACACATGGACAGGTACGTTAATAGGAAAGATTTTAGAGGGATATGGGTTAAATGCAGGCAAATAGGTCTAGTTCAGATTCGGAAACCTGGTCAGCATGGACGAGAAGGACCGAAGGGTCTGTTTCTGTGCTGTATGACTGCGGTAATCTCATTTCCCTACACTGGGCTATTGCCTCATCCTTTCCCTTTAACTTTCCAAACCTCCCCTGACAACCACCAACCCCACATCCCATAACTATTAGCATGTTTAAAATCTGCTCTACAATCCTAGTCATACGTCTGTCCAGGATATTGGTCCCAGCAGAGTTCAGGTGAAGACTATCCGAACAGTGCAGCTCCCACTAGTGCCTGTACCTGTACCCCATGAAATTATTTTTTTCTTTCATTCACAGGATTTGGACATCACTTGCTCGGCCAGTTTTTATTTGCCCATCCCAAATTGCCCAGAGGGTGACCACATTGCTATAGGTCTGGAGTCACATGTAGGCCAGACTAGGTGAGGGTGGCAAATTTCCTTCCCTGAAGGACATTAGTCAGCCATGTGGGATTTTTACTGACAGTCGGCAATGATTTCACGGTCATCGGTAGATTCTTAATTCCAATTTTGTTTTAATTGAATTCAAATTCCACCATCTACCATGGCAGGATTTGAACCCAGGTCCCAGTGGTGCCTGTACCTCACTTTTTAAGAGATTCTTTGTTCCTACTTTATCCGGGTGGCAGGTGTCTCAGTGGTTAGCACTGCAGCCTCACAGCACCAGGGACCCAGGTGGGATTCAAGCCTCAAGTGGCTCTCTTTCCCCGTGTCTGCATGGGTTTCCTCTAGATGCTCCCGTTTTCTCGCACAGTCTAAAGATGTGCAGGTTAGATGGTTTGGCCATGGGAAATGCTGGGTTACAGGGATAGGGTAGGGGGTACGTCTGGTAGCATCCTCTTTGGAGGGTCGGTCTGGACCCTATGGTCTGAATAGCCTTATTCTGTAAAGTAGGGAATTCTACGAACATGAGCTGAGTTTCTGAATTAATAGTCTAGCGATAATACCACTCTGCCATCACCATGCATTCAACTCCCAATGTTATTTATTTAAGTTTGCGTGCCCTTCAGGAAGTTATTCAGAGAATATTGTCTTTGTGGTTTTGTTTTGAAGTCGGTCCCTTAGCTGCATAAACAGATCCTCTTTGCTAGTGATAACAAAGTGTGGAGCTGGAGGAACACAGCAGGCCAAGCAGCATCAGAAGAGCAGGAAAGCTGACGTTTCAGGTCGGGACCCTTCTTCAGAAGCTGCCTGACCTGCTGTGTTCCTCCAGCTCCACACTGTGTTATCTCTGACTCCAGCATCAGCAGTTCTTACTATCTCTCTTGGTTCCATTAAATTTGTCTACTACTCCAGTGACATATTTCACCTCATTCTCTGTGCCAAACTTCAGGAAAGAAATGAAGGCAACAAGAGACAATGCAGAAAAAACATGAACAAGAATGACCCGTGGATGTAGAACCCTTTAGTTAGGACAGATTAAACAGGTTTGGACTAGTTTTCTTGGAAAAGAGAAGATTGAGAGGAGATTTGATACAGCTATTCAAAATCATGAAGGCTCTTGATAGAATAGGGTAAACTATTCCCATTAATGAAAGGATTGCGAACAAGAGGGTGCATGTTGAGGATGTTAACAAAAGAAGCAATGGGGACATGAAAGAGTTTCCTTGCAGCGAGTTCTTCAGATCTAGAATGCACTGCCTGAGAATTATCTGAAAAGGAAGAATGTGCTGGAGTTCTGTGGAGAAGGTAGTGGAATGGCACTAGGGAAATAGATCCTTCAGAAAGCCACTGCTTGGTAACATTGTTCACAACACCTTCCATCACTGGCCTGGCAGTAATTGTGTACAAGATATACCTGGGAAATTTTTCCACATTGGGTAGAAGCTAGTGTTGTGACTGTTCTGGATAAGCATGACCAGGGGAGCAGCAAGTTCTGGAGCACAAATCTATAGTACTACCAGAATGTTGTCAGGGCCCATAGCCTTTGCAGTATCCAGTGCCTCCAACTGTTTTGTGATACCACATGGAGTGAATCAAATTAGCTGAAGACCAATCTGTGATGCTGGGGACCACCAGAGAAGGCTGAGTTGGATCATCCACTGGGCACTTCTGGCTGAAGCTTGCTGCAAGTGCTTCAGCATTATCTCTTGTACTGATGTGCTGAACTCTGTCACTGAGAATGCAGGTATTTGTGGAGTCTCTTACTGCAGTTAGTTCTTTCATTGTCAACCACCATTCATGATTCACGAGTGGATTTTTTGAAAACTCGCTGATGGGATGTGAGCATTGCTGGCTGGACCAGCATTTATTGCTAGTCACCCTTGAGAAAAGGTGGTGGTGAGCTGTCCAGTTGAACTGCTGCAGCCCACGTGCAGACCCAAAATGTCGTTATGGAGGGAATTCCAGGATTTAGACCTCAGGACACTGAAGGAACTGCCAAATATTTCCAGGTCAGGATGGTGAGTGCCTTGGAGGTGAACTTCAGGGTGGTGGTGTTCCCATGTATCTTCTGTCTTTGTCCTTCTAGATGGAAGTGGTTGTGGATTGGGAAGGTGCTGTCTGAGGATCTTTGAATTACTACTGAGCATCTTGTAGGTAGTACATACTGCTGCTACTGAGCTTTCGTGAAGGGTGTTTATAGATGTGATGCCAGTCAAGCGGCTGCTTTGTCCTGGATGGTGTTGAGCTTCTTGAGTGTTGTTGGAGCTGCACCCATCCAAGCAAGTGGGGAGTATTCCATCACACTCCTGACTTGTGCCTTTGTAGATGATGGACAGGCTTTGGGGGAGTCAGGAAATGAGTTACTCACCGCGGTATTCCTAACCTCTGATCTGCTGTGGTAGCCACTGCGTTTATATGGTGAGTCCAGTTGAATTTCTGGTCAATGATAGTTAATAGTGGGGTATTCGGTGATGGTAACACTATTGAATGCCCAGTAGCATTGGTTAGATTGTGTCTCTTTGGAGATGCTCATTGCCTGGCATTTGTGTGGCATGAATGTTATGATGTGGCAGGAATACAAAATTGAGATCTGATCATGTTGAGTCATTTGGCTCTGCCTAACACGGGTTGCCTTATGTTGTTTATCCTCTGTTTTCCTGTGTTGTGGCTCCAGTAAGTTGACACCTCATTTCTAAGTAGTTAATCTTGCATGTCTTAACGAGCTTTACTGCCAATATTTTTGTTTTCACTCTCCTACACTAAATTACCATGAAAATGCATCCAAACAAAAGAACAATTGACTCCCAGCAGGTTAACTTGGGCTGACACAAAACAGTATCTATTAAATATTAATTAAAATTTATAGTCACATATACATTCCCTACACAGGTCCCTGCCGTTAGCTAGCTTTTCATTTCTTGTTACTGAAGTTTACAGTTACAAGGTCACCCGTTCTGGTGCAAGTCTTTCTCTCGGAACTTGGTGAGTGTTTGTTCAGAACCCATTTTCCGAAAAGATGGTGGAAACAGAATTCTTGAATATTGTTAAGCCAGAGGTAGGTAGATTCTTAGCTGGGACTGAAAGGGAGGTGAATTGAATCAGAGATAGTAGGAACTGCAGATGCTGGAGAATCCGAGACAACAAGGTGCAGGGCTGGATGAACACAGCAGGCCAAGCAGCATCATAGGAGCAGAAAGGCCCGAAACGTCAGCCTCGACCCTTCATCAGAAAAGGCTGCTGAAGGGTCTAGGCCCGAAACGTCAGCCTCGACCCTTCATCAGAAAAGGCTGCTTGGCCTGCTGTGTTCATCCAGCCCTGCACCTTGTCTCTGAAAGGGAGGTGAGTGTTTTTACTCCTGATAACCTAAGTTGCTGGAAAAGCTCAGCAAGTCTGGCAGCATCTGTGAAGGAGAAAATCCAAGTTTTTTTCCTTCACAGATGCTGCCAGACTTGCTGAGGGAAAAACAGCATCCGCAGTTCTTTCGGTTATCAGGAGTAGGCAGGAATGTGGATTTGAGCTTCCAATCAAGGAAGCCACGATCTTATTAAATGTTGCAGCTGTCTCAAGGCTGAATGGTTGACTCCCATTAATAACTCGTGTGTATGTTCATACACTGAGCACTGCTCCCTTGTTGTGTCTGAAGTGGCTGACTGATCTCTCTTCACTTCTGACGTCCATTTGCAAATCTTTGCCCCAAACAAAAGGCTGAGCTGATCATTATACTCTCCTTGTCACATCTAGATCTGTCTTGTTCATGTTTGCTTTGTCAAAGCTTTGGCACTGTCAGTGATCTCCTCCAGTTTTAATAACACTGCTGTGATCTCATTTGTGAGTTTATGCTTTTGCCACTTTTCAGGGTATTCCTCCAGAAGTGTGGGCACTGCATTGACCCATGTGGCATTGTCTGACCAAGTTGGCAGAGTCTTATGTCATGGTCTCCTCTGGTAGCCCTGAGGAAAAACTCTCCTCTCCATCACCTAGTCCACCGTACCTCAAGATTCCTGTCAACAATGCAGGTTGCCAGTTTGCCTCTGTCAGTCAAGTCCAGAGCAATATCATTGACCAGAAATTTAACTGGACTTGCCGTATAAACACAGTGGCTACAAGAGCAGGTCAGAGGTTAGGAATGCTGTGGTGAGTGACACTCATCCTGACTTCCCAAAGCTATCTACAAGGCACAAGTCAGGAGTGTGATGGAATACTCCCCACTTGCCTGGATGGGTGCAGCTCCAACAACACTCAAGAAGCTTGACACCATCCAAGAACAAAGCAGCCCGCTTGATTGGCACCACATCCTCAAGCATCCACTCCTTCCACCGATGGTCAGTAGCAGCAGTGTGTATGCACTGAAAGTTGCCAACGATCCTTAGACAGCACCTTCCAAACCCATAACCACTTCCATCTAGAAGGACAAGGGCAGCAGATACATAGAAACATGGCCACCTGCAAGTTCTCCTCCAAGCCGCTCATCATCCTGACTTGGAAAATATATCGCAGTTCCTTCAGTGTTACTAGGTCGAAATCCTGGAATTCCCTCCCTAAGGGCATTGTGGGTCTACCTACAGCACATAGACTGCAGCAGTTCAAGAAGGCAGTTCACCACCATCTTCTCAGGACAACTAGGGATGAGCAATAAATGCTGACCCAGCCAGCAACACCCACATCCCATGAGTGATTTAAAAATAAATCCTTCATACTCAGGATCTCCCAACTGACAGCACTTGATCCGACACACAACAGTTTTAAAGATAGTGTTGGCGCTAAATTTCCTGGGAGGTCTCAGCAGTTTTACGTATTCGTGCAGCTTGCGAGAGCATGATGATATGAGCCAGGTGTCATTGTGGCATACCACCTTGATCCTAAAGTGATCTTCAGAGAACTGTGTGAGCAAGAACTGCTGATACCCACAAAGACAAACTTTCTATGAAACTCTTTGAAATTGGCTGAGTCTTTGGTCAAGTTGAGCACATTGACTCTGCTTCTCAGTCCATAAACATTGTCAGACCCTGTTGAGCAGTTCCAGCATTTTCTGTTTTTATTTTGATTTCCAGCAACCAAAGAGTTTGTCTTTTGGGCTCAAAGCCAGTACATGTCAAAGGTATAAAGCAGACCTGGCTGTTTTACTGACATCTTAATGGTTCTTTCTTTTCACAGGAGTTATCCAAGAAAAATATCCAGTTATGAAACAACATAAGATGTCACTTCGCATGGTAATTGGCATCTTCGTGGTCGCTTTGATTGTGTTTCTCATTTATATGGTAAACAATCCACATAGAAGCATGCTAAATTATGCAATTTTCATGCAAAGTACCCCAATGAATAATCAAGGAGACAACTCGAGAAAACCAACAGAAGCTTCCCCAATGGAATTGACCGCATCTGGCCAGGTCTCCTCTAAAAACACTAGGATTCAACATCAACATCCAACCAAAGAACCTGGGATAATGTTTGTGCAAACGTCCAATGAGCTAGATCCTTCCCCATTGGTCATGTGCAGTATTGAATCAGCAGCTAGACTAAACGAAAAAAAAACAGTTTATTTTTTCATGAGAGCATTCAATGGGAATATATCTGCATATCAAGAACCTGAGTACAAAGCCATCCCTCTGCTTTCTTCATTCAAGAATGTGGTCATCTTGCCCTTGAATCCTAAAGAATTATTCAGCGACACACCCTTGGCTGGATGGTATGAGAAGGTAAGGAATTGTAAGGAGCTAGCTGCTTGATTTGTGGATGGTAAAAGCTGCTGTTGGTCACCAATCTGACAAATGAAGTAATAAACTTTACAGTGACAAGCTAAATCCCAGTTTCTATATGTGCAAGGATAGATCATGCTGAACTGGAATTCCTGTGCATTTTTATTGAATTTCAGTTTCAGGTCCAGACAATATCATTTGCAGAATCTGAAAGAAGACCAGGATCATTTCCTTCCTGAAAATCAAATGTTTATCTCAATTATTCAGACTGCATTTTGCTCATTGGTGGGATGGGGACCATTAGTCTGGAAACTCCCCAGAGAATATTAATTCAGTCTTTATCCAGCAAAAGTTAGACTAATGTTTTGCTTTGTGTTTCTCTCATGTTTGTTTGTTACAATGGGGATTGTCTGTCTATCCCAGTTAATTTCACAACTATACTATGTTGAAATGACTTCATTCATTTCAGAACAGAGAGTGTGGCTTAGACAATAGATGTCAGGGGAACCATTCCCAGGAGGATGGTAGCGGTTTTAATTGGTGACTCAGCTAATTAATCCCTGACACACAGCTGGAGGGGAACCAGGATCAAATCTTCTGTCATAAAAGCAAAATCTGAAACAAACACAAAAATGCTGGAGAAACTCAGCAGGTCTGGAGTGTATCTGTGGAAGAAGTTCTGAAGAGTCCTACCAGACTTAACATTAACTCTGCTTCTCCCTGCACAGATGCTGCCAGACCTGCTGAGTTTCTCCAGCATTCTGTGTTTGCTTGTGATCTATTGCTTTGGGTAATATGGGCCAGATTTTCTGAGGGGTGGTAATCTGATGCAGATTGTAGAGGTTGAGGGGGTAGGGTACCAGTTTAGTAAATTGCCAGCTGGGTAGGGTGCTGCTAGGTAAGGGGTCGGTTCCGCGGATAGAATGCCACATGCGTGGGGAGAAGGTGATTTGATTTTATTATTGTCACAAGGATCATGATACAGTGAAAAGTATTATTTGGCATGCTATCTAGGCAGATCATACCCATACGTATGTAGGTACATACATCAGGGTAATAGAACAGAATGCAGAATTATAGTGAGAGGTACGTTATAAGTCTGATAACAGCAGGGGAGAAGCTGTTCTTAAACCTGTTGGCTCCTGTTTTCAAACTTTTTTATCTTCTGCCTGATGGAAGAGAGTGGAAGAGACTATAACCAGGGTGGGAGGGGTCTTTGATGTTGGTTGCTTTCTTGAGGCAGTGGCAAGTGTAGATGGAAGGCTGGTTTGTGTAATGGACTGGGCTGCATTCATAACTCTCTGTAATTTTTTGTGATCTTGGGCAGAGCAGTTGCCGTACCAAGCTGTGATGTGCCTGGATAGGATGCTTTCTATGGTACATCGTAAAAATTGGGAAGAGTCATTGTGGACTTGTCAAATTTCCTTAGCCTCCTGAGAAAGTAGAGGCTTTGGTGTGCTTTCTTAATCATTAGTGTGTCAATGTGTATGGACCAGGACAGTGGTGATTTTTACTCCTAGGAACTTGAAGCTATCAACCACCTCCACTGCAGCACCATTGATACAGACAGGGCCGTGCCCTCCTCTCAGCTTCCTGACATCAATAACCAGCTCCTTCATTTTGCTGACATTGAGGGAGAGGTTGTTGTCATTACACCATGCCACTGAGCTCTCTGTTGTTTAAGATCCAATTCACTATAGTAGTGTCATCATCAATCTGGTGAATGGAGTTAGAGTTGAATTTGGCCACACTGTCGTGAGTGTATAAGGGGCTGAGTACGCAGCCTTGTGGGGCACCGGTGTTGACGATTACGGTGGAGGAGGTGTTGTCACCAATTCTTATTGATTGCAACTGGATCCTTGATAGACAGCAGAGTGGGTTGCAGAGTCCTAGGTCTCAGAATTTAGAGATGAGTTTTGTTGGAATTATGGTGTTGAAGGTGGAGCTAAAATCAATAAATTGGAGTCTGACGTAGATGTCCTTTGTTATCCACATGTTCCAGGGAGATGTCCGGTAAGATGCTGGGGTGCCAGCTGGGTAGGTTGCCTGCCCCATAGGGAGTTGGGTGCCATATGGTAGGATGCCAAGTGGATAGGGTGCCAAGGTGCAAGGTCAGGTTAATGATGGAATGATTCAGACAGGTTAGGGTGGTTGGGAGAAATGTGGTCCAGCAGGAGCTATGGAGGGTAGTGGTCAAGACTGGGCTAGGTGGCATTGAGTTTGTGTCCTGCTGGCAGATTGAGAGATGGTTGGGAAGCTGTTTAAGGTCAGGTTTGGTTTTGGTGGGGGAAGGGCTGGGGTAGGGGTGTTTGTCCTCTCCGGTTGCAAGGATTTCTATCCAGTCTGTATCAGCGATGGAGGCAGCTTTCACAGGATGAGGCCATCGCTGGCTAGGCCAGCATTTGTTGCCCATCCCTCATTGCCCAGAGGGGGGGTTAAGAGTCAACCACATCGCTGTGGGCCTGGATTCAACATAGGCCAGACCAGGTATGGATGGCAGTACCTTCCCTAAAGGACATTAGTGAATCCAGATGGGTTTTTCCAGCAATCAGCAATGGATTCCTGGTCATCGGTCGACTCTTAATTCCAGATTTTTGTGTTTTATTAAATTCCACCGTCTGTTGTGGCAAGATTTGAACCTGGGTTCCCAGAACATTATCTGGGTCTTGGGATTAACAGTCCAGCGAGAATACCACTAGGCCGTTGCCTCCCTATATGGGAACAGGAGAAGTGGGGGATGTGCAGGTCTGTATGACTTTCACTGTAATAACTGCTGTAGACTGCAGGAATGCATCTGGTATGATCCCATGTTCATGTTTCAGATTTTTGATGACCCTGGGTGGGGAGGGGGAATGGTACAAAGGCATTTGGGCCTATGGGGCAGGGGAACTTTCAGTCATTCATTAGTTTGTACAGTGGGAGAGGGGGGAGGAAAGTAGATAGGCATGTGCATATCTCCTTTCCTTTCACAGCACACCCCCATCTTCCTTTTCATCAGTACCCACATTACCTCTACCTCTACCTCTACCTCTCCTTGTCACCAGTTTCCCCATCTCCAACCACCTTGACATCCAACTCTATCTCCTCACCCCAAATCTCAAATACACCCTCCTTCAACCATGCCCCTCTATCTCCCTTTCCATTGATCAAGCCCCCTACTCTTAACCCACCACCTAACATCTACGCAACCCCCCCACCCCTGCAATTTGACCCCTATGACATCACCCCATCTCCCTCAAGGAGCTGTTGATTGAATAGATGGGCAGAAAGGACACCGCCCTTTTTACACAGGTTCACATTCAGCAGAAATCTGTTCTCACTGAGCCATTAGTCAGACCTCGCCCTCCAGGAGGTTTAAAACAAAAAGCATGAGTGCTTTAAAGGGGCCACGCAGCTTTCAGGAATCAGCTCCAGCTCCATGTTGGAGGTTATTACCTTGGCAACTTCAGTGATGGCAAGGGCTGGAATGATTAGGAGTATCTTCAAACAGCAACAGGAAGTGATGCGCTGCAAAGTGCTGAGCATTGGGTCTTCTGTCACAAGCCTCCTCTCCCTATGTGCCTCAGGAAGCTCTGACAGATTTCACAAGTGTCAGGTTTATCCTGTGTTAGCCCTTCTCGAAGGAAGGCTGTAACGTTAAGTCAGTGAAATGGCCAGCTCACGTGATATTTTGCTTATTTACTAGCTGTTTTACACTGCTGCTGAGCGAAACAATAAATCACAGCCCTGTGCAGTCTGGGTGTGTGGTGAAATAGTGAAGGGATTGTGATCATCTAGATCTACAGCACCAGTAAAAAGCAAGTACGTAACTATTCTAGCCCTACTTTATAGCACTTGGCCCATGAACTTTCGTGCCTTGATATCACAAGTGCACATTTAAATACGAGTTAAATACTTGCAGGGTTTCTGCCTCTACCACCCTTACAAGGCAGTGAACAAAAATAGTCATAGAGTAGGACAGCATGGAAACAGGCCCTTAGCCCAAACTGGTCCATGCTGATCATGGTGCTAACTCGGGTAGTTCCAATTGCCGATGTTTAGCCCATATCCCACGTAAACCCTTCCCATCCACATACCTATCCAAATGTTTTTTAAATATTGCTATTTTACCTGTCTCAACCACCTTCTCCTGCAGCCTATTCCATTACGCACCACTCTGTGTGAAGAAGTTGCCCCTCAGGACCTTCTTAAATCTTCCCCCCTCATCTTGAACGTATGCCCTCCAGTTTTCAATTCACCATCTCTGGTAAAAAGACTAAATGCATTCATCCTATCTATGCTCGTCATGACCTTGTACACTTCAATAAGGTCACCCCTCCTTCTCCTACATTCCAAGGGATAAAGTCCAATCCTAGCCTATAACTCAGGCCTACTAGTCCTGGCAGCATCCTTGTAAATCTTCTTTGCACACTTTCCAGTTTAACCATGTCTCTCCTATAACACGGTAACCAAAACTGTGCACATTACTCCTAGTGCGGCCTCCCCAGTGAATTATACAACTGTAATTTCACATACCAACTCCTATACTCAATGCCTTGACTGATGAAGGCCAGCATGCTAAATGCCTTCTTCACCACCCTGTCCACCTGTGGCACTGCTTTCAACAAACTATGAACTTGTACTCCTAGGTCTCTCTGTTCCACAACAATCCTCAGGGCCTTCCCATTTACTGTATAAATCCTACCTTGTTTTGACTTTCCAAAGTGCAGCACTTCACACTTATCTGTATTGAATTGCATTTGCCAATCCTCAGCCCACTTCCCCATCTGATCAAGATCCCTCTGTAATTTTTGGTAACCTTCCTCGCTATCAGTGATACCTCCTAATTTTGTATCATCTGCAAACATACTAATCATGCCTTGAACATTCACATCTAGATCATTAATGTAAATAACAAATAACAAAGGTCACAGGGATCGGTGCTGGGACTTACCACTAGTCACAGGCCTCCAGTCCAAAAAACAACCTTTGACCATCACCCTCTGCTTCCTACCATCGAGCTAATTTTGAATCCAATTAGCTAGCTCTCCCTGGATCCCATGTGACCTAACCTTCATGACTTGCCTGTCGTGTGGGACCGTGTCAAAGGCCTTAAAGTCCATATAGATAACATCCACTGCCCTACCCTCATCCATCCTCTTGGTTACCTCTTCTGAAAAATCAAAGATTTGTCAGACGTGACTTCCTGCGCACAAATCCACGCTGACTATCCCTAATCGGATGTTGATGATCCAAATCTTGGTTGATCCTGTCCTTCAGTATCCTCTTTAATAATGTACCTACCACTGATGTCAGGCTCACTGGCCTGTAGTTCCCTGGTTTGTCTTTGCTACCTTTCTTAAACAATGGATCAACGTTAGCCATCCTCCAGTCTTTCAAAACTTCACCATTGGCTAAAGATGGAGCAAAAATCTCTGCCAGGGTCTCTGCAATTCTTTCCCTAGCCTCCCGCAATGTCCAAGGATGGACTTGATCAGGCCCAGGCGATTTGTCCACTTTATTGCGATCTAAGGCTGCAAGCGCCTCCTCTCTGTTAATGTGTTTGTTGTCCAAAACACCCCCACTGGTTTGCCTTATTTCCTTAACGTCCATGATTCTCTCCTCAATAAACATGGAGGAGAAATATTCATTAAAAATCTCCCCCACTCCACCCACCCAACTCCTGCGCCTCCACAAATAGACTCCATGCTGATCTTTAAGGGGACCTATTCCCTCCCTAGACACCATTTTACTCTTAATATAGCTATAGAATCTCTTGGGATTATCTTTAAGCTCGTCTGCTAGATGTATCTTGTGATTTGCCACACTGTCCCTGGAATCTTGATATCACACTTTGAAAAACCTCCCATTTGCCAGTCGTTCCTTTTCCTTCAAATGGACTCACCCAATCGACTGCTGCTAGATCCTGCCTAATGGCCCCACAATTGGTCCTGCTCTGGTTTAGCACCTTAACCTGTGGACCTGTCCTATCTTTTGCCACAACTATGTTAAAACTGAGAGGGTTATGGTCACTGGACCCAAAGAGCTCTCCGACTGACACTTCAGTCCCTTGCCCGACCTCGTTTCCAAAGAGGAGGTCCAGGGTCGCACCATCCCGAGTAATGCTCTACATATTGATTTAGGAAGCTTTCTTGGACATATTTGACAAATTCCACCCTGTCCAGGCCTCGTATACACTGGGTAGCCCAGTCGGTACAGGGGAAATTAAAATCGCCAACCAATACTACTGTATTATTTCTAAAGGTATCTGCAATGTCTCTACACATCTGCTCCTCTAGTACCCACTGGCTATTTGGGGGTCTATAATACAGTCCCAACAGAGAGACCATCCTCTTCCTGATTCTAAGTTCTAACCATATGGCCTCATTTGATGACCCCGTAAGAATATCTTCTCTAAGCATTGTTGCTGTGTCCTCCCTTATCAAAAAGGCAACTCCCCCTCGTCTCCTTATACTTCTGTCATGCCTGTAGCTTCTGTATCCTGGAACATTGAGCTGCCAGTCCTGCCCAACTCTCAGCCATGTTTCTGTTACACCTGTAATATCCCAGTCCCCAGAGCCAGTCCATGCTCTGAGCTCATCTGCCTTACCAGTCAGGCTTCGTGCGTTGAAATAAATGCACTTTAAACCAGAAGTCTTTTCCCTCCCTTTACTGTGCCCTGACTATCATGAATGGTAAACTTGTTGTCGATGGCTAATGTATTTTCCCCTGACTTCTCAATGGCGACTCTCCTATTAATGCAGATTTCACCATTTGCATTGGTAGGATTTGAATCACATCCCAAGAACGTTGTCCTGGGGTTCAGGATTACAATCCCAGTGATATTACCACTGCATCATCACCTCCCCCCAGAAAAATGTTGATGGACAAACTATAGTGTGAAGGCCTGGTAGCCACATAAGGGAGTGGCTTCCCTGAAATTACTCGGGTACAAGGACCATCTTAATGCCAACAAGTAGAGGAACAATCCAGTGGAAGTGCTCAATGTATCACCACTGCTTTATCATAGACATTGTTGTAGGCATTTTAGCTCTTCCAAAAATGAGCAACAGAAACAAAAACTGAGTTTTTATTGAGTCGCGAACAATAACAGCTACTGAGAGCATTGGAAATGGGGAAGGGACAATGACACAAGTGACATTAGAACTTGCAAATGAAAAGTCTCCACCTAAAAATCCTGGGAGCATTTGGTCTCTGTTCTCTTGGGCTGTCTGGACCGTTGTCTTGTATTCCTCTCATGGACTTTCCTCTTGGACAATAACTGGAGCTTCATTATCCTCATTATCCTCCTCATCACCCTCATTCCCCTCCTCGGAGGATTTGCGCTCTCCCTGCGTTTCTTCCTCGTCAGCCAGCACATTACTGCCTTCAGAGTCTGACACACTGCTACTGCCCAGTTGGGTAAATGGAGGGTCATGGGAAACCATTGCTATTGGCCATGGAGGTTATTTGCTGCAATTAAACTGGTTGAAAGTCAGGTAAAGGCCAACAAAGCTGTGACCTCCCACACAAACAATGGAGGATCAAGCTGAAAAGTTTTGAAATGTTGGGTTTCTATGAACTGGAAATTTTAGATTATTTTTTATCAGGCTTGACAGGATTTGTAACCACCAAGTTATTACATTTAAAGTTTATATACTTATGTCTGAGTATGTGTACTGTCTCTTCTATCTTTGATGTACCTTGTTGAAGGAAAGGATCCAACGTGTGAGAGCAGGATGAGCGATTGAAAATGTAGTACATTCATCCAGTGACTCAATCTGGTGATAGCTCAAGTTTAGATTTCAAGCAGACGCACATTTGTCTATACCACAGCAATATTTCAGCATGAGCCATGGAACACAGCTGGAATGTGGTCAGAAATAGTCATTGGATTCTCACTCGATATGAAGACTGAGGGGTTGTTTTTTGTATCCGTTTGAGCTAAAGTTTTATTTGATGTGTGCTGTGGTGTGGTTCACAGGGCACTGGCTCTTGAGGTTGAAATGAGAGACTGTCCCGGGGAACAGTGGGGAAGGTGGCTGCAGGTTTAAGACTAAACCAACCCAGGTTCTCCTCTCCCCGTGACCCACCTTGCAGCCAGTTACAAAGTGCTCTCAGGAATTGGTGCTCAACCAGTGAGCTTTGTGTGGAGGGAGGGAATAGCATTTGGAGGGAAGGGTCATTTAAAATATCAAAAGATAAAAGTGATGAACCTTTACGCTGTTCCAGGTAGATCCCAGCAAAGAAAGCTACTGGTTCCATGTGCTCGCAGATGGCTGTCGGCTTGCCTTGCTGTGGAAGTACGGGGGCATCTATCTGGACACGGATATCATTTCAATCAAACCCTTGGACTTCAAAAACTTCCTCTGTGAAGAATCTAGTAATTATGCCAATAATGCAGCTTTGGGATTTAACCGCTCTCATTCCTTTATCAAGAGTTGCTTAAGGGATTTTGTTGAGGATTACAATGGAGCAGATTGGGGTCATCAAGGCCCTAAACTGATGACCCGGATGTTGAAGAAATGGTGTAGGACTGATGATCTCGATTACTTTCGGAACAGAAAATGCAAAGGGATCCTGTACCTGTCCAGCAACTGGTTCTACCCTGTTCCATACACCAATTGGGAGAAGATTTTTGAAGAAGATACGTGGAACGGGAACAATGAGGTGATTATAAATGAATTCTCAAAGACGAGTGGAATCCATGTTTGGAACTTTTTAAGTGGCCGTCATAAAGCTCACGTTAAAGGCAGTAAATCTTTAATAGAATACTTGTTTAGTAAAGACTGTCCAACCACATATAATTCTTTTGAGGAGATGATTTAAGATGCTGAAGAAGCTCAGCAAGTCTGATAGTATCTTTGGAGAAACAGAGCTAACATTCCGAGTACAGGATGATACTTCTTTGGAAGTGGACTGATCCTACGTTATGTTAATTTGCATATTTGCATTATTTGCTAATTACTACAAAATCGCTGCCAACCAAACCAGTCACTGTGACTGATACTGTGGGGTTCCACTTGGCCTCATCTCATTGTATTTTCATCTGTATCTTTCTACTGTCTGTGAGGCTGCTGGGTAATGGTAAGGAATGAGATGTGGAATTCTGCCTCTAGTTTTACCCTCTACCCTGCTCTCTTTCTCCCCCCCCCCCTGCCCCACACCCATCAACCCCCAGTTATGTTTCTAATATAATCCATGCATCTGGTTAATTGTTGACTCAGCTTTTGTTCACATCAAGACGCTATGTTGCCTTATTTGAAATATAAATAATATATTTTCTCCAGGACAGAAACAGTATTATTGTGACTAGACCATACACAGTATACAGAATGAAAATAAGTTTAATCCTGGGGGGTTGCTTGTTGGAATCATCTTGACCTTTAGTTCTTAATGTACTAATAATTGCACATTCTTAAGGGTGGAGAGACTCCAAGCTGCCTCTGTCATCCTTTCTTAACGCTAACACATCACTGATTTTTGTAGTCTCTTGGTCAGATATTTTGTGATAAAATTGGATCCTGCCTCTGATAACATCACCTTCAGACACAATATTGTGAAAGGCTTATCTTCACTGTAGTCCTCTCTACAACTGGAAGTATCCCCTATCTGGGCAAGGCTACTTTTTTTTTTGTAGTTTGAGTACGGAGTGCAATTTATTTCAAAACCTCTGGGATATTTAGTCCCAGATTTTCAGTGCTGTATCACGACAATGTAGCGAAGGTGACCCAAAGTCTCAAGTGCCACCTCCAAACAAAGTGCTTGACAATTTCACGGGGCCAGTAGTGAAGGAATTCAATCTTTGCACGTGTAATTTTTGTGGCGTGTCTGGTCTTTTACGCCAGCAATTGCCTCTGCTGAAGTGGGAGTTAGCATCCTTGCAGAATGGAACCTGAAAACTACAATTTACTTTTCCTGCTACACAGATGGAAGAAATCCCAGCTCTAACAGCCTGATTTTTTTTTTTTTTTTTTTTTTTGTTAGAATGGTTACCTGCACTCCCTATATCTAATTTCTCATCACACATAGTCCTTTATAACTCCTGTGCCCTAGTCATCTTCATAACCATTATGGCAAATCATTCCATTCATGTCAACTCATTCCCCCTGTCCAACTTATTTTACCCTTCATTCTCAATGTCAGCTCATCGACTTTCAATGGGGATATCTCAAGATGCATGTTGATAGTATGCACCAAGAGATAGTAAGAACTGCTGATGCTGGAGTCTGAGATAACAAGGTGTGGATCTAGAGGAACACAGTAGGCCAGGCAGCATCAGAGGAGCAGGAAAGCTTACGCTTTGGATCTGGACAGTCTGAAATGTCTTCTAAAGAAGGGTCCAGACCCGAAATGTCAGCTTTCCTGCTCCTCTGATGCTGCCTGGCCTGCTATGTTCCTCCAGCTCCACACCTTGATAGTACGTATTGATGCCTCAGTTGCAAAAAGCATTGAAATTCGTTCAACTACTCCCTTATGAAGACACCTTATTGATAGAAATAAAATTCATAGGAACTCCTGCCAGTCCATGTAATCTAATGCCATCTGCCTAAGGTACCCTTAAATGCCTAGTCCCTTATGCTAACAAACATTTCAATTTAATAAGCAGTTGAAACTAGTCATCAAATGCTCACTAAATAGGCACCAGTTTAGGAAATCCAGTAGTGCAGCAACAATCCTACAATAGCTTTGCATGAACAGGCACTCTGAAAGACTGAACAGCATTTTCTTTTAACTCCAGTCATTTCTTTTTTCGAGATGGTAATATTGTCAAGAAACCACTTATAAGAACTAGGAGCAGGAGTAACCAAGTAACCAATTCAGCTGCTTGAACCCACCCCACCATTTAATACGATCATGACTGGTCTCATCTTATCTCTGCCTCTACGCACTTTCTTGCCTGCTCTCCATAATCTTTTTCAATCCATTACGAATTTCCTGTTATTACTTCCTTAATAATGGATTCTAACTATTTCCCAAGAACACCTATTAAACTAACTGGTCTGTACAGGGGGTTCTGCTATAATGCATATTCCAGCAACGTGAATTAGCCATAACATGATTGACGAACAGGGGAACACTATTTCTAAAATGTAAACTTGCGTTGGCTATAACGCGATTCCATTGTTGCGCGGAGGAGTCGGCATTGACAGCACGTGATCGTTTTGCAGGCTTTGTCCACTGTTCTTCAATTTTGGAAGATCTTTTAACATCAAGAATGCAATTGACATTATCGTGGAGGCCTGGGGTGATGTCAGGAAGGGCTGTCTGCGTGCAGTTTGGCGGACGCTTCTCCCAGATTTTTTCCAAGATTTTAAAACCTTTGATCCGTCAGAGGAGCTCCCAAGATTCAAAGAACATGGTGTTGATCTTGCAAAGCAAGTTGGACTTGAAGTGAAGAGTGAGGATGTTGAAGAGTCTTACTGTGAAGACCTCTTTACAGCTGATCTACAACAACTTGTCAATGAGGGGAAAGTGGAAGCTGGAGATGAAGATGAAGAAGTCCAGGATGCAGTACCATGAAAGCTTTTACACTTTCTGTTTTCTCTTCTATCCTGAGAGAAATTGAGAAGCAGTTTCAGCTCTTAGAGGACAAAAATTACAATGCAGAACGCTGCAGGGTAGCAGTTGGTAGGATAAGATCTTATTTGACACCCTATGAACAGCTGTTTTATGAAAGAAGGAAAAGGGCAAAGCAGCAAAAACTGGATTTTTTTTTTTAAGCCAACCCCAAGAAACAGTCAGAAGACAATGAACCACAGCCATCCACTTCTGGATTAACTATTTTTCGCCCTAACCCTGTAACCACAACTGCACCTGGAGGTGGTGATGATAATGATGATCACCTTCAGCCCCTGCATTAACCACAGAGGAACCTCAAAACCAACTCCCCCATCAAGTCATCTTGACATTTTTTTCCAAGATAAGGTGTTTACTTTAATTTCCTTATTAGATATGAATTAAACATTTATTCAAACTATGCTATCCTTTTGTGTTAGGCTTTTGTGTGATTTTTGTTTTGATGGCCATCCCCTTAATCCTGCTTTTCCCATCAGCCCCATTATTTCTATAGCGCAATTTTCTATAATGTGATGTCGCGTAGGAACACAACTATCGCATTATAGCGGAACCCCCCTGCAGATTCCTAGTTTCTACCTTCCTCTCTTTTTGAATGAAGGCATTATATTAACATTTTTCCAATCCACTGGAACCTTTGTCACACCCAGGGAATTTTGGAATATTTTAACCAATGGATCCACTATCTCTCCTGCCAGTTCCTTTTAAGACCCTAGGATGTAAGCTAGCAGGTCCTGGGGACTTGTCTGCCTTCAATCACAATAGTTTGCTTAGTACGTTTTCCCTTGTGGTGATTGCTCTCAGTTCCTCACATTCTATAATTTCTAGAGTACATTTTATTAATGAGGTGGTACTACTGTCATCCACTGCGATAACTGAGGCATATTGATTTAGTAACTCTGCCATTTCTGTGTTGCCACTATTACCTCCCCAGTTTCATCCTCCAGAGGACCAGCATTCACTTTAACTGATCTCTTCCCTTTCATACACTTCCATAATCTTTTGCAATCAGTTTTCATATCTCCTAAGTTTCTTTCATAATTTGCTGTTATTATTACTTTTTCAGTAGCCCTTCATTGATCTTTAAAAGTTTCCCAATTCCAGCCTGCCACTCACCTTTGAAATATGGTATGCCTTAGGTTTTGTCTTTTTGCTTTTGTCTTTAAATTCTTTGCATAGCTATGGATGTTTATTCCTGCTCTTACAGTCCTTTTTCCCCTTTTTGGAATATGATTTAGTTGGGAGGAATCGAATATCTCCTTAAACAAATGCCCCTGCTCATTAGACAGTCAGTCAAACTTTTAATTTTGTCCAGTCCACTAAGTCCAAATCTGTACTTGTGCAGATGTCGTTCTGTTTGTTTAACTCTAGAATGCCAGTGTGGGACTCTAGTTTCTAGCCTCCAAACTGAATTAGGAATTCTTGCATGTTATGATCACTTTTTCCCCAGAGGATCCTTTATAATGAGATCACAAATCCCACCTCATTACACAATGTCAAATCCAGAATAGTTTGCATCCTGGTTGATTGCATAACCTATTGCTCCAACAAATAATCTGCTACACTCCATGAGCTCCCCCATGAACTACCCAAATCAGTTTGATTAATCCAGTCTATGTGCACAATAAAATCACCCACGCTCATTCTCCAACTTTCCTTAAGCCTGCAGTATTTCCTGGTTTATACTGGGCTCCAATGTAAACCTAGTGTTTGAAGACCTACAAATTACTCCCACCAGGTACTTATTTCACTTGCTATTTCTTATTTCTAGCAAGACTGCCATTTCTTACTACAGTACTGGTCTCTTCCTTCAATAATAAAGCTAAGCTACCTCCTTTTTCTTCCTGCCTATCCTCCTTAAACATGGAGTACCCCAGATATTCAAATTCCAAATCTGTCCCCCTGCAACCGAGTCTCCATAATCACCACCAAGTCGGACAGATTCACCACTGTCTGTCCTGTTAACTCATTAATTTTATTCTGAATGCTTTGTGCATTCTGATACAAAGTATTTAAGTTTTCTCTATTTCAAATTTCCTGACACTTTAATGATTCCTTGGTGCAATATGATATTTACACATTCTGTCCCTGCCTTTCTATTTTTGGCTAACAATCAGGCTCTCAACTAACTGCACTCCTACCCTCTCCTTTCGTAACTTTCCACACAACAATTAATCTCCACCCCCACCCCTCCAACGCTGTTCAGTTTAAAACCCTATGCATAGCCCTAGTTATGCAATTCTGCAGAATTGTGGTGCCAGTATGATTCAGCTGGAGCTTGTCCCGTTGGAACAGCTCTCTCTTTCCCCAGTCCTGGTGCTGACATCCCATAAATTCAAACCAGTTTCTCCCAGGCCAAATCTTTGAGCCAGGCATTTACCTGTTTTAATGTTGTTGACCCTGTGCCAGTTAGCTCAAGGCTCCAGAAGCAATCCAAACATTATTACTTCTTTTTTTTGGTTCTGCTTTTCAATTTGGCCCCTAGCTGTTTATATTCTGAGTTAAACCTCTTTCTATCTATATCAATGGTACCTACATAGATCACAACAACTGGATCTTTCCCCTCCCATTCAAGGTTCCTCTGCAGTACAGATGAGATATCCTGGACCCGGGTTCCAGGCAGTCAACACAGCCTTCAAGACTCTTAATTGTGGCCACCAAGAACCATGTTTATTCCCCTGAGTACACTATTCCCAGTTATAGAGTCATAGAAACGTACAGCACGGAAACAGACCCTTCGGTGCAATATCCTAAATGAATCTAGTCCCATTTGCCAGCATTTGCCAGCATTTGACCCATAGCCCTCTAAAACTCTCCCATTCATGTAACCATCTAGATGTGTTTTTAAATGTTGTAATTGTACTAGCCTCCACCATTTCCTGTGGGAGCTCCTTCCATATACGCACCACCCTCTGCATGAAAAAGTCGCCCTTTAGGACCCTTTTAAATCTTTCCCCTCTCATCTTAAACCGATGCCCTCTAGTTTTGGACTCCCCTACCCTGGAGAAAAGACCTTGGCTATTCACCCTATCCATGCCCCTCATGATTTTATAAACTTCTGTAAGGTCACCCCTCAGGCTCTGACACTCTAGGGAAAATAACCTTTTCAGCTTCTCCCTAGCTCAAATACCGCATCCCTTCTAGAGTTTAACTTGATTGTCCAAAATTAAAAAAAATGCTTAACTACTTTGAACTCAGCACATGTGCTCTATCCAGACACAGCTACATTTCTCTTTTCTCCCCACTCTCGTATCACGGTGCTATGGTCAGTTTGCTCATTGTCCCTACAGGTCCCATCCTTGTTCATTCAAGGAGCAACAATCTGTCCCTACTGTTATAACTTGCTGGTTCTGCCTGTCTCCCCACTGGTTAATGTATTTATGCATAAGTACGCACTTTCACTATCCAGTGGTGTCACAGGACTCGATCCCATCAGCACTTCTCCAAAAGGGGAGAAATGTTAAACTTTCTTATTCTCCTCACCCCATTCCACCCCCACCCCCCCAATAAACTCCCTTAATTCACCCAAGACACCTAATGCTTTCTTCCCATGGTCCTTCATATCCCTATGCCAACTTAATTTCTACATCTAGCCTCCGCATTTGCCCTCTTCATTGCTAGCCGATTGAGTATCTGCACATAGGGAATGAAACATAGCCATATTACTTAAAAGTCTACATTGCTGACTGAACTGAGAAAAATGCTCCTTTTCCTAAGTCGCCTTGACAGGTTGATGCTTCTTGACAGTTTTCGACACTTGTTGACATTGTTGATACATCTCAACAGTTGTCACTTCTCAACACTTCTGAACAGGTGAAAAATTCCAAGGTGGCAACGCAGCATTTACGAACAATCCTCTTCCGCACAGTTGAGAGTCTGAAAGGGCACCTGATCCCATCAAATAATCTGTGAACAACACTCCCCTGCCCCCACCAAAGATAGATGATGCAGCTCCATAAGATTCCAGACCCCCACCCCAAAGTATCCTGGGATCACATCAAAAAAGATATCCAAAGGAAATACATTGAGAACTGACCTAATTTTGCTTAGTCTAAACTCCACACCTGTGGTTTCAGACACCAGGTCTTCCAGGATCTGATTTTAATTGATGTACTGCCTCTGGGATGCAAGCAGAAATGACAGTCCCTTACCAATGAAAATGTAAGATGCTGAATTCAAGGGCAGAATGCAAGATTATCACCTCCTTCCAGTATTTTCTCCTCAATGGAGACCATCATAGTCTTGGAAAACAAAAAAGGGCTAAACTGTGTAGACCTAGTAAGTGCAGGTCTGGATTTTCTGGATTCCTTTGGATTGCTGGGATACCCTTTTGGACATGGGGTTATAGCTACAAGGATTTATGGAGATCAGGTACAATTTGGCTGGAGGTCAGTTACTCCTCAGGGCGTCAGATATCCTTTAGGAATGTTAAAAGCAGACACAAATATGTCTTTAAAAATGCATAAACTGACTTAAACATGCAGGAGAGGTTAGGTGCTGGAGTGAAACTTTGCTTTTATAAGAGATGTAAAGAAAGAATTTCATTATATTGGATATTTCCTTATTAATGAGTGTTTCTTTTAAATATGGACATCATCTGGACACCCACTTAGTTTATATCATGTCAGTACAGTTTCTGAGATTTCCCCATGGTTGGTACTTACTGATTTAGTCTGGAGGGGACAGGATAAAAGATGGTGAGTGGTATTGTGGTTTGGCATGGGGATTATGGTATTGGATTTGGCCAATCCTGCCTTATTTTAATTAAATTAGCCTTACCCCAATCCAAAAACCCTTTTTTGTTTTATTTTTTTATTTTGCAGACCTTCTTTTTCCTTTTGTGGCAGAGGCCCTGGTGTACATTGGTGCCTATAATATAGGTAAAAAGAGGAATGAGGTCTTACATCAAGAATTTAGGAAGCTAGGCCATAAACTTACAGAGCCCGCAAGATTGTTGGTCCCATTATAGTTCAAGTGCAGACCATTCCCACCTTCCCCAGAAATGTTCTCCATGATCCAGAAATCTAAAACCCTTCTTCCTACACCAACTCTTGAGCCACTTACTCATCTACCCTGTTCTGCTATTTCTGTACTCACTAGCACATGGCACCGGGAGAAATCCAGAGATTAAAACCTTTGAGGTCCTGCTCTTTAGTTTACAGCCTGAATCCCTGAACTCTTGAAGCAAGATCCTCATTCTACTTTTATTATTGGCACCCTTGTGTACCACAACCTCTTGTCTTGTGACCTTTCCCTTTCCCTTTCAGACTGTCTTACAACTGTTCAGTGACATCCCCCACCCTGATACGGGAAACACAATACCACCCTGCAGTTGGAACTGCAGGTGCAGAAATGTCTGTCTGTTCCCCTGTCTAATGAACCTGTCATTTATCACTTCTGCTCTCTTCTTCCTGCACCCTCTTCCCTATACAGTCAGGCTGCTTGTGGTGCCAAGGTTCTGGGCTCCATTAAGGTAGCCCACCCTCCTTAGATGCCAAAACAGAAAAATGATATAGGAGCAGGACCCCAGGGAACTCTGCACTACCTGCCTGTTTCTCTTTGACTGCCTGGTGGTCACCAATTCCATTAAGGAACTTGGAACTAGGAGTAGGAGGAGGCAATTTAGCTCTTTGGTCCTGCTGTGCTATTTAATGATCATGGCTGATCTTATCCTGGTCTCAGCTCCACATTCCTGCCTGCTCCCTGGAACCCCTTATCCTGCTTTTCATCAGGAACATATTGATTTCTTTCTTGAATCTGTG
>NC_063344.1:68956002-68985689 GCF_021869965.1 Rhincodon typus | reverse complement strand
AGAATTTTTTTCTGAAGAAGGGTCTAGGCCCAAAACGTCAGCCTTCCTGCTCCCCTGATGCTGCTTGGCCTGCTGTGTTCATCCAGCTCTACACCTTGTTATCTCAGATTCTCCAGCATCTGCAGTTCCTACTATCTCTTTTATAATCCAGTTCTTTTGCAATAAATGCCAGGATTCCATTTGCCTTTCTTATTGTGTGCTGCACCTGCAGACCCAGAATCATACACAAGGACGCCCAGATTCCGCTGCACTGATGCACTTCGAATCTGCTTCCCATTTAAATAATTTTCTCTCTTATTTTTCTGACCAAAATGGATAATCTTGCACTTATACACATTAAACTCCATCTGCCGGATTCCGGCCTGTTCTCTTAGCCTATCAACATCCATCTGTAAACTCTCTTTCTCCTCATGACTGCCTGCTTTCCCATCTATTTTAGTGTCATCCACGAACTTTGCTATGTTACACTCTGTCCCTGCTTTCAGATCGTTTATATAGATTTGTAAATGGTTGAGGTCTGAGAACTGAACCCTGCAGCATCCTGCTAGTTACAGTTCGCCATTCGGAGAAAGATCCCTGTATCCCGACCCTCTGCTTTCCCTCAGTAAGCCAATCCTTTCTTTCCTCCAGTCCGTTTACCTGTGATGCGACCAGCTCTCTTAAACATACTCTCCAATTAACTCTCAGCCTCTCAGACCTGCCACTGTCTCTCCAGCCACTGCTTAAGTTCCAAAACCCAGAGCACAATCTTCTGCAGTAGGATGCAATTCCTGCACACATGGTCATCATGGACGCTGATAGACACCATAACTTCCTTGGTCAGCTCCTGTCCCCGCTGATCTTTTACTGTGCACTCCTATCCTAGGAGAAAAAAAATGGAGCGTACATTGTGATGCTAATAATATTTATTGATTGAATCACTGTCTCTTGCCTATACTAAGATTGTATTCAATACATATGAATGCAAGTATTAATTTGCATAAGTGATAAAAGTGTAATTCTAAATGTTTCATGTAAAATAAGGGAAATCTTTGCTCTATTGTTTCTCTTGAATGAGTGGACACTTTTCGAATAGGTCTACCTTTATAATTAAATTCCCCTGTGTATTCAGTCTTTGTAACTGAACCAAAGGGGTCTGTAACTTTGTGGAATTGAGCTTGTAGTTCAGTTGTGGTTACAATTTGAATAGAAGAACTCCACAAGCTGGGGAGGGATCTGCCCAACAATGAAAAGACAGCTTTACCCCCAGCTACCAGTCTCAAGCTGGTATCTGAGTGAGACACAACTACTGGTCAGAGACATTGCTGTACATCTCTGGGATCCTCTGTGAGGGAGCTCTATCTGTCTGTCATCATTAATGTGATGGGACCAGCTCCTTTACTGAATGTTGAAATATCAGTATGTAACGTGCCCAGAAACAGACACTGTGCTTATTAAAATGGACTGGAGTTATACTGCACCCACTATAAACTTACCAATGTCGGGCCCTAGGATGGGATTTTGCACCGTCTGGTTTTAATTCTCTCGAGCCTCAGATCAGCCCCGTCTCTCAGGGACATCGCCACTCCTGCATACGTACTAGTCGAGCAGGCTTTGGGTTGACGTGACAGGGACAGTGTAACTCCATTACAATATCTCAGGCTCCTGCAACGTGTTTTAAGCGTTTGGCTTTAGGCCATTTAGACTCATTTTAAGGAAGGAATCTAGGTTTTAGAGTAACCAGCAAATTCTTCTGATAGCTTCACTGAGCTAAGAAGATGCAACATCAGGGGGTTATCCATCCTTCTGGCAAGAAAACATTTCTGCAGTATTTGCACATTTTATGAGGACTCTTGAATAAGTTGATATTCTCTTACCTTAACTTTTATGTCATTCCCTTATTCTCTGTTTTTATTTCTACCTGGTGCTTCTCAGTTAATCCCTCAATAACCGCCCTGTCCTTGGACCTTGGTCAGCTTATACAGGTGTCACTGAGGGTATTCCTTGGAGATTAAATGAAACAGCCAGTGGGGAAACAAGCTGTTGTAACGATATCTGAAATTTGACAGACTACGTTGTACTGAAATGGAATGAGTGTTTGAATCTCTGTACATCATTTTCTAGAAAGGTCTGTCTCAGTTTCTGCCTGTCAGAATTCCTGCCCGTCACTTTTAACCATCTGTTTTGGTTCCTGGCTTGTGACTGTGTTAGTAATTTATGGAATGTGGGGTTTAATGTTCGTGATGCTGCCTGTATGGAAAATAATTTTATACCTGACACTTAAAATAGGATCTGACAGTCAGTTTGATCTGAAAAAGAATCATTGTAAGATACCTTTTATTAGAAATATGTGTTAATGACAGATATTTTTCTATTTTTTTTTTCAAAACTATGTTATTTCTGATCGGTATTGGCTTTCACTTTAAACCAATGTAACAGCTTTGTAATATCTGTACTCTGTTAAATCTGTTAACACATAAATGGATCCAAAGGGATTTTTTGATGACTACAATCTTTCTGTGTAGTTAATTATGTCAGTACGTATATGTTTGTGGAATTTGGGACTCTAAAATATGAACATCAGAAGAAGGTCTATCAAAGGACAAAGAGCTGTGAATTATCTGTTGTTTACTGCACAAAAGATATAATTCTGGTTGGAGAGTCCAATGGATTATTTTGACAGAAGTAAGAGTTGAATATATGTCCCTTTATCACTAGGCAGCAGACTTGCAGGGAAAAGCAAAACTGTCTTTCTCTCTTTTCATTCACGAATAACACCAGTTAAACTATTTCTCGGTAAAAGGTTTGTGAAACCTGATAAAGTTTAAAAATTAGGGTTCCCAACCGATTCCCACCTAAATGTGAAGTCTGGTTTGAAGGTATTACCTCACTGGGTGTCAGCAACTTCATCTTGCCGATAGGGACTTGAAGGAATTGTGAGAAATCTAAATTTGTTCACTTTGTCCACCGGGGTTCCTTTTACTCTGCACAGCTGTTTTGTTTTGTCTTGTCTGCCTGTGATTGTGTGTGTTTGGGATCAAGGAAATATAATTTAATTCTTAAAAGTAAGTCAGTTGTTAACCATTATTGCCACTTGTTTAAAGAATATATCTTGCTTATAATAAATGAGTTATTTTTGTGTACATTGAAGTCTGGTGTACATTTCTTTAGCTCTGCATGGTAGCAGAACAGAGAAACAAATGGATCATTTTGATGATTCAGTTCAACATTTATGTTTATGGCACAGATCATGAAATACGTTTCATTACTGTGCACTCTTACTGTCAGAATCATAATACATAAATCTCTGCTGATGATTTTGACACCGTACATTGGTTTGGAAAGGCCAAATTTGCTGTTAATTTTATTTGTCTCAGTGTTGGATTGAGTCAGCAGGTTTGAATGGGAGTTAACATTTCTCGCCGTGTTTTTTTTTAAAGGATTATTCTCTGTAGCGATTGCTGGGTGTTTCCCAGTTCCTGGACCTTGTTTCTACTTTCTCTCTCCCTTTCCCTCCCACACCCTGCCCCGAGAAAACCTCCACCAACCACGCAATCTGGGAGATCGGGACTGAACACAGGCTGCTCCTGCAGAGCTCATGGGGGCCAGGGTCTGACCAATGTTCCCTTGTCTCTGGTCCGTTACCCACTGAACTAGAGTTTGTGTTCAGTGGTGGAAGACGTCCAAAATTGGAATAGACAACAACAATTTGCACTTTTATATAGAGATTTAACAGAATAAAACATTTGGAATGCTCTTCACAGGACCGCTCACTGATTGATTATGTGACTTAACGTAACTTTTTAGACATTAAGACCAGCATAGAAAGAGTGAGATTTTAATGTGTTTTAAGGAGGAGAGAGAGAGTGTGACAGAGAAACACTGGAGGATTTCCAAAGTAGCTGAAGACCATGTCTTCAATGTTGAAGTGATTAAAATCAAAGTGGAAGAAGCCACAGTAGATGAGTAAAGTTATCTGGGATTATTAGGGGAACAAAGAGATTACAGAGCGGCAATAGGGATAGGAGGCATCAAGGCCATGAAGGGATCTGAAATCAGTGAACTTAACTCTGGGGCAAACTCAGACCAGAATCATTAGTGGGTCATAGTATCTAGGCATCTATTGATCTCTGTCTTGAACAAGTTCAATGGCTTGAGCGTCCTCAACCACGTATAGAGAATTCCACAAAAATCATTACCCTCCAAGTAAAGACGCTTCTCCTCATTACAATGAGGAGGAGGACCTACTCTTTTTGAGACTTGTGTCTATAATTCTATGTGCCCTCTGCATACAGCCAAGGGAACATCTTTACATCAAGTGTTGTAACCATTTTGATAGTTTCAATACAATTGCCTTTCATTCTTCTAAACTTTTTCACAATGTAGATACAATTTCCTCTGCTCATAGGATAGACTCACCATTCCAGGAATTTACCTAATGACCCACTGCAGTGTTCTCTCTCTGACGACTATTTTTTCCTGAGGTAAGGGGGGGTCATAACAGCATATCACACTCCAAATGTAGTCTCACCAATGTTCTTCTATACAATTGAAGCAAGGCATCTTTACTTGTGTTCCCAAATTGTATTGTGATAAATGCCAACGCACCGTTGTCTCCCCTATTGCTGGATGCACATGCACATTAGCTTTCAGCAACTTAATCATAAGAACATCTCGGCCCCTTTGCATAGTAACAGTCCCCAGTCTCTCACCATTTGAATGATACCCTGCACCTCTGTTCCTTCCATAGTGGATGACCTCACATTTATCCATATCATATTCCATCTACCACATTCTCGACCAATCAGTCTGTCCTGATCCTTTGATAGTCTTGCATTATCCTCACAGCACAATCTCACCTAGTCTTATGTTATCTGAAAACTTGGAAATATTACATTTTGTCACCACATTGACATAGATTTTGGTCTTGTGCTACACTATTAGCCACAGCCTGCCAAACCAAGAATGATGTTTTTATTCCATGAGCCAATTCATGCCAGTATTTTTTAAAATCATAGCCAGAAGTGCTCTTCTGCTACCAAATCACCCATTTTTCTTTTCCCCAATCTATCAACCGCCACCAATAAATCGCCCATGTTTCCAATGGAATAATTTGCATGCAAAGTCCACAAAGGGTAACGTGAGCAATCAAAGGTGAGGGAGAAGTAGGGAGATGGCACATGCAGTACCCGACATCAAAACCTTCAGTTATAACATCATTTATCATAATTTCTAGCATACTTCTTAATTCTGATGTCAGACCAATAGGTCTGGAGTTCCCCTTTCTCTCCCTCCTCCTTAAATAATGGGATTATGTTTGCAACATTTCCATTGCAGATACCATTCCTGAATCTATAGAAAGAGGATCACTAATTCATCCACTTCACTTTAATCACCTTCTTCAGCTCTCATTAATTTTCCTCATTCTTTTCAAAATAATACTAATTTCTTTCAATTCCTCATTTTCACTAGTCCATTAGCCTTCCAACATTTCTGGGATATTTCCCAGATCATCATCTTTTAAGCCAAATGTAAACAATTAAGTTTTTGTGTCCTTTCCTTATTTCTCATTATAAATTGTCCTTTTTCTGCCTAGTGGACCGTCATTTGTCGTTGCTAGCTGTCTTTTCATTCATCCATACTTCTAGAAGTTTTTTCAGGGCAATTTATATTTCTTCCTGGTTTATATTCACAGTCTATTCCCCATTTCCTGAACAGTTTCTTGGTCCTCCTTTTCAGTCAATATAGGATATATGTCACACCAAGAGCCAGAAATGGTTAAGTCAAAAGCTTTTTATAATAAAGTTGTAGTTGAAAGATTCAAAATCCCAATTCTCACTCTCTGATGAACCACTGCAGTGTTCTGTCTCTGACGACTATTTTTTCCTGAGGTAAGGGGGGGTTCATAACAGGTAAGGGGGGGTTCATAACAGCATACCACACTCCAAATGTCGTCTCACCAATCGAAATCTCTGAAGTCACAATCTAAAATTCCTAAGCCCCTCATTCTGTCTAATATCAGGTTCGGCAGGCAAAATTTATTCATACAGAATTATTAAGAACAAACACAGTTGACTTCAAAATATTCTCGTTTATATCTGGTCTGCAACCTTTCTGGTCTTGTCATTATCTTCTGGCTTGCATATTCTATAACATGCCTATAGACTAGAGTCAGAAAATAAGAAACCCCAGAAACAAATATCCGAAGAGCCTAACAACCCCCCTGACCCCAAAGGACAGAGTGCTGAATCTTAGCCTGGATATCCCTGTTTAAACCAAGTGGCCAAAGACCAACATAGGGCACAAAGAAGGGAGGCCGGTTTAGACACAGATTCTGACTCCTCTGGTGACTCTGGAGACCGAACTATGGCTTGCTCCCCTGAGAAGTAAAAGGGCGAAAGTTATAACAGAGGAGGGAGACACCAGGGATGGTGAAGGCACAACCACCTCTTAAGCTTATAGAGAACATGACTACCATACATCTGCGGACCCAGAATAGATACTTAAATGGTCTAAAGAGATACCCGAACCTAAAAGGGGGAGATTGAAAACATGAGAACAACTAGAATGGGTGAGGAGTATTTACAGTTTGCACCTGACAGATGGAGTCCAAATATTGTCAGTATTGATGACCCTTAGCAAAGGAGAAAGATTGAGTAGGAAAGTGTACAAAGGTTTGGGTAAGGACAAACAAAATTTGGACAGGGGCTGGGATGTAATATGGAATTGGTTGTGAGATGTTTGTCCCGCAAAGACAGATTGAATGAAGGTGATGGCATGTACACAAAATAATGAGGATCCACTTGATTATTTCGAAAGGTGGCGTGGTCAGATCACTCTGGATTTGCCATTAGGGAACCCATTGACCTGAATGACAGCAGTGTGAGTCAAATAAAGGCTGCCTTTGTGGTAGGACTGATGCTGGAGCTAGCTAAAATGTTGAAAGTGGCCCATCATGACTGGGAGGATGTTCTAGTGACGGGGGATATCTGGCCAGTCGGTGCCATAGGCTGGTCAGGGACATAGATGCTAAGGTGAACGTAATGCAAGTCACAGGAGGAAAACCAAGTGAGAAATAATTGTCAGAAAGGACCCCTGACAAACGCTACTATTACAGCAAAGAAGGACATAGGGCGAGGACTTGTAGGGCCAAGCGACGAGACCGCCAAGGTGGTCCACAAGGCAACTCTAAACCAGGTTCAAACCCCTATCCAGAACAATTTTTGATAGACAGGATCAAGAACGTGACCACGGAACAACAGAAAGAAATGTTGAATATAACAAAAAACTAGAGAAGCCCGCCCGCTCCCTCACTGCACCCCTGATGGCTCTAGTACAACAATGAGAGGATAGAATTTACATCCTTATGAGGGTGGGCAACAAAGAAATAGACTGTCTTTTGGATACTGGAGCAGAATTAACCTGTTTACCTCTGTTTTACAGAAAATGGCTATCCTTGGATGGGAAAACGCAAACAGCACACAGGGTGGGAAGCGAATGTCTCACTCTTAAAAGAACAAGCCTGGTTCTCATTGAATTGGGCCGGAATGAATGAATGACCTCAGTTTGGGTAGGACTGTTGGCAAAAGCTCTCTTGCCAATGGACATTCTAACCCTGGTAAACTCCTCCTTGCACTTTGAAGATGATAAAGTGAACTGGTCCATAAGGTGAATGAGAAAGGAAGAGTTAAGAGACCACTCAATCTGGTCAAGAGATAAGAACGATTGCGGCTTGCTCCAAATGGAGCCAGCATCATTAACCAGAGTCATCCCTTCATGTACCAAACAATATCCCATCAGCCCTGCCTCAATCACAGGAATCGTGCCCATCATCCGACAATTAGAAGATCAAGATGTGTCGGTAAAAACACACAGATCCTCCAACAGCCCTGTATGGCTGGTGCGCAAACCTGACATGATTTGGTGCTTGACGTCAACTACAGAAAGGTCAACCAATGCATTGATCAGAAAGCTCCTTTGGTTGCAGATCATGCCAATATTCTCAATGCCCTCACGCCAGAACATAAATACTCTTCGATGATAGATATGGCCAACAGATTCTGGTCGGTACCCCTAGCACCTTCAAAGCAACAACAGTACAACTTGACCCGGCTACAACAGGTCTTCCACAGCAGTCCTACTGTATCTAACATGGCCCTGCAAAATCACTTGCCAGAATTACCCCCTGTGCCTTCAACGGTCATTCAACACGTGGATGATATTCTCGTGGCCTCCAATACAGAGGAACAGCGCAAACAGGATCTGTGAATCCTGCTGGACCACTCCCGAGGACATAAAGGCAATTTTAACAATGTTCAAGTGTTGCGAGAAGAGGTTGTGTACCTGGGACAAAAGATTTCAGAGGGAAAAAGAGAACTTACCCAGGACAAAACTGCAGTAATTTGGAAGGCCCAAGAGCCTATTACCACCCGGGAACTCCAATCCGTTCAGGACTGTGTAACTTTAACAGGAATTGGATGGACTCAAACACACAACTAGCACAGCCACTGAACAACATCTTAAAGGGCAAGAGAGCATCAAAAGAGATTCAAAGAGCAATGAGAGGCTTTTAGGAATCTAAAAGAGGTCTTATGCTCGGCACCTGCTTTGGGAATTGCTGACAATGGGAAGTCATTTATGCCTTTTGTAAATGGAAAGGAACAATACATGACAGCCATACTGATGCAAGAACATGGGGATATACAAAGATCTATTGGATACTACGCAGCAAAACTGGATGCAGTAGCCCTGGAATGGGGAAGCTGCTTGAGTGCCATGGAAGCCACATGTCAAGCTGTAATGGCCACTGCAGGTTTGGTCCTTGACCAAAAACATTCAAGTGTCCCCACACAGTACACACCTTACTGTCAATGAATAGAGTATTGCAAGTCATGGCAGCTAGGTGGACACATTGGGCAGCAGTCTTAGAAGCCCCCAATCTCCAAATTGTCTGGGCCAGCCCAGTTAACCCCACAGCAATGCTCCCAGTGTCCCGAGAGCAAGAAGAGAGAGGAGACGGGTATGAAGAACATGACTGTGTGGAAATTTTAAAACAAATAGATGAAGCAGCTCTTGCAGCAGAGGAGCCTCTGCAAGAATCCAGACCTCTTTACAGATGGGTCCTCTTTCATTGAAAATGGGATGAGAAAAGCAGGATGGGCAGCCACTAGTCTACATGAAGTCGTGGCAAAAGGTAGTCCACCTGCCTGAACATCAGCCCAACAGGCCAAGCTGAGTGCTCTATCAGAAGCATGCAAGATAGCAGAGAGACAGATGGCTAATATCTACACAGAATCCCACTGCGCTTTTGGAGTAGCCCATGATTTTGGACAACTATGGCAAAGGAGGGGATCCCTTACAGCTGCAAGTACCCCCATTCAAAATGGCAACAAAGTCCAAAATCTACTTGAAGCCATACAATTAGCCCAAGAAGTCCCCATCCTGAAACGCAAGGCCCATGCCAGAGAAACCAACATAGAAGCCCAAGGAAATGCTCTGGCTGATCACAAGAAGAGCCTCCAATGGAACCCACGTCAATGTGTAAATTAAAGACCTTGACACAAGACCTAAAGGAGATGCAGTGTCAATGCTCCCGAGAGGAAAAATGGACTTGGATTGAGGCAGGAATTAAACTATGCGAAGATGGTATCTGGAGATAAAGAGAAATGGACAAACATATTGCCCCACAGGCATTAATGCCCTTTTTGGCACAACAGATTCACTCATGGAGGCATTTGGCTCTGCAATAAACGATGGCATAATTCCAGAAGAGTTGGTCTGGTCGAGGTCTTAAAAACATGTCCAGGTGGTAACAGACCATTGCATGATCTACCAGAAGAACAACCATCACCGCCATGCCCCAAATGAGACCACCCCCCACCCACTGCAGGACCATTGCAACACCTACAAAACGACTACATGTCCCTCCCACCATGTCAAAGCTATACCGAAGTCCTAGTTATCATTGACAAATTCTCCAGATGGGTGGAAACCTCTTCAACCGGAGAAGCCACAGCCAATCATACAGCTAAAGTTTTGTGTAAGGATTACAGTCCTCGGTGGGGAGTCTCAACCAGCACAGATTCTGACCAAGGGACACACTTCACAGGTGCTGTCTGCCAGGGAGTTTGCAGGTTGTTAAACATTAAATGTGAGCTCCACTGGCCTCATCACCCCCCCAGTCATGAGGGCAAGTGGAACGAACCAACCGTACCTTAAAACAAAGGCTCGCTAAGCACCACCAAGGGGGAGTATCCTGGCCATGAGCCCTGTCAATAGAACCATGCAGCATCCAAGCAACTCCCAATCAAACAATAGGACCAAGCCCTTTTGAAGTCAACACTGGAAGGCCTACATCATTGCCAGGAACAACTAAGTTGCGGAAAGCCTATTGCCACTTAGTGAGTGACATGCTGTTGAAGTATTGTCAAGTCCTAACCAATGTTGTCAGGTCCTCTCCCCGACAGCTTCCCTTTTAATGCATCTGAAATGGCAGAATAGATAATTCGCCTCCTCAAAGGATCTGGTATGATGGCACGGCAGTCACCAGCTCGAACAGGGATGTACTGGGTGCATGTGGCTCACCCCAGACAGTAGTGGGAGTCAGCAGGTCACAACATCTTTGCAGGGTGGTGTCAGCCCAAATGACCACATCTCACAACAACCTCCATTCACGACCGTTGCCAACACCTCTAGAATGGGGAGACCAGGAGGAATCTGTTTATGTAAAACCCAGACAGGAGGGCAGGAGACGGGATACAGCAAGTATTCCCCATATTAGAATGCAACCCAGAGTGTTGACTCCACCCTCCTGACATTCTAACATCTCACCAGCAAAGATGGTATCCCAACATAATAACTAGGTTTACCCCTTAAAATGGCGCTTACTTTGTTTGCGACCGTAAGGCCTATGACAGGTTACCCTCATCATGGACGGGTTCAGGTTACTTGAGTTATGTCGTCCCCTTTGTCCATCACTCATTATCCCTACCTGAGACACTGTCAAAGATTTAAAAGTGCCATTACAGAGATAGAGAGATTCTTTTCCATCTTGATCTCCTAGCACAGAACCACAAAACTGGTGAGGGAATCTATCAACGTGGCAGAAGTCCTAGAACAGGTGGCCAACGATACAGCAGAGGTCTTGGATGAAACATGTGCTGAAATGGTAACCATCCAGAAAACAGCGCTGCAGAATAGATGGCTCTTGATTGGATACTGGCTGAAAAGGGAGTCGCTTGTGCCCTAAAAGGGGCCGAATGCGATACTTACATCCCAGATAACTCCAAGCAATCACCAATTTAGCAGCATATATATGAAAAAAGATGGACAAACTAAAACAACCCCCGTCCTCCACGCTGAAAAGTTGAGCAACATGTTGGTTGTGATCCTTGGGAACCTCCCTGGATGAAGGGAGTTGTGTTATTCAGTGTAGTAATTCTCATTTTGTATTGTTTGTTTTTATTCATCAAATGTGTTGCCAACAAGTGGTTTCTGCCATAGCCATGCAGGTTAGGGTCCTGAAAGCTAAGCATCCTGTGAGGCAATCATTCTTGCATAAAAAAGCCTATCTCATATGTTTAACTATATACTTGTGTGCTTTGTGATTTGCTTAAGGGGGAATCAAAACGGGGATTGTTAGGGCTGCTCATAATTGAGTAGCACAAAATGCCAACGGCTGCCTGTAGCTGAAAACAAAATGGCTGACAACTGTCCATAGCTAATGCAGCAAAACAGGACTGACTAACTATTCAAGGTTGCTAATATGCCTAAGATGGTGATATTAACATTTAACATTTGGCAATAGCAGCTCTGAAGAACATTTAATTCAGCTAACATTGAAGATATAGATAATAACATTTAACAATAGCCACTCTGTAAGCAGCTAATGTATTAGACATTGAACATTTGATCTGTCAAACTATAGATCCAAATTAGTTATAGAAAATCATTAAAGGAAAAGATTTAAACCAGACCACAGATAGTTAACAATTAGTTCAGTGAATGCAGTCCAGAAAGCTCTCTCTCTCTCTCACTTATTTTCTAACTTTCTGCCTATCTCACTTTTTAGCTTTGTTACAGAGAGGAATGAATACAGAGATCAATATTATTTCCTGTAACGAGAATCCTTTAAAAGGTTATCCAATTAATTGATAATTAACATGGTGCGACAGCCACCCAATGGGAAAAGGCTCAATGAGAAAGATAAGAAAGTCTGTGAAAACATCATGACCAGGGTGAACAAGCCTGCCCGTCTCAGTGATTAGCAAGCCGGGAGCCAATTACAGGTGGCCTACTCGGCTCCGTTAACCAATCGTAATCAAAGCGGGGATGGTAGGTGGGGGACTGTGTGTGCACTCTACGTTAAAATGTATTAGTTAAGACATTCTGAAACCAGTGTGCCTTTGTGCCTTTATGCCTTTTTGTTGTATGCTGTAATTGAGCTGCAAATCGCAAATACAGGACATCACAGTCTCTTCCACAACTTGGACTCTCATTGAAAATATGAGATCTAACAGTCCATCATACTAATCATGGAGAAACTGTTGCTGAACAACATCTGAACTAGGAAACCACAAGTGTTAACATGTCACTGAAACTCACTGACATCATAGCAGCAGCAAAACTATTTGAGTTGCTTCCACTTTCTAGGCAGAATTAAGAAATTTCAAAGAGCTGATCAAAAGAACAAACAAAATCACTCACATACTAAAAGATCTTCTCAATACTCAAAACGAGCCCATAAAATGTTCCACAACAAGGAAGCTGACAAGGAAGCAAAATACTGTGAATGCTGGATATCTGAAATAAGAACAGAAAGTGCTGGAGAAACTCAACAGGTCTGGCAGCATCTGTGGAGAGAGAAACAGAGTTAGTGTTTCAAGCCTAAAGGGAATCTACCAAGAGTCTACTCGAGTTAGCGCAACATAAGTGCTGATGGAGAGTCATATCAGGCTCAAAGTATTGGCTCTGTTTCTCTCTCCACAGATTCTGCTGGACCTAATGAGTTACTTAAGCAATTATTGGCTCCATAGTTAAAAAGGAAGCCAATTGTTTGCTTCTGTAGTCATTTATACTGGGTGTGTCTGATTGTTCTTGTTGAAAGAACTTCACAAGTATCTGAGCTGTTTCATTCCGTTCAACGTCCAATCCTAAAGATCATCCACCAATTAATCTCCTTCATTTGTTTGAGCCCCCCCAGTACTTGCTCGCTTTGTTGTTTCAGGATAGAAGTACTCTTTCCATCCCTGTCTCAACATTTCCCTTTCCCTGGTTAGGTGGTTGGGTAATGGAGACATAGGAAATGAAAACTGATTCATATATTGTATGAGGTCCTCCTTAAGGTCATCACAGATGCCAAGCACCATAACCTTCCACGTACAGACGTCCACTCATTCCACCTGACCCACACAAAAATGGTCTGCTATATGGGGGGTCCTGCTTGATACTAGTTCACAGGGGACATTATCATATCCCTTTAGATTTCTGTCCCATATATTCATGAGGACCAAAGGCAACACTTCATCCCGTTTCTGAGGTTGACCCATGAGTTCCTTCCGCAGGCCTGTTTTAATGGTCTTCTTCATGTGCACCATTATTCCTAAAGATAGAGGATTGTGGGACACATGTCATTTACTCTGTATCCCCAGCAACCTGAGGGTGGTTTGCATCACACATCCCATAAAAATCACTTCTCAATTTCTGATTGCACTACATCAGGCAAACCCCTCCTCAAAAACACTTCCTTTACAAGGGTTCTTGCCATTCACTCAGCCATGGCTCACCAAAGGGGTGGAGGGGGGACGGGGTGCTGGTGGTTGCCTTGACTCACTGTGTGAAACTGTCCACAGCACCAGGCAATACTTGTTGCTTTTCTTAGTCGCTGGCAGATGACCAATAAAGTCGATTTGTAGAGATTGCCAAGGACCCTTCTTATTCTCGGGCTCTGGGTCATTCTGTAGATAGACCAAATATTCTTTCCACATATGACCTCATTTCTGACCACCATTCCACCTGCCTAATACATCCCCAGGTTCCCTCACTTCCTGGATGACTAACACCTGGGTGTCCATGGACCAAGTGCATCACACCTTGGCGGTAACTGTCTTCATTTCCCCGAGACAGCAAGAACTGCCGATGCTAGAGCCAGAGATAACACAGTGTGGCGCTGGAGGAGCACAGCAGGCCAGGCAGCATCAGAGGAGCAGGGAAGTTAACGTTTTGGGTCGGGACCCTTATTCAGAAAAGGGGAGGGGGAAGGGAGCTCTGAAATAGAGAGAGAGAGAAGCGCTGGGGCTGCTCCCAATGGGACCTCATTTACATTGGTGAGATCAAGCAGAGACTTGGAGACTGTTTTGTAGAGCATCTGTGCTCCGTACGCGACAAACGACAACACCTACCAGTTGCAAACCATTTTAACTCCCCCTTCCAGTCCCTGGGTGACATGTCCATCCTGGGCCTCCTCCAGTGTCACAATGATACCACCCACAAACTGGAGGAGCAGCACCTCATATTCCACCTTGGGAGCCTACAGCCCAATGGCATAAACATGGGTTTCACCAGTTTTAAAATCTCCCCACTCCCGGCCTCATCCCATGACCAACCCTCCCTCTCATCCCCACCTCCTTGACCTGACACAACCTGTCCATCTTCTCTCCCACCTATCCGCCCCTCCCACCTCACTGGCCAATCCCCACCACGGCCTGCCTGCACTCACCTATCACCATCCCACCTACCTTCCCCAGTCCCACCCCTCCTCTCTCTATTTATTTCTGAGCCCCCTTCCCCCTCCCCATTTCTCAAGAAGGGTCCTTCATTTCCCGGAACTTGTTTCGCTAAGACGTTCTACAAATCACATGGTTTCAATGCCTCCACACATCTCATCTCTCCCCTGAATGGGGAATTATCATACACCCAGGTTCTTCCACCACATCTTCCCAGAGATGGTCATTGGCCAAGCCCACTGTCACACAGTGAGCCAAACGGCTCTGAATGCTCACTGAGTTAGCTCTCCCCATGTTATTCATACACATCTCCATTGAGTCTCTTGGAACACCATACTCAAACTGAAAGGTTTTGATACAGCTCCTTTGCCGAGTCACCTGTGAACTCCTCCAGTCGGTATTGATGTCCACTGGAAAGAGCTGATCACAGTGCTTTTGATGAATGGATCACCAACCAGAGGCTATTGGATATGTTCCCTGCTCCCTGGCCACCATGTATAGACCCAGGGTCTTCCCCATTCATGAAACACAGGGTGAGCATGAGCCCCTGAAACCACGAGCAGAGACAAAGCAGAGGGAGAGGTTCTCTCCTCACTCTAGGAATGGAACTTCCCCATCTGCACTCTGGGTTCAGCTACTGCTCAGCATAGTTCCTCCATCTTTCAGAAGTGAAACCTACCTTCTTTCTTTTCTCCATTTACTGGGGAAGTGTTCCTGGGGACCTTGCCTTTGTGCTTAAATCCCCTTTTTTGCCACAATTGTAGCATTCCCATCTTGCGCTGGGGCGCCAGGTGCCCTTGTGTTCTTTCCCTGTTCCTACCATATCTTGAAAATTGAGCTTTAAACTTCATTTCCCTTAGATTTCTGTTCTGGCTCCAATTTCTCATCCTGTTGTCCCTCTTCAAATCTAAAGATCATTTTGCTCTACACTGCAGCTTCTGCATTATGATTAGTCATTGTGTCAAGTTCCTTGAATGAGGCCTGTATATACGGGAGGGATTGGCCTAACAGAGTCCTCAACCAATGAGCTAACGTGATGTTTGTAAGATCACTTCTGTGTTCAGAAATCTTGGGAATAACCGTCTTAGAAGCTGCCCACAATCGATCCATATATGAGTCAGGAGACTCATGAGGCCTTTGCTGGAGATCATCTAAGGGCTTGGTTGATGTTGCCCAAAGTGCAATCCGTGGCCATCATCACATCTTTGTGAAGTGCAGTATATTCCCCTGTTCCCTGTTTGGATGTAATGGGGAGGGTAGCAAACAGGCTACTGGATAATCACAACCACTTTCTGTTCATCCCCCACTACTCCCCCACATCCAATTATTGAGGGTATGTGTCTGATTCGACTCCTGCAAAAGGCCCATATTACAGGCCATTCCCAAAGCCAAACTTAGGAAGTTTTTCAGCCATTCCCTGTAATTTCTCAAGGGAATGTGGCACTATGTATTTGTGCCGCATCTCCCCACCCTGGCCATTCACACCCAACTTACATCAGCTCTGTATCAGAGGGGCCATCAATATATTGTCACATGTACTCCAGTACAAGAGTACAGTGAAAAGTTTTTACAAAGACTGCCTTCTAAATGGCGCCATCTTAGGTACACATACCTAGGTACACATCTTGGATACAAAAGAGGAATAAAAGGAAAAGTAGTAGCATTACTTACAACATCTAAAAAATAAGTTGGAAATAATGTAGCTATAGTATAGTTAAAGGATTGACATTCCAATCTGGTAAAGAATGTCAAATAGCAGCAACTCAGCACGTGGTCTGACTGACCATGCCAGGCCCCAGCCAACACTTGTCCTGCTCCGCACTGGCACTCAGCTGCACCAATGTAAGTTGTGCTGCTCCAGGACTTGTTCCCCTGGCACTGCACCGGGACTCACTTCCCCTCGTACTGCGCCAAGGCTTATTTCCCTCACACTGCTCAGGGACTGCTTCCCTGCACGCTACTCTGGGACTGCTAGAAGGAGAGAAAAATAAAAAACTGCTAAAAGGAGAGAAAAATAAAAAAAAAGAAAGAAAAAGAACAGGTGGAGTAGAGGAGCTCTGGGTGGAGCATCCTACCCTGCCACCATCTTGCTGGGAGAGTGCAATATACAATGGATATTTACAGGAGTTCTGGGCTGGGCCCTATCCAATCGCCTATCCCATTCCCTGACCATCCTCTTCCTCATCCTCTGACTCAAGAACTCTAATATTATCCTTATCTTCCCCCGACCCCACTACTGCACACATTTTCACTCTTGTTCACCTCAGAAACTTCTGTAAGCTGTTCACTTGGTCCTAACATGACCCAGGATTCTCCTCCTGATACACTCAGTGGGACATTCCTTTTGTCAGGCACTGATAAGCTCCTTTCAGCTGTGTACATTGCTGTTCTGCTTCCTCAGCTCTGTAGCATTGTCTAAATTTCTTTTCTCTGAGTCTGTCACACTGCCGGTGATTGCTGTCACATTGACCTTCAGCAAACTGCAAGCAGTCACATCATTTATCCGTTTCTAACTCATATTTTTCCAATTCCTCTTCTCATTCCCACCTCTCCTCCACAACTTGTTTCAACAATCTCTCCTCTCTGCAGCTGTCTCCCTCCCTTCTAATTTTCATTTCAATTTCTCAACCTCTTGTTGAGAATTCTTTTCTCTGAAATGCCATAAGATGATTAAAGAACCCCGTCATGGCCTCCTGTGCCTTGCGGATTCCAGAACTACACACAATACTCTAGCTGTTTGGACTAGCCAATGTTTTATACAGTTCCAACATAAGCTCCCTGCTCTCAAACTCTATGTATTGACTAATAAAGGTAAGTATCCCATCTGTCACCATATCCACTTTATTCACCTATCCCAATACCTTGAGGCGCCTATGGACATGCACACCAAATACAAGTATGTCTCATCACCTGCTCTTGACCATCCAGATTTCTATTACTCTTTCATAGTGGAAACTGAGGCCAGCTACCTCAGCCTGGGAGTGAAGCTGTCACCGGTTCAAAGGTCAGGTAAGAGCAGTTATCATCTTTGCCAGTCAGGATCTCAACCTAAATGAGCCGAATGTTGACACTTACTCCAGTATGAAAATCAGGCGCTAACTTCGAGATAGGCTACTTTCCAGATGTTCCAAGGCATTCTGATTGGTGCAGAATTTGAGATGTTTATAGACAACACCCCACACAGATGCTTTTCAAACATCAGTTAAGCTCAAACAGAACAACCAAATCCCAACGAGACACTGAACTTGTACAGTTTTGATTCTAGATCCAGGCACTGATGGGGCAAAGGTAATTCAAATGCTGATGCCCTGAGTCAGATGTCTGTGCGCAGGAGGGAAACCACCCCCTGCTTGGCTGGAAGGGGTAGTGGCTGATGCCATGCCCATGCCACTTGTCAAAGCCAGGTTTCTTTACTGTTGAGATTCAGACTGTCAAAGTGGCTGTCTATGATTCTGGACCCAGTTCTACACCATGAGGGAACTGTCAGCATGAAAACATGGCTCTGCACTCATTGCAGTTATTTCATTGTTCCTTCAGTGGGTAGGAATCCTAGACCGCCCTCCGAACAGCACTCCCATGAGCATGCAGTCTGCAGTGAGCCATGACTCAATATCAACTGCTGTTTGGCTTCTAGTAAAACTTCCATTCCGTAGCACATGGCAAGAATTACTCAACTTCTCTCGTCTCCAAGTGCAGATATTTCATCACAGGAGCAAGCAGATAACACACACACATACACATAGAGACACACAGAGACACACACACACACCCACTCTTACACACATACACAAACACACACACACACTCACACGTACAAACACACACACACATATACACACTCACACAGACAGATATGCAAACACTAACACACACACAGACATGCAAACACTAACTCTCTCACACACATACACACACACACTGTTAAGGACCAGACCAAAGCCTCTCAAAATGTATTCAGAAAATAGTGTAGACCTTACCTTATTTTAAAGGTAAGTGTAAGGTATTGTTTTCCAGATGCAATTCGATTGTTTAAACTACTCAACGTTAAGCCAAACATACTTTATTTTTACACTACAGTTAAAATACAGACAAAATAAAAATAAGAGAATATTGAAATGCTTAACAAAATAATGCATATAGTAACTATTACTAATTAACGCTTCCAATATAGTAACATCCCATAAACACACTCTTGAACAAAGACAGAGAACATTAGAAAAGGTTTTATTTAAGTTGGTACTTCCATGGTTTCAATATGAACTAAATTAGCTCACAGTGAATGAATCTCTTTTATACATTCATGGAATATGAATATTGCTAGAATGTCTTTGAGCTATAGTCTGCCCTTTCCTCGTTACCCTGCACATCATTTCTATTCAATAATCATCTCCAGTTTCCTTCAATGCCCCAAGTGAACCTGCTTCATCATCATCAGTTTTCTGAAGAAGGGTCTCGACCCGAAACATCAGCTTTCCTGCTCCTCTAATGCCGCTTGGCCTGCTGTGTTCATCCAGCTCTACACCTTGTTATCTCTGCTTCATCATTCTTCTGGTTGTGCATTTCAGATCCAAACTATTCACTGCATGTAAGTTTCTTTGCATCTCTTATTTAATCTTTTGTAAATCACTTTAAAGTCTGCGTCCTCTCATTCTTTAACAGTTTACTAGTGGGAACTGTTTCTCCCTGTTCACTCTGTTGAACATCTCATGCTTCCGAAAACTTTAATCAAAACTTCCCTTAGCCTTCACTGTAGAGGTAAACCATCCAAACTTTACCAATCTCTCATCATAAATGAAGAGTCTGATCATCAGAATCATTTCTATAAAGCACATCTGCATTCTCTCCAACAAATTCATTTCCTTCCCAACGTTTGGTTCCCAGAACTGTGCACAGAGTTCCAGGTGAGGTCTAAACAATACCTTTCACAGCTTCAAAACAATCTTTCTGCTCTTGCACTCTAGGCCATTATTAATCAAAGCTGCAATGCTCCATGATATATCAGACACTCTCCAACTGTTCTGTCTCCTTTAATGACCTATGCACATATATGCCTATGGCTCTCTGCTCCTCCGCAACATTTGGCATTCTACCCTTCGATTTTTATGTGTTCTTTCTACCAAAAGGTCTCACCTCACAGTTCTCCGCATTGAACTACATCGACTCCTCAATGGCCATTTGAAGTTCGACACTGCTTTAGTCGCTTTACAATGCTTCCATATTTTGTACCATGCAACTTTGATATTGTGGCCTACAACTTTAAGATCCAGATCAGTAATATAAATCAGGAAAAGCAATATCAACACCCAGGGAAGTACACTGCAAACCTTCAACCAGCCTGAAAAATATTAATTGACCATTACTCTACCAGTTTCTCAAAAACATGGCATGGTGTCTCAGTGGCTACCACTGCTACCTCACAGCGCCAGGGACCTGGGTTCAATTCCACGCTCAGCAAGTGCCTGTGTGGAGTTTGCATGCTCTCTCCATGTCTGCGTGGGTTTCCTCCGGGTGCTCCGGTTTCGTCCCACAGTCTGAAGATGTGCATGCTAGGTGGATTAGCCATGCTAAATTTCCCGTAGTGTTCAGGAATGTGCAAGCTAGGTGGATTAGCCATGGGAAATGCAGAGTTACAGAGATAGGGTAGAGGGGATCAATCTGGGTGGGATGCTCTTCAGAGGGTCGGTATGAACTCGATTGGCTGAATGGCCTGGTTCGACACTGTAGGGATTCAATGATATGATAGAAAGAGCATGGCAGAAATAGCTTCTAGGCTGTTGAATCCTCCTACCTGTTTGAACACATCTACATTTGGCACTTCTAACGACGGTCTCTGGCAAGAGTAAAAAAATGAGTCTGATAAAATTTCAATTTGACAAGAATATCATAAGAATGTTATAAAGGAAAAATTTTAAGCGTCACCGCCTACCTGTTGAAATATGTCTGTGCTCTAGAGATTGTGCCTTGCGTGTAGATGGCTGAAATCCAAATTGTTTGTTATCACTGTCAGAAAGTACTGAGTGTATAACTGCTGGAGCAAAAACACTCACAGCTTTGGCTATACCAGAACATTCTGCTGTAAAATGCTGTGACCGTTTCATGTGTCTAAAGATCATAAGCTAGATTATCACTTTCCTTCCTTGGCATTTTAGCAGAACTTGCAGAATCAAAAAGCACCCAATGAATGTTTGAATGTAATAAAACAGGTGCAAAGGTGCAAATACCTGACATTCAACACAACTGAGATAGGCACAACGATCCACACTTTATCCTTATGTAGGGAATGAAGGATCAGAGGGGGTGGATGGATGGACACAGCATGGCATAGGAGACCATGAGGGGGTTCAGTGGAGGGCTTGAGGTGGCATGACTGGAGAGTGCCTGGGGGAAGTAGGCCATAAGACGTTGAGTGCCCCAGCTGCTTTTGTGACGAACGGATGGTGAAATTTTGTGGTGACAAATCGGTCTCCAGCGTTGTCAAAAATTTCAGCAGATCCAGACTGGCCCTGGGTCAGTGGGCAGCACCCACCATTTTGACCAGGGTTGAGACAGGGAGGAATGATACACTGCCATTTCCACTCTGACTAGCCACATGGCACTGGCAGTAATCCTGAAATCATTACCTTTGAGGTTCCACTTTTTAAAATGTTTCCTGACTCCCTATATTCTGCTTTTAGGACCTCATCCCTTTTTTTTAACCTATGTCGTTGGTCCCAGTGCATACCACCACCATTGGCTGATTACCCTGCCCTCCAGGATGTCCTGTAGCTCTTCTGAGGCCGTAACACCAGGGAGGCAACATACCACCTACAGTCTTGTTTGCAGCCACTGAAGCACCAATCTCTTCCCTTACAATTGAATCCCCATCAACAATTGCCTTCCCACATTTTTGTCCTCCTGTCCCATGCACCATAGCCAGCCATGGCACCATGAGATTAACTGTTGTTGTTTTCCCTTGAGGAGGCCAGACCCCTCAATAGAATCCAACTGGGATCTCTGTTTTTTTCAGTGGGAATGACCCATGCTGGGGACTCCCGCACTGCCCTGCCTGATCCTCATACTCTGTATGGTGGTCACCCATTCCCTTCTTGCCTGGGGAGTCGTAGCCCACTGTGTGACCATCTGTGTACGGCAGAGAAGCGAGCATGGGATCCAGAATCAGCGGCTGCTACATTGGCGAAGGTGATGTCAACGAGGTAGGCCCAGCAGTGAAAAATGGAGCCTGAGGATCAGCGACTGAGCCATTGGTTGGGCCCAGTGTTTGCGGCTGTGGAAGGGTAATGGACTCTATTTAAGCTATATCTTTTCTTCACTATTCTTCAACTCATCAAAATGGTGGCGGACCATGGTGGCAGTGGAAGCTTTTCACTTGCGATAGGGTTAGGGTTAGGGTTAGGGTTAGGGTTAAAATACATGTGACAATAAAATCGTTCACAATAAAAATCAAATCACAATTCTCTCAGCATCGCAGATGCTCCTCAGTGTCCCGAGTTGCTGCTCCAGCTCCAAAACCCAGATTCCAGAAGCTGCTGGAGACCCTTCTCGCACACATGCTGGTCCCGGGCACTGGGAATGTACCCAATTCCCACAAGGAACGAGAGGAGCATGCCACAGCAGCAAGCTCTCCTGCCAGAACTTACCTGTTTTAACTAAACTGTTTGGATGATGCTTAATATCAAATAATATGAATATCTCGAGGGCCCTCAATTCTGTTCATTGTTACGACAGAATACAGCCCTCTGAAGTTATAAAACAGACACCTGACAAACAGTAAATTATAAAAGGTATGAATATTTACCTGACCTGATTCTACTACTTACTCATTGACACCTTTCTTTTATATTTCAAAAATATACTGTATTCATAAAAATCTGTTTATATATACGTAGTCACAAATGCATTCCGGTTCTGTACAGTTGCATGTCAAATAAACAAACAAAACATTGGACTTTGACTATCCAAAAAACCAAAGACCTCTCTTATACATACGACACTAATATTTACATATATTTGAAACACTGGGAGGGTTCAATAACTTACCGGACCCCACTTACCTTCAGCAGGAAGACCTCAGACAGTGGTCTTTCCCCTCTGCTCCTTGGCAGCAGCTGTCTGCAACAGTCACCTCCTTGCTCTGGAAGACCAACAAGTTTCAGGAAGATCAAAGAGTGTCTTTCCCCGAGTTGATGGTCCTCCAAACACAGTTGATGTTTGTCTCAGTGTGTGTCCCAGGGAACAGACCGTAGAACACAGACTCCTGTGTCATGGAGATGCTTGGGATGAACCTTGATACAAACCATTACATCTTCCTGCAGGCTTCCTTTGCAAAGGCACATTCCAGAAGGAGATGTGTGACAGGGTCTACTCCCCCGCAGCCGCTTTGAGGGCAGCGTGCAGTGGTGCAAACAGACCAGGCGTACATAAAGGATCTGACAGGTAGTGCCCTTCTCACCACCAGCCAAGCAATGTCTTGGTACTTTTTGGAAAGTTCTGGTGATGAGGCATTCTGCCAAATGACTACAGTCTGCACAGGGAACAACCCAACAGGATCCACCCACCTCCTTTTCCCACAGGGTCTCGAGGACACTGCGTGCTGACCACTTCCTGACAGACTGGTGGGTCAAAGGTGTTTTTCTTCTCTAAGGACAGGTGATGCAGAAAGGCCCAACTACTTGGAGTGTTCCACGGCAGCAAGGCCAGTCCCATCCTTTGCGACACTGGGGACAGGTAGAACCTCAGTAGATAGTGACACTTAGTCTTTGCATACCCAGGGTCTACGTACAGCTTGATGCAACCACACACAAAGATGGACATCACCCGTCAATTCTTCGCAACAAGCAAGACACTGTCCCCAGGTTGCCTCACCGTGACACCAACTGCAAGCACACTAACCCCAGACTGCCTCACAATTAATCTGACTGGAAGCTATTTTCTCTGAGAAATTAAGCCCATATCAGAAGTGGTACTCTCCCTTGGAACAAGAAACTGAGATTGTTGTCTCTTCAACTCTTTGCAGTCTTTGTGCCACATGGTAAAAAGAAAACATTAATGTACAGTGATCATTCCCACTGGCCTGCAAGAATCCTGTTTGTTATCCCTCGTCCATTGCTGTAAGTTGTGATTTTTAATTAAAAATTCAGCGACATTTACAAGCATGAACTGGTCACCCTGTGCCTCCTGGAACCACCTCAAAGTATCTGGAGAAGGAAGTTCAAATAACAATATTACTGTAAAAGGATCAATTGTCTTCTTGGTATTTCCCACCAGCTATTATGCCCATTTTGTTTAGTCACTCTGTAGGATTGTGTGTGTTTTGGGGGATTAATTTATAAATGGGCTGAAGGCTTAACCAGTGCAGTTATATGTCACTGGTTCAAAATAGTTTGATTATAACCACAGGCTATTTATTTGCAGTAAATAATCATTATTGTTCAGTAGAGAAACATGATCTGTTATGTTCTGTTGACCTGGGACTGAAATTCAGATAAACCCTGGGGAACCCTTGTATACTTTTTAAAATCTGTACATTTGTGGCAGCTCTGGGCAAAGTAGTGCTTAATTTCTCGCACAATTTAGGAGCTTCCTGGCCAGAATCTTCCCACACCACTTGTGGAAAGCATCAAAGGTGGAATGAGACAATTGCAATGTTGAGATGGGCCTTAATGCACTTCTTGCCCAGTTCTGCATTAAACTCACTTGAGTCAATGTCACTCAGACCCCTGTGATATTTCACCCCTTGTCTCTCTCTTGGTCTCACTGAGAACAAGACAGTAAAGCAACTCTTGAACTGTTAAAGAAAACTGGAAAATTCCTTTTAGCGACTTGCAAACAAAAAAAATGTCAAAATATTAATTTATTGTCACAAATCAGGAACCACTCACCTTAGTGACAGCAACATTTTACAATCTATTCATCTTGGATAAACCAGAGACTGACTTGTGTCTGTTTCTCATTTCTATACTATTTGTTGGGTGCATTTTTTAAACTCTTGTTCTTGATAAACTCACTCTTTCTTTAACTCTGAAAATTGGCAGACGGGTAAGACTAATACTTTTCAAGGTTTCAGAATATTAATTCATTATTATTTTCCCAAAACTTGTTATTTCTTCCACCCAGGCTGGGTGGCTTTGACTAATCAGATCAAGGTGAATTGTAAAGGTCTTTTCCTTAGGATGGGGGATTTCAAGACTAGCAGGAATATTTTTAAGGTGAGAGGAAAGAGATCTAAAAAAGACATGAAGGGCAAATTTTTTACACAGTGGGTGGTTCACATGTGGAATGGACTTTCTGAGGAAGTGGTGGGCACAGTTACAACATTTAAAAGACACTTGGATAAGTACATGGATAGGAAAGGTTTGGAGGGATATGGGCCAGGAACAGGCAGGTGGGTCAAATTTACTTTGGGATTATGTTCAGTATGAACTGATTGGACTGAAGGGTCTGTTTCCGTGCTGTGTGACTCTGTGGCTCTATAAGACATTGGGTGGAGTAGTGTACAGACTCCCAAACAAAAGTCACTCTGTAAAAAAAGCAATAAATCAACAAATAGTAGGAGCGTGTAAAACAAATACAGCAAAAAAGTGGCTTTAATCTTAATGCTGATTGGTTTCATCAAATTGGAATGGGTAACTATGACAATGAATTCAGAAATTGCATTAGGGATAGTTTCCTAGAGCAATATGTCATGGATCTAACCAGAGATCAGACCATCTCAGACCTGGTAATAGGTGTTGAGGCAGGTTCAACAAATGACTTCAGAGTAAAAGATCCACCAGGAAGTAGTGATCATAACATGATAAAATTTAATATTCAATTCAAGGGTGAGAAACCTGGGTCAGAAACAACTCTGTTTAACTTAAATAAATGGCATGACTGGGAATGAAGGTGGCCTCAGCTAAAGTGAACTGGATAAATAGATTAGCTGGAATGACAGTAAACAAGCAGTGGCAGACAATTAAGAAGCTAATGACTCTTAGCAAAAATATATCCCAGTAAGGAGGAGAGATTCTAAGTGAAGGATAAATCAATCATGGCTCACCAAGGAATTTAAAGAGCACATAAGGTTGAAACAAAAAGCATATGAGGAGACAAAAGTCAGCGAGAGCCACAAAGATTGGGATAAATTCAGAATCCAGCAAAGGAGGACTAAAGAGACAAAGACAGAGAAAATAAACGACAAGGGCGAACCGATACTAAAGGCTTCTTTAAATACATACTAATGAAGAGAGAGCACAGGCCCCTTAGAAAATGAATCTGGGGAGATCATTATGGTAAATAAGGAAATGGTGGAGGAATTAAACAGATATTTTGTTCAGTTTTTATGGTGGAAGGTATTTGGAACATCCCAATAAAAGTACAGATATGGGGGAGGAATTAAGTTAACATCATGAGTGAAGTAGTATTAGACAAACTAATGGGGCTAAAGGTTGATAAGTCCCATCGCCCTGATGATTTGCATTCTGGGATCCTAAAAAAGGTAGCTACAGCGATAGCAGATGCTTTGATTAAAAACTTCCAAAAATCTTTGGATCCTGGGAAAGTACCAGAGGATTAGAAATTACTAATATGAAATCCCTATTCAAAAAAGGAGAGAAACGAAAAGTGGGTAACTTAAGCTGATTATCATAACATCTATTATTGAAAAAGTATTGGAATCAATTATTAACGAAAAAACAGTGGAACATTTGGAAAATCATAATCTAATCGAGCATGGATTCATGAAAGGGAAATTGTGTCTTATTAGTTTATTAGAGCACTTTGACAAAGTCTCAGATAGAGTGGATAGAGGGAAACCAGGAAATATGTTGTATTTAGACTTCCAGAAGGCATTCAACAAGGTATTTCACAAAAGATTAAGTCATATGATAAGAGCTCATGGTGTTGGAAGTAGCATATTGGCACAGATAGAGAATTGGTTGAGGGGCAGGAAACAGCAAGTGAAGATAAAAGGTTCTTTTTCATGTTGGTGACCTGTAACCAATGGAGTTCCACAGGGGTCAGTGCTGGGAGTACAACTGTTCACAATGTATATTAATGACTTGGAGGAAGGAAGCGAATGCACTGTAGCCAAATTTGTGGGCGACTCAAAAATACGTGGAAAGACAAGCTGCAAAGTGAATACAAACAGTTTGCAGAAAGATACTGAGAGGTTAAGTAAGTGGACAAAAAGTTGGCAAATAGACTATAATGTGGGAAAATGTAAAGTGCTTCATTCTGGAAGGGAGAACAAAGGAACAGTATTATTTTAATGGAGAGAAACTGCAGAAAGCTGCAACACAAAGGAACCTAGGAGTACTCGTACACGAAACATAGAAATCACGCACACAAGTGGAGCAGATAATCAGGAAGGCGAATGGAATGTCAGCCCTTATTTCAAGGAGGTTGGAGTATAAGAGTACGGAACTCTTGCAACTGTACAATATGCTAGTGAGACCAAATCTAAGTACCATAAGCAGTTTTGGTTCCCTTATTTGAGGAACAATATAATTGGAGGTAGTTCAGAGAAGGTGCACTAGGATGATCCCTGGTATGGAGGGATTGTCTTATGAGCAAAGGCTAAACAAGTTGGGACTCTACTCACTGGAATGCAAAAGAATGAGAGGTGATTGCATTGAAACATATTCTACTCTTCAACGGTTTGATAGGGTAAATGCTGAGAGGATGTTTACCCCCATGGGAGAGGTCTAGGATCAGAGGGCATAGCCTCAGAATAAAGAGGTGCCAATGTAAGACTGAGATGAGAAGGAATTCTTTCTCTCAGAAAATCGTGAGTTTTTGAAACTCCTTACCACAAAGCTATGGGTAGAGTCCTTGTGTATATTTAAGGCTGAGATTGATTCTTGATTAGTTGGGGAATGAAGGTTTGGGAGAAAAAGCACAAAAGTAGACTTGAGGAATGTGAAATCGGAATAGAGTCACACATGGAAACAGACCTTTCAGCCCAACTCATCCATGCTGACCAGGTTTTCAAAACTGAACTGATCCCAGTTGCCTGTATTTGGCCCATATTCCTCTAAATCTTTTCTATCCATTTCCCCGAGCAATTTTTTTTTTAATTTTGTAATCATACTCACCTCGACCACTTCCAATGGCAGCAAATTCCATATACACACCACCCTCTGTGTGAAAAAGTTGCCCTTCCGGTCCCTTTTAAATCTTTCCCCTCTCAACTTAAACCTATGCTGTGTCATTCTGGATTTCCCTACCCTGGGGAAAAGACCTTGACTATTCACATTATCTATGCCCCTCATGATTTTATAAATCTCTATAAGGTCACCCCTCAGCCTATACAGCCTCTCCTTATAAATCAAACCCTGCAGTGTCGATACATCCGCGTAAATATTTTTTGCACTCTTTCTAATTTGATAACATTTTTCCAATAGCAGGGCCACTAACATTGTACATGGAGCTCCAAATGTGGGCTTACCGATATCTTGTACAGCTGTAACTTGACATCTCAACCCCTGTATCCAATGCTCTGATTGATGAAGGCAAGCGTACCAAACACCTTCTTCACGACTCTGTCCACCTGTGAAGCCACTTTCAAGGGACTACGTACCTGCACCCCTACGTCTGTCTGTTCGACAATACTCCCCAGTACCCACTTATTAACTGTGTAAGTCCTGCCCTGTCTTGTCTTACCAAAATGCAACACCTTGCATTTATCTGAATTAAACACCATCTGCCATTCCTTGGCCCACTGGCCCAGTGCATCAAAATTCCATTGTACTCTTAGATAGCCTTCTTCACTGTCCACTCTACTACCTAATTTGATGTCATTCGCAAATTTACTGACTATGCCTCCTATATTCTCATCCAAATCATTTATATAAATTATGAACAAAAGTGGAATCAGCACCAGTCCTTGTGACATACCATGGGTCACAGGCCTCCAGTCTGAATGACAATCCTTTGAGCACCATCCTCTGTCTCCTACGATCAAGTCAATTTTGTATTCAATTGGCCAGATCTCCCTGGACCCCATTTGATCTTGGAGCAGGCCTGAGGAACAGAGCAGTCCAGTTCTGTTCTTATTACTTATGGTCTTCTATTTAGATTATTTTCTGTTTAATATTGGTATTGTCTAACAGTTATGTGGCATGGATGTTACTTCCTGCTTCTCAGCACAAATCTGAATATTGCCCAGTTCTTGTTGCTTGCAGAATAGGCTGCTTCATTACTGTCAATGGAACTGAACATTGTGCAACAGCATTTAGCAATCCCCCTTCTAACCTTGAGGTGAAGTGTCAGCTGCAATGCAGCAGCTGGAGATGGTTGTATAATATCATCAAGCTTCCTTTTTGTTCTTTGCCCAGCTCCCCCAATTCACTTCAAGTCATAGAGTTGTACAGATCTGCAGCACAGAAAAAGGCCCTTCAGCCAACTGAGTCAGCGCTGGTCAAAAACAGTTGCCTCACTACTCTAATCCCATTTCCCAGCACTTAGCCCATAACCTTGTCTGTCTTGGCATTGCAAGTGCACATCTAAATACTTCATCAATGTTATGAGGGTTTCTGCCTCTACCACCCTTACAGGCAGTGTGTTCCAGATTCCCACCATCCTCTGGATGAAAAGCCTCCTGCCCTTTACCTTAAATCTATGCCCCCTGGTCATTAATCGCTCCATTGATGGGAAATAATTCTCCCTTTATACTCTACCAATGCCCCCCATAATTTTAGACATCTCAGTTATCGTAGAGCTGAATCTCCTCCACCCAAAAGAAAATAATCCTGGTCTGTCCAATCTCCCTTCATAACTGAAACTCTCCAGACCAGGCAACATCCTGGTAAATCTGCTCTCACATCCCTCCTTGTCATGTAAATGACAAGTCTCTAACTTCAGGTATATTTTACTTTTGTAACTTTATATCTATAATGATAACCAGAATACATTAACATTGTAACTTTATATCTATAATGATAACCAGAATCCACTAATATTGAAATACACTGGAGAAATTTAAATTCCTCATAACATTATCCATGACAG
>NC_063344.1:68932802-68936002 GCF_021869965.1 Rhincodon typus | reverse complement strand
CCTGCTCCTCTGATGCTGCTTGGCCTGCTGTATTCATCCAGCTCTACACCTTGTTATCTTATAGCAAAAACTGGATGCCTTTTTTAAGCCAACCCCAGGAAACTGTCAGAAGACAATAAACTACTCCCATCCACTTCTGGATTAATTTTTTGCCCTAACCCTGTAACCACAACTGCACCTGAAGGTGGTGATGATGATGATGACCTTCAGCCCCTGCATTGACCACAGAGCAATGTCAAACCTCCTCCCCCACCAAGTCATCTTGACATTTTCTAAAGGTAAGGTGTTAAATTTACTTTTATTTCATCATTAGATATGAATTAAACATTTATTCAAACTGTGTTATTCTTTGTGTTCGGCTTTTGAGTGATTTTGTGTGATACTTTTGGTGGTCTGCCTCTAATCCTGCTTTTCCCATAGGCTCCGTCATTGCTATAGTGTGATTTTCTACAATGCGACGTTGCACAGGAACATAACTATCACGTTGTAGCAGAACCAACTGTAAAATATCTCACACATGCATGCACAGTGTTTCTAGCTCGTATTACAAAATCATTTGAACCTGTTTTCTGGGAAAAATAAAGCTTTGTCTGAGCAACCAGCCTTACCCAGAAACCTGACCATATTTCTGAATTTTAACCATTGATAAGAGTTTTTGCTAATGCCTTCTTTGCAAGCTTTTGGGCAGAGTTGCAAAAATTAAAGTGGAGCCTGATTCTTCAATTTAAAACATCAGGCTCTCAATTTTTTTTAAAAAAATTTCATTTACAGGATGTGGGCATCACTGGCTAGACCAGCATTAATTGCCCACCTCTAATTGTCCAAAGGTCCGCTAAGAGACAACCACATTGATCTGCATTCAGAGTCACAGGTAGAGATAACAGATTTCATGTAAGAAAGAAAATATATTTGTGATCAAGTGAGATGGGAAGCAGAAAATGCAACACAGACACTTGCAGAGGCAGATTGGTGTGGGTTCAATCATAGGGTCACTCACTTACACTGTCTCTCTCTCATTCTCTCTCTCTCTATCTCACACTCTCTCTGTCTCTTTCTCTCTCTCTCTGTTTCTGTCTCTCTCCATCCCTCTCTTTCTGTCTGTCTCTCTCTCTTTCTCACTTCCTCTCAGTCTGTCTCTGTCATTTTCCATAACTCTCTCTCTCCCTGCCACTCCCTCTCCCTGTCCCTTTTGCACTCTGTGTATGGTGTCTGTGTCACTTTCTGTCTCTCGTTCTCTCTCTCTCTCTTTCTCTCTTGGGTAACTTTTGATTTCTGTCCATTAAAACTTTTTGAAGGACTTGCAACTTTGCTTGAATGTGACTCTGGAATTTTAAAAGTGTGATTTCTCATCGTGTAGCACATACCTTTGGTTTGTGAATCCCTTTGCATTTCCAACACTTCACGAAGATTGATCTTCCTGTTTGTATTTACATTATGTTCGATCTTTGGGTGTTCTGCTGAATGTTACTGTTTGCTTCATTGCTCACAAGATCCCATGTATCCTGAATGTGGAAACAATCAAGACCTGACTCAGCCATCCTTACATACCGGATACAATCTTGGATCACAGATGTATTCTCACAGGAGAGCTGACAACAAAGTATAAAATCCGACCCAATAGTTAGGATCCTTCCTTCCCCTTTCAGCTCTGCCCCCATCACTTGGGCTGGTGATGATGTGGATTGGTGGCCTTCATATCAATCATCAAGATTGGATTTGGTCAGTTGTTTTGCAGCTGGATGTTTAATTAGCCACAAGCTCTTTTCCATTTGAGCAGTTTAGGCATTAGTGCTGGTGTACACTGACCTGAATGCACCATTGACTGCGTTATTGTAGCATTAATTAGAAATTCTTGTCAAATTGTTCATTCCCCTCCCATTCTCAGTTGTATTCTCTGACTAGTGAGCTGTATCTAGTATATTACAAATTCAATCTGTTCAGTTGGGAAAATTGTTCATCAGCCTTTATCCTATTTATTAGACCTGTTGTTTCGATGTTTTAAAAGACAGAGTGTTTCTGCAGGTGAGTGTGGAAACATGAATGCATGCCCGGAAAACGGTGCAGGACGAGGTCTTTAGATGTCTGGACCTTTGACATCAGTTCTGGAGCAGCTGGGACCAGGTTTCCCTGTAACAAACCTGGCTGGTTCTGGTGTGCTCTTGGGGAGATCTGCTTCTGCTGTTGAGAGGGTTTGAATGAGCTCATAAGAGGAATTTCAGACACATGAAAAACCAAGCTGCTGACAGAAAGTAGAAAAACTGGAAATGAAGGTGGAAAGCACCAGAAACAAAACAAGCAAGGTCAAATTACAGAAATGAGTTAGAACTAGGACTAGGTGAATACACAGCATTTGCAACAAGGTATGTGAATTGACGATACTAGGGAGTAAAAGGGTACGATTTAATTGTCATGATGGAGATATAATCAAGACTTGGACATTTAGGGAGCAATAGACTAAAGGAAAAGGAGATGTGACACTGCTGATAATAAAAGGTTGTATTGGTATATTAGTGAGAGAGAGAATCTCTAAACGGAAGACCAAGATGCAACATTTGTTCAGATAGAGAGACAGCAATGGGCATCAAACATTGACCAGTGTGATTTTTATAGGTCTTCAAATATTTGTGATACTATAGGGCATGGAAAAAATTCAGGAAATTGGAAGTGCATGTAACAAGGGTATTGCAGTAATTATAGATGATTTCAGTCTACACATAGATTGGATAAATCTAATAACCACCAATGTAGTAGATGAAAATCTCCTGGTATGTATTCGAGATAATTTTCTGCGCCATTATGTTGAGGAACCCATTCCGGCATAAACTATCCCACATCTAGATTTCTGTAATGGGAAAGAATTAATCAGAAATCGTTTTGAAAAGAACCTTTATGATAACATTTTCCTTTCAATTTGAAAAACAGAGGCAATTATGAAGATGTGAGGAGAAAGCTGGCAGTGGTAGGTGGAAAAGAAACTTTGATGGTAAATTGTCATAGCTAGTACTTAAAGAAACAATGTTTGAATTTAAAGAAAGATACATGGTCTGTGAGGCAAAAATGCTCAACAAGAAAAGCAAAAGAGCCATAGCTAACAAGGGAAGTTAAAGATAACATTAGCGCAGAAGAGGAGGTTAAAAAGTTGCCAAAAAATGTTGTAAGCTGAAGAATTTGAAGAATATGAAAAGAATGATTAAGAAAGA
>NC_063344.1:68918107-68932792 GCF_021869965.1 Rhincodon typus | reverse complement strand
AACAGCTTTTGTAGTATGCTTAAAGAGGAAAAGATTGGCAGAGACAATGTGTGACAGTGTATCTCGTTGTTGAATGCCATTATTTTATCATCTCAGTGACAACTGATCCACAAGGTCCCAGTTCACCATTGAGGCTGTCTCTTGTTGAGAGTGTTGAAGGTTTGTGCCCTGACTGGCTATCCAATGTCAGTTCCAGCAATGCTCACATCAAAATGAAATTTCATTTTCTGTCATTTCACCTAGTTTTGTCACTGTTACCTATTCCTACCTCTGGTTTCAGTTGTACTTTCGCTATTGAGAGAGTTATTAGTGCATGGTGTTAGTCCTTGTACTGGACTACTTTCCACGCCTTCAATAGTTTTGTTCTTCAATTTGAAAACTGCCTTGTGTGTATCTGTTAGATTTTCTCCTTTGTTTCATTTGATTTTCACTGCCGTATCAGCCTTTCCACTTGAATGGGGATAGTGTGGAGATGATGTGTGTGCTGAATCAATCATTAATGAGTAGCTGAATTATTCATTTATGAATTGAGGACCCTGTCACTTTTAACAATGTTAGGGATGCCATACTGGCTGATGTGTAATTAGACATTCAAGGATCTCAGCTGTTGTCATTAAAGTCAGCAGGTCCAGTAGTTAGAATCATTTCTTATCTAGAAATGTAGATTTTCATTCTTCCTGTTGCACTGGGCTTTCAGGTTTGTCATCTGACAATGATTAATCCTTCCATCAAACAGCCTCGACAGTCAGCAACCTCCTTATCTTTAGATTAGACCATGCGACCTGTTGAATGGTATTGATTGATTCAACCACTTGACATTACAGCAGTTAACTGCAGTTTGTTGAAGGTGTGGAGGTAATGCCAGGGGTTACTAATCGAGAGAGACTAATGTAGGGACATAGGCTCAAATCTCACCACAGAACCTGGTGTGTGTCTGAAATTTAATCTCAGTCCTGTTGGCCCAGAAACGATAACTGATTGTTGTAAAGCTCATTGGTTCACTAGAGTTCATTAGGGACGGCAGCTTAGCATCATTGCCTGGTCTCGCCTACACGTGACTTGAGATCTACAGTAATGTTATTGATACCAAAATGGCTACTGGAATGACCCAACAACCCGCTCAGTTCAAGGCATTTAAGGATGGGCAAAGAATGCTGGCATTGCCAATTATGCCCACAACCCATAGGAGAATCAAAGGAGGAAAGCATTGCTTTCTCCAGGCTGGGCATGTTTACATTTCTTTCATGTGATGTCCTCTGCAATAATACTTATACCCTGCACTCTGGCCTCAATCAGGTTGTGACCCTTTCTGAAAATATTTCTTCCTTTTATCCACGATATTGTTCTTGCTGGGACTGGATTGTCCCTCAGCAGAACATACAACCTGGTCAGTTCTCTAATTAATACACTCCAACTGATAACTAACAGGCTCCCAGTATCTGCACATGTCGGTAGATTTCTTGAGTATGTTTCTCTTCCTCAGCAGACGTGCTCTCACTGGCAGAAATTTCAATTCTATTACTTATCACCTTTCATCTCCTTGGCAGCTCAGACTGGCGAACTCAAAGCCATCCTGACTCAGCCTGTAATGTAATATTGCAGATTGTATTCCTCCTTATTCTTTGCTATTTCTTACAGCAGCTGGCTCTCTTGCAGCTCTCAGAATCCACACCATTTCAGCTGTGCATGTCCAACACCATGTTTCAGGTGTAGCATTTAAAGGCTTTGATGTCAAAAACAAAATATTTACAACAGAAGTCACATGACTATGACAAGTCAGCGTCATTACAAATGCTTTTCTCCACCCAGAGGAGGTGAAGCTCTCAGGCTGCCACAACACCCACCCACAACCCTGTCCTATGTCCAATCAGACAATTACCCACAAGTGGGCACAGATCAAGGGCTCAGCCCACAACTGAAAGCTTGCTCGCACTGATCTACTCCAGTCAACTAAACCCTTTCGCATTGGTCATATGCAGCATCAAATCAGCAGCGAGACTAAACCCAAACAAACCAGTTTATTACTTCATGAAAGCATTCAGTGGGAATGTATCTGTGTATCGAGAACCTGAGTACAAAACCATCCCTCTGCTTTCTTCATTCAAGAATGTGGTCATCTTGCCCTTGAATCCTAGAGAATTGTTCAGCAACACACCCTTGGCTGGATGGTAGGAGAAGGTACGGAACTGTACATAGCTGGCTGCTTGACTTGTGGATGGTAAAAGCTGCTTTTGGTCACCAATCTGACAAATAAGATAATAAACTTTACATTGACAAACTAAATTCCAGTTTTTTTGTGTGCAATGATGGAACATGCTGAACTGGAATTCCTGGAGTTTTGGAATGAATTTCAGTTTCAGGTTCAGACAAATCATTTGCAGAATCTGAAAGAAGACCAGGATCATTTTCTTCCTGAAAATCAATGTTTATCTCAATTATTCAGACTGCACTTTGTTCACTGCTGATTGGGGTCATCAGTTTGGACGTTTCCCAGGAGAGTGGTCGCAGTTTTAACCATTGACTCAACTAGTTAATCTGTGATGCAGAGCTGGAGGGGAACCAGGATCAAAACTTTTCTTTATCAGTTAAACAGTGAGTCAAAGGCTGCAGACGTTTAGGATTGAAGTCAGTTCATGAGAGAGAGAGAGAGAGAGAGAGAGAGAGAGGGTTTGAGAGTCAGTTGGTTCGGTGAGTACAAATTGGAAAGAAACAAACCATTTGGGTCCCAGTTGTAGCTGCAGGAAATGTTATCTACTGCATAATTAGAATTTCTGTTTAACTCTATCTGTACACACTGTTTCCCATCTGGCTATACCCACTACAAGGCAATGACTTTGCCCATGATCTTCCTTGTGGGAGTTACCTTTGTCATCTCCATCATTAATATCCATCCCTGTAAATCCATCAGGATTATTTCAGACATCTCGGGAGGTTCCTGCTCTGCCTCCACGAATTTCATCTTTTTTCTCTGGTTTATCTTCAGTCTTATTATTTGTCCTTGGGAACAGGATGACCATGTCTTACACTGACCTCTCCCACACCCCCTCTTCTTCACATGTAATATGGAGTATTTCCAACTGCTCCTCAAGTTCAGCAGCTTTTACCCTGGAACAAGTTCACCTGGAGACATTCCTTCTGCCACTGGTGATTCTGGGGACACACCATCGATCTGGCACCACATTGACTTCCAATCCAGCTGCCAGAAGAAATGAGGGACTTGGAAATGCAGGCAAGAGCAATTTCAAACCAACTGCAGGTCATTGGCTCCCCTCCAGTGTCATCAACTTCAAATCACACAAACCAACACGGTCACTGTAAACAGGCAACTGTTCAAATACAGGCAGATCTTTCAAAGTGTGGAGGAAAAAATTACAGTCAGTCTCTGGTATTTTCTCACCTCATTTCACTGTTCTGGTTTATCAATTAATCCAGCCCAGTCACTGTCTATAATTTCATGTTTAGCACACATTCCGTTTCAAGCCAATCTCACCTCACTCCCTGGGATTCTTACGCTGCTGGTCACATTCAAGTCAATGACAGCATGCCAATGTTAACATGGTAACAATTGTTGAGGCTAGATTTTTATCATTTTGTAAATGATAAATTGGAACCAATTGTAAAATTGAAATGCATGCTGATATGATATTGCGGCCAACAGAATGATAGAGTTGAAAGAGGGATAGGATTTGCAGCTTAACATTCCATGATTTCGATGTTTTAGACAAGACAGGGGAGGAAACAAAAGAGGTGGGGGAGTTACATTACAGGCTCGGAAACGTATCACAGCTGTGTTAAGGGAGGATACCCTGGAGGGATCTTGCAGTGAGACGTTATAGATAGAGCTCAGGAACAGGAAGGGTGCACTAATACCTAAAGAAATAGTAACGGACAATGACTTTAATGAGTACTTTACATCAGTATTCTCCAAAGAGAGAGGCATGAGGAATGTCAAGATTAGGGAAAGGTGTGTGAATACTCTCAGGCAGGTCAACACAATGAAGGAGGAAGTGATGGATGCCTTGAAATACGTTAAGGTAGACAAGTTCCCAGGACCAGACAGGGGTCTATCCCAGGATACTGTGGGAGTCAAGGGAGGAAATAGCTGGGACCATAACAGATATATTTGCATCCTGTTTGCCCTCAGATGAGGTTCCAGAGGGCTGGAGAATGGCCAGTGTTGTTCCTTTGATTAAGAGGGGAAACAGAGATAATCCAGGTGATTACAGGCTGATGAGCCTGATGTCAGTGGTGGGGAAGATAATGAGAGACAGGATTTATTCACATTTGGATGCAAATAGACTTGTTACTGATAGGCAGCATGGGTTTGTTCATGGAAGGTCATGGCTCACCAATTTGATTGAGCTTTTTGAGGAGGTGACAAGAATGACTGAGGAGAGAAGGGCAGTGGATGTTCTCTACACAGACTTTGGTAAGGCATTTGATAAGGTGCCTCATGGCAGGCTGGTCAGAAGATAGAATCTCATGGGGTCTGAGCTGAGCTGGCCAGATAGATACAGAACTGGCTTGGTCATAGAAGACAGAGAGTAATGGTGGAAGGGTGCTTTCCAGAATGGAGATCAGCAACCAGTAGTGTTTCACAGGGATCGGTACTGGGGCCTCTGTTGTTTGTAATATATATAAATGATCTGGAGGAAAACATAGGTGGTCTGCTTAGTAAGTTTGTGAATGACACCAAAATTGGCAGAGTTGCAAATGGTATGGGGGATTGTCAAAGGATACAGGGGGATATCTATTGCAGATTTGGGCAGAGAAATGGCAGACAGAGTTTAATCCAGACAAATGCAAGGTGATGTAGTTCGAAGATCAAGTTCAGGTGCAAATTATACAACAAATTGCAGAACCCTAAGGCGTATTGACATACAGAGGGATCTGGGTGTACAGGTCCACAGATCCCTGAAAGTGGCAACACAGGTGGATGGGGTGGTCAAGAAGCATACAGCATGCTTGCCTCATCAGCTAAGACATTGAATATAAAAGTTGGCAAGTTATGTTACAGCTGTACAAAACTTTAGGTCGCCACATTTGGAATATTGCATGCAGTTCTGGTCATCATACTACCAGAAGGATGTGAATATTTCAGAGAGGATGTAGAGACGATTTACCAGGATGTAGCCTGGTTTGGAGGGTTTTAGTTATGAGGACAGGTTGGATAAAAGTGGATTGTTTTCACTGGAAAGACGGAGGCTGAAGGGTGACCTGTTAGAGGTCGACAAAATTATGACGCATAGATAGGGTGGATAGTCAGAGGTTTTTTTCCCAGGTTGGAAAGGACACATGTTCTAGGTGAGAGGGGAAAGTTTAGAGTAGAAGTGAGGGGTCGTAGCTGCCTGGAATGTACTGCCAGTGAAAGTGATGGAAACAGGCACGTTAGCAATGTTTATGGCTTATCTTGATAGACAGATGAACAGGAGGTGAACAGAGGGATAGAAACCATGCATGGGCAATAAATGGCATGCCTAAATAAGGATTAGGAATCAGTGCTGGCTAAATGGGTCAAAGGGCCTGTTCCTGTGGTGTATTGAATTTAAAATAGTATTGGTTCCCATCACGGAGGACTCTGGATAAGAATCATTGAGATTTTGAGTTGCGCTGTTTTAATTACTCTATAGGCTGTAGGCAAGTGTTTCCCCAGGAAATCCTCTGCTGACTTCTCTTATTTTTAAATCTTCTCCAACATTGGTGAAATAAATCCACAAGAGTCTGGTCACCCTTTATTTACATGTGGAAAGTCCTTGACACTGATCCAGCCCTCTCAGAACCAGCCCTCAGAGTGAGCTGAACCTCTGGCACTCCTATTTATATCTGTCAGCCAGGGCTCCCTGATTGGACCAGATTAACAGCCCCCACCAGGAAACTCATATTTTATGAGGTCCACCTGGCTGACGTCATTACAATCACTACAATTGGGTCTTGTTCGTCTCATTTATCCTGGCAGCCTGTGTACAAGGAGTAATCTTTTAGTGTCTGAAGTGAGCAGCATCCCTGACAGTCAAATGATAAAAGTTAGAAAATCCCAGAATTTAAATACTTGTGATCAAATGTACAAATTGTTTCAAGTTCAGTTTGGGTTTCCAATATTGACTGGAATATTAATAATATCACTGAATCCCCCACTATCAACATCCTGGGAGTTATCATTGACCAGGAAAGCAACTGGACTCACCTCATAAACACAGTGGCTACAAGAGCAGGCCAGAAACTAGGAATACTGCAGCGAGTAACTCACCCCTGACTCCATTTGAACATGGACTGCTTCATTATCTAATGGGATTGAAATAGTGAGGTGACATGGACGTAGATTTCTTTGTGTAGATCTCTATGACTCTGTGACTGACTCCTCTGAAGACTTGCCACCCCACAATATTATCCCACTGTGCACAATGGGAATTCCGTAATGAAGATGATTAAAGATTAACATTGTGTGACACTATGAACTTCAGAACTTCAAAACTGGTCATCGATTGAATGAATCAATAGAAGATAAACTGTAACACACTGAATGAAGTAGCAATAACTCTATCTGGAATAAATAAATGTAAGTTTATCCACTTTGGTGGAAAAAACAGGAAGGCAGATTATCATCTAAATGTGGCAGTTTAGAAAAAGGTGAACAGCAATGAGACCTGAGTGTCATAGTGGAACAGTAACTGAAGTATGGCATGCAGGTGATGAGGAAAGCTAATGTCATGTTGGCCTTAGAATGAGTGTCAGAGTAAATATGTCTTGCTGCAGATATACAGAGCCTTGGTGAAACCACACCTTGAGTATTGTATTGGTCTTCTACTCTGAGGAAGGACATTCTTACTGTTGAGGAAGTCCAACAAAAGTTCACCAGACTGATTCCCAAGATGGCAGGACTGACATATCAGGAAAGACTGGACCGACTGGGCTTGTATTTGCTGGAATTTAGAAGAATGAGGGGATCTCATAGAAACATATAAAATCCTGATGGGACTGGACAGGATAGATGTGGGAAGAATGTTCCCAAAGTTGGGGAAGTACAGAACTAAGGGTTACAGTCTAAGAATGAGGGGTAAGCCATTCAGGACTGAGATGAGGAAGAACTTTTTCACTCAGAGTTGTGAACCTGTGGAATTCTCTCCCACAGGAAGCTGTTGGGGCCAATTCATTAGATATATTCAAGAGGGAGCTGGATGTGGCCCTTGTGGCTAAAGGGATTGCGGGGTTTGGAGAGAAAGTGGAAATGGGATACAGAGATTGCATGATCAGCCATGGTCATATTTGAAAGGTGGTGCAGGCTCAAAGGGCCGAATGGCCTATTTGTGCACCTATTTTCTTTGTTTCTCTGTAAACTATTTAAGGACATGGACAAACGTATACAGGAATAAAAAGCAATCATCAGTTTATCACCTCATAGAGCTGAAGGATAAAAATCTGTCTAAGAATCAAACACCAAAATGCCCCTTCAGCCAAACTCTAGAGAATAACTTTGCATGAGGATGGAACCCTGGACACCTCCAGAGACAGACTGCTGTTGGTGGGATTGTGTCCAAGTTCCACCATTATTTGGGTAAGAGCCAAATTGAGTTGGGAGGCTTCACTTGCTTACTTGAGGGGTCTTATTTTGGTTGCTACATGCAATGAAGTTGAAATCGTTGTCTCAATACTTGATTGTCTGTGAGATTTCTTAAGTAGTGAGTTAAAGAGAACTTGTAGTGTTTTACCCACAACTGTATCTGTGTTCTGTTCAGACAGACTCAAATCCAGGAATGCTCTGCTCTCTAATAAATAAACCCCTACAATCCGCTGGACATTATCCTGGCATCAAATGACAGTGTCAAGCAACTCTTCGCCTGACCTCTGACCTGCCGTGTAAATCTGCTGAGGAAAAAGCCTGAGACATTTCACGGTGTTTAATGAAACTCGGGTGAAAGAGCAGATCACCCGTCATTGTTCACAAGCTACAGGCTGAATGTGTTGCTTTGTCACAGAATGACAGCAATGACAGGTAGGATGAAGGGAAGGTGGGAGGATAGGTGGGAGAGAAGATGGACAGGTTGTGTCAGGTCAAGGAGGCGGGGATGAGAGGGAGGGTTGGTCATGGGATGAGGCCGGGAGTGGGGAGATTTTGAAACTGGTAAAGTCCACATTGAGACCATTGGTTTGGAGGTTCCCGAGGCGGAATATGAGGCCCTTCTCCTCCAGTTTCCAGGTGGTGTCATTGTGACACAGTTCATCCACTTTACTAACACCTTTCACCCCAACCTCAAGTTCACCTGGACCATCTCTGATACCTTTCTCTCCTTCCTGGATCTCTCTGCCTCCATCTCTAGTGACTGCCTCGAAACCAATATCTATTTCAAGCCCACAGACTCCCACAGCTACCTAGACTACACCTCCTCTCACCCACCTTCCTGCAAGAATGATATGCAAGATAGATATCAGTTTCAAGGCAGTCACCAAATATGGAGAGGTATCAGAGATGAATAAACAGTTTCCATCAGAGATAGGCAGTGAGTGTGTGACATTGCAGTACTGACCTTATAAAGAAGCTTCCGCAACAGTTCAAAGAAATTGCACTAATCTTCAAGCACAGAACAGAGAAATAATCATGTGTTGTCAATATTAATAAAAACACCTTCTTCCTGCAGCACGTTGCAGTGCTGTGGGACTAAAATTTTCTAAATTCAGTTCCCCGCACTATCTGGCCCCATTCAATCTATCACTACCAACAAAACAGAGTCAGTACAGCTCAACAGAAACTGAAGAATGTACCATGGCTGAGTGTTGGTTTCTAACAGAAGTATCCAGTTCCAGTTGGACTTGAGATTTAAACAGAATGAAACAAAGCCACATTATGAATAAAAACACATGAATAAATTCACCAGGAATCAGCTCACACCAACATGTGGGACATCTTCACATGATCCGACCCTGCAGCACAATCGTCTCCATGGCTTCACTCCAAAATGCTCCAATGGGATGTCCCAGCTGAGGGAAAGGCAGCACCATGTCAGCTTCAGGACCATTCTCTCCAGCTCAGGGTGAAGCTGTTGGAGTGATTTGCTGGTTACTCTCAAAACTGGATTCCTTCCTCCAGATGGGTCCAAATGGCCTAAATCCAAACACTAGAAACAGCGGGAGCCCGAGATATTGGAATGGAGTTACACTGTCCCCATCACATCAACCCACAGCCTGCTCGACTGGAATGTATGCAGGAGTGGCGATGTCCCTGAGAGACAGGGCTGATCTGAGCCCCGAGAGAATTAAAACCAGACAGTGCAAAATGCCATCCTTAGGCCTCACATCGGTACGTTTATAGTGGATGCAGTATAACTCCAGTCCATTTCTGATGAAGGGTCTAGGCTCAAAACGTCAGCCTTCCTGTTCCTATGATGCTGCTTGGCCTACTGTGTTCATCCAGCTCTACACCTTGTTATCTCATTAAGCACACTGTCTGTTTCTGGGCATGTTACATACTGACATTTCAATATTCAGGAAAGGAGCTGCTCCCATCACATTGATGATGACAGACAGATAGAACTCCCTCACAGAGGATCCCAGTGATGTACAGCAAGTTGACACAATGTCTCTGACCAGTAGATGTATCTCCCTCAGATACCAGTTCGAGACGGGTAGCTGGGGATCAAGCTGTTTCTAAAAATTGGACAGAAGCCCCAGCTTGTCATGTCTTTCTATTCTAATTCTAACCACAGCTGAACTATAAGCTCAATTCTACAAAGTGACAGACCCTTTTGGTTCAGCTACAAAGACTGGATCTGCAAGGTCAATTAATTACATCAATAGACACATCCAAACAATTATCCATATAATCAATAAACAGCAACAAAGCAAAGATTTCCCTTATTTCACTGAAAACTGTTGAAGGTTTTAAACAGAAATGTGTAATTTATAAAAAAGTAATTTATACATTGCACAAATCAAAATTTGCATTGAGTATATATCGAATACAATCTCAGTACAGGTGCGAAGCAGGGTTTCAATAAATAAATAATGTCAACATCAGAACTAAATATCCTAGAAAATATATTGTATGCTGTACAAACTTCACCCAGATAAGGCACCCTTCCAACAGTAAACACTGCCACAGCAGAGATACACCATTCACAACGGTCAATGGTCAAGTTGTCATAGACTTTGAGCAGATTATTCTCACAAATTACATAATCTAGAGACTGCAAATACTAATGACAAGTTACTGACAGGAACAACAATGAAGGCAGTCTGCAGCCTTTATCCACTATGTATGAAGTCTGCACATTCTCCCTTTGTCTGTGTGGGCTTCCTCCAGGTCCTACAGTTCCCTCCCCCAGTCCAAAGATGTGCAAGTTAGAGGGATCGGTCGTGCTAGATTGCCCACAGTGTCCAGGGATGTGCAGGCTAGGTGGATTAGCCATGGAAATGCAAGGATGGAGTGGGTCTGGGTGGAGTATTTGAAGGGTCAGTGTAGACTCAATGGGCTGAATAGCCTGCTTCCAAGGGACTGAATGGTTCTACGATGTGAATGAGGAATATCTGTCAGTGTTAAAACCTCACTGTCATTCCTTATATAGTGTAAGGTCTAGTCCCAATGATACTGTATGTTTCTGTGCTGAAGAAAGTCAATCATTTAAATTATGCAATGTCAGTAATAATGGTACTGGGGCAAAGTAAAAATCCACTAGATCAACAGTGAAACAGAATTAGACAATTTTGAATGATGAGGCTTCGATTATATTGGAGACATAAACCTCAAAGAAGGGGTCAATGACACACAATAAGTGATACCATTGGAAGGGAAGGCGAGAGGGAAGGAGGACAGAGGCTAAAACTAGAGGCTGGATTCCACATCTCCCCTTCCTTACCATTACCCAGCAGCCTCACAGAGAGTAGAAGGATACAGATGACAATACAATGAGATGAGGCCAAGTGGATCACCATAATATCAACCACCATAATTGATTTGGTTAGCAATGATTTTTGTAGTAATTAACAATTAATACAAATATTCAAATCGACACTCAAATAAAAATTATTTTGGGATAGTTTCATATGTGCTTGGACAATAATTACTAAAGAAGTATTCTATTAAAGATTGACTTTCTTTGATTTGAACTTTCTTATTGCCAAACATATAATGCCAGACATGAACTCCACTCGTCTTTGAGAATTCTTTTTCAATCTCATTACTGGTCTTGTTCCAAGTATTTTTTTGAAAGTATCTCCCCCAGTTGCTGTATGGAATTGGGTAGAACCAGTTGTTGGACAAGTACACAATCCCATTGCAATCTTTGTTGAAGAGGTTTTGAAGGTTATCAGTTCCAGACCATTTCTTCAGCATTCGGGTAATCAGTCTCGGACCCTGTTGGCCCCAAACTCCTCCAATGTACTTCTCAACAAAATCTCTTAAGCAACTCTCGATGAAGGAATGCGAACGGTTAAATCCCAAAGCTGCATTATTAGCAGAATGTTCTGATTCTGCACAGATAAAGTTTCGGAAGTCCAAGGGTTTGAGTGAAATGATATCCGTGTCCAGATAGATGCCCCCGTACTTCCACAGCAAGGCAAGCCGACAGCCATCTGCGAGCACATGGAGCCAATGTCTTTCCTTGCTGGGATCTACCTGGAACAGAGTAAAATTCATTATTTAGAATTTTGTTATTGTAAATCATCCTTCAATTCAAACGCTGGACATTTGACTTTCTATGCCATTATCCAAGTCATTAATAATATGAATAATTGAGGCCCTAACACAGATCCTGTGGGATACCATTGGTCACATCTTGCCAGCTTGAGTACCCACCCATTATCCCTACATTCTGTTGCCTGCAAGTCAAACAATTTCCCAGCCATGTCAGTAATTTACTTTCAATTCCAGTTAGCTTAGCATGGTAAGGAAGGACAGATCACATTGGGAGTGAGACACAGCCTGAATGAGAATATAGTTTGTGGAATTTTGGGGTCGGTGTGGGAATTCGGTGCACGTAGGTATTAACGATATACATAGAAAGAGGAAAGAGGTTCTGCTGGGGAAGTATGAACAGGTAGAGGCTAAATTAAAGAAACAGAACCTAAAAGGTAATAACCTCCTTTTTAGTACCTGATCCACAAGCTAATTGGCACAGGATCAACAAGATTGAAGAGGTAAACATGTGACTCATGGATTGGTGTGGCTAAAACGGGTTCAAAATCATGGATCGTTTTCACTAGTACTAGGGAAGGAGGGAGCTGTTCCAATGGGATGGGCTCTAACTGAATCATGCTGGGACCAGAGTCATAGAATCATACAGAATGGAAACAGACCCTTTGGTCCAACCAGTCCATGCTGACCATGATTCCAAACTAAACTAGTCCCACCTGCCTGTGCTTAGCTCATATCCCTCCAAACATTTCCTATTCATGTACTTATCTAAAATATCTTTTAAACTCAGAAATTGTATCTGCAATCATCACTTCCTCTAGAAGTTCATTCCACACATGAACCACTCTCTGTGTAATAAAATTGCCCATCATGTATTTTTTAAATCTTTCTCTTCTCATCTTAAAAGTGTGCCCCCTTATCTTGAAATTCTCTATCCAAGGGAAAAGACACTTGTCATTCACCTTATCTACATCCCTCATGATTTTATAAACCTCCATAAGGTCACCTCTTAACCTCCTACACTCCACTGAAATAAGTCCCAGCCTGTCCAGCCTCAAAACTCAAACCCACCATTCCTGGCAACATGCTGGTAAATCTCTACTGAAACCTCTCCAGCTTAATAATATTGTTCCTATAACAGGGAGACCAGAAGTGGACACAGTACTCCAGAAGAGGCCTCATCAACGTCCTGTACAATCTCAACACGATGTCCCAACTCCTATACTCAAAGCTCTGAGCAATGAAGGTAAACACGCTAAACATCTTCTTAACCAACCTATCTATATGTGATGCAAACTTCAAAGAATTACGTACCTGAACCCCTGATCTTTCCGATCTAGAACTTTATCCAAGACCCTACTTTTAATTGTATAAGTTATACTTTTGTTTGCAAAGTTCTGCCAAATCACATAAGTATGACTGTAAATAGGGCTTTAAGTAAATAGTTAGGGGTGAGTTCAGTTGCATAGAAAATTATGATAAATGTTACAGATGGGAAACACTCAGTAAAAGTTATTAAAGTTTCCAGAACAAGTAATAGGACAGAGAGTATGGAATGAGTCAGGAATCTAGGCACAGCAGGTAAGGGGACAACGATGAAAAAGAGGCAGTCAATGTAGGATTGAGGGTGTTGCATTTAAATGCACACAGTATATGAAGCAAGGCAGATGAGCTTGTAGTGCAGATTTAAATTGGTGGTTATGATGTTGTGGGCATCACACAGACATGGCTACAAGGGGATCAGGGCTGGGAACTAAATATCCAAGGATACATATCCTATCAAAAGGACAGGCAGATGGACAAAGCGGGGAAGGGGTGCCTTGTTTGTAACAAGCAATACCAAGAAATGATGTAACATCAGTCAGCGTAGAATCTGTACGGCCAGAGTTAAAGAACAACAAAAGAGAAATGGCCAATAGTGGATAACACAGAGTGGAGCTGGAGGAGCACAGCAGGCCAGGCAGCATCAGAGGAGCAGGAAAATTGACGCTTCAGGTCAGGACCCTTCTTCAGAAATGGGGGAGGGGGACGGGAGCTCCAAAATAAATAGAGAAAGAAGGGAAGGTAGGAGGGATGGTGAAGGCATTTATTGTGATCTTTCAGAAATGGCTGGAGTCAGGTTGTGTCCTCGAGGACTGGAAATGGCTCATGCAACACCCCGTTTAAAAAGGGAGGGAGACAGAAGATAAAAACTTCAGCCTGACATCAGTCACTGATAAGATTATTGAGAGTCTATTATTAAGGCTAAGATTGCCGAGTAATTGGAAGTGCATGATAAAATAGGGCTCTTTCTGCATGGTTTCATCAGGGGAGGGCAGCCTGACAAATCTGTTAGAATTCTTTGAGGAGGTAATGAGCAAGTTAGACAAATGAGAGCCAGTGGATGTGATCTCTTTGGATTTCATGAAGGCCTTTGACAAGGTACCACACAGGAAGCTGCTAAATATGATAAGAGCCCATGGTGTTAGCATCAAGGTCCTGGCAAAGATAAAGGATTGGCTGACTGGCAGAAGGCAGAGTGGGAATAAAGAAATCTCTTTCAGCAGGGTAGCCAGTGACTACTGGAGTTCTATACGGGTCAGTTTTGGGATAACTATTCATATTATACATTAAAAATCTGGATTAACTGAGGGTATTATTGCTAAGTTTGCAGATGCCGCAAAGATAGGTTTAGAAGCAGATAGTGTTGAGGAAGTAGGGACGCTGCAGGAGGACTCAGACAGGCTAGGCCAGTGGGCTAAGAAGTCGCAGGTGGAAGGCAATTTGGAAAAATGTGAGATTGTGCACTTTAATGGGAAGAATAGAGGCATAGATTATCTTCTAAATGAGAAAACGCTTCAGAAGTCTGGAGCACAAAAGGATTTGGGAGTCCTAGTTCAGGGGATTTTCTTAAGGTTAACGTGCAGGTTCAGTTCACAGCTAGGAAGGCAAATGCATTGTTAGCATTCATTTCAAGAGGGTTATAATACAAGACCTGAGATGTATTGCTAAGGCTGTATAATGCTCTGGTCAGACCACATTTGGAATATTCTGGATGAACACAGCAGGCCAAGCAGCACATA
>NC_063344.1:68903646-68917707 GCF_021869965.1 Rhincodon typus | reverse complement strand
TCTACGCCCGAAACGTCAGCCTTCCTGCTCCTATGATGCTGCTTGGCCTGCTGTGTTCATCCAGCTCTACACCTTGTTATCTCAGATTTTCCAGCATCTGCAGTTCCTACTATCTTTGGAATATTCTGAGCAGTTTTGGGCCCTGTGTCAAAGGATGGATGTTCTACACTGGAGGGGCTCCAAAATAGGTTTTCAAGAATGATCCTGGGGATGAAGGACTTGTCACATGAACAGCAGTCAATATTTAATAGAGGTTAGAGGGACGAGGGGGAATCTGATTGAAGTTTACAGAGTACTGATAAACCTGGATAGATTGGACGTGAGGAAGACATTTCCACTAGGAGAGGCTAGGGCCCAAGGGCACAGCTTCAAAGTCAAGGGATGATCCTTTAGTACTGAGTTGAGAAGGAATTTGTTCAGCCAGAGGGTGGTGAATCTGTGGAGCTCATTATTGCAGAAAGCTGCGATGGCCAAGTCATTGAGTATATTTAAGACAGAGATAGGCAGGTTCTCGATTAGTAAGGGGAACAAGGGTTACCTAGTGATTACACCTTTCTTATTCCTGAGTTCTATGCATATTGCCTCGCTGGATGAGCCCTTCATGATGTCTTTCTCATAGTACAGCTGTGACATTCTCCTTAATCAGTAATGCAACTCCCATGCCCCTTTTACATCACTCTATATCTCGCATGTAACATTTAAAAGTTGGAATGTTGTGCTGCCAGTCCTGTCCTTCTCTCAACCAAGTTTCTGTAATGGTTACCATATCCTTATCCCATGTAACCTGCAACTTCTCCTCCAAGTCACTCGCCATCCTGACTTGGAAATATAACACCAACTTTTACGCAGACAAGCCATCTGGGCTCTCCCTCGCACTATTCCCCTCACTATGGTATTCTCCATTACCTCTACATTCCTTCTTACATTCCCTAGTTGAGTGACTTGCTGTAATACAGTGTCATGGCCACTAGGCTCACCATTCCCTCAGCCCTCATTCTCATCCAAACAAGATACAAACCTCAGGCAGGTTGGACAATTAGAAAGGCTAAGGGTCCTGGGCTCCTGCCCTCTTGGCAGGGAGGGGGTGGGGGGGACACATGTGTTACACACTCCTTGAACAGTGCCCAAATCCAAGAGCCTGTCCTCATGAGTGTGAGAACCTCGTGGAAAAAGGTGTCCTCCCTGATGTGCCACAGTGCCTCCAGCTCAGTAACTCTGAGCTGAGGTTCATGCAGCAGCAAGTACATCCTGCAAACGTGTTTTCCCTGGAACAGCCCAATATTCAGAAACACCCCTCATTCAGCAAACACAACACATCACATGACCTGCCGTCTCTAATCGGGGACAGAATTAATTAATAATTGTTAAATCATTTATAATTCACACAGCCTACATCTCCTAAAATGTTTTAGCATAGCCAGAAATCATTGCAATATTGACAAAACTATGCAACATGTAAAATACCGATAAAACCTACAGTTTTGAACAATAGTTATGGATTTACTTGCCGCACACAATTGGAAAATAAATACATGGAGGCTGAAAAACAAGTAGCAGAAAAAAAACTTCCTTTCCAGCCTTCACCAAACTTCCCACTCACCATACTTTGCTTCTTTCAGTCATCCTTACTTAAAGCACCTCTCCCCAACCAAATTCCCAGATATACTCATTTAGCCAGTCTCTCACTTTGGTGGTCTCCCTGCACCGACTGTGCTCCTTACTGACTGACAGTTCTAAAATTCCTTTTCTTATTTAAAGCTGTGATGAGTTACTCTAGCCTAGCTTCCTGCTGACAGCTATCAACAGTTATTCAGTCTTCAGTGCTTTATCGGATAAGGGTTTTCAGGAGATTGACAGATAGCCATCAGTGCCAGAAGCTGCTTGTTTCAAAGAAACACACACAAATTTAACCAAGTTATTTAATGCAGAACAAAAACAGAAATTCCTGGTGAAAATCAACAGGTCTGGCAGCATCTGTGGGATGAAAGTAGAGTTAACATTTCAAGTGCAGTGATTCTCCATCAAAATTAGATTGAATTTGGAGTTCATACACTTTTATGATTTCTGTAGAAATCGATAACTTTGCAAAAATGATTCAAATTTCCAGTAAATTGCACCTTCTTCCCAGTAAAACAATCTAAACCTTTGCTTTGTCTCTAACAATATCCACCCATAAGCACCAAAAGACTGCGGTAAAGGTCATATGACCCACTTCAATTTACCTAGAACTTAAACACACAATTCCCGAATCTAAAGATTTGGAAACCTTGTCTTTTTTCAGATTGATGGCCAATAACAGCTTTTACCATCCACACATCAAGCAGCTAGCTCCGTACAATTCCTTACCTTCTCATACCATCCAGCCAAGGGTGTGTCGCTGAATAATTCTTTAGGATTCAAGGGCAAGATGACCACATTCTTGAATGAAGAAAGCAGAGGGATGCCTCTGTACTCAGGTTCTCGATACGTGGATACGCTCCCATTGAACGCTTTCATGAAAAAATAAACTGGTTTGTTTGGGTTTAGTCTAGCTGCTGATTCGATGCTGCACATGACCAATGGGGAAGGGTTTAGTTCACTGGAGCTCTGTAAAAACATAATTCCGGGCTCTGTGGTTGGGTGTGGGCGCCTCACAGTCGCTGTGTTTTCAGAGGTGACCTGATCAGACATTTGGTCACTGGAGGTTAGTTTGGCCGAGTAGTTTGCCAATATGATTGTAAACTCATTTAATCTTAATAATATCTTATTCAAAGAGGGATTCAAAACAAGATATACAATGATGGTAAGTACTAGTGTTAGGGAAAATAACGAAAAGATTTGACACTTCTTCATAACCGATGTTGTTTGTTCGATGATCTCTGTAAAAAGAATGATTAAGGACAGAATAAAAATGCTGTTTTTATCCTCCACATTTCCGGCAGGAACAGAGTGAAATTATTGTCTAGAATTTACATGAGCTACACTTTTAAGTTTGGAACTGAAAAATAAACTGAAATGGCAAAATAACAGCAGCAAATAGATATGCTTCCAGCGAGCAGAGTGTGTGCCCCATTGACTCCAGTTTTGCAAGGGCTCCTTGATATTACCATCCTTCGACTACAGCCTAGATGTCAAGGACTGCCACTTTCACCTCACCTCTGGAATTCAACTCTAGTTTCAATATTTGAGCCAATGCTTGAATGAGTTCAGGAGATTTGTGGCTCCGGTGGAAGCCAAACTGAGGGGAGTGGCAGGTTCTGGAGTACCATTGCTAGAATGTTGTTAGGGCCCATAGCCTTTGCAGTATCCAGTGCCTCCAAATGATTCTTGATATTGCATGGAGTGAATCAGATTGCCTGAACACTGACATCAGTGATTCTGGGGGCCACAGGCGGAGGCCAAGATAGATCATCCACTCAGCACTTCTGCCTAGAGATTGTTATGAGCACCCCAGCCTTATCTTTTGCACTGATGTCCTGGGTTTACCCGTCATTGAGGATGGAAATATTTGTGGATCCTCCTCCTCCAGTGAGTTATTTAATTGTCCACCACCATTCACAACTCAATGTGGCAGGACTGCAGAGCATAAATGTGATTCCTTGGTTGTGAGATTGCCTAGCACTGTCGACCACTTGCTGCTTACGCTGTTTGATATGCAGGGAGACGTTTTTGGTGGTTTCACTAGATTGACACCTCATTTTTAGGTATGCCTGGTGCTGCTCATGGCATGCCCCTCCTGCATACTCCATTGAACCAAGGTTGATCCCCTGGTTTGATGGTAATGGTTGAGTGGGAAATATGCTGGGCCATAAGGTCGCAGATTGTGCTGGAGTACAATTCTGCTGCTGTTGATGGCCCACAGCACCTCACAGAGGTCCAGGCTTGGGTTGATGGTCTGTTTGAAGTCTGTCCCATTTAGCATAGTGATGAGCTGTGGATGTCAAAGTGGCCGCTAACTGCTCTGAAAGAGGGGGGCAAAGTTTACCTTCCTCTGACAGTTCTGCGCAACAAGAGGACTGTCAAAATGGAAGTACAGCTCAGTATTTCTGAGGGAGCGCTGAGAGGAATCCTGTCTCAGAAATACAAAACCCTGCTTTTGTTAACAAGAAAGGCGATCTGAGGAAGATATCCACTCTGCAGAAAATCCGGCCACCGAAGTTAGTTAAGCAAAAATCAGCTGACCAAGAGGCTGCAGAAAAATTCTGTCAATTTTTATCTCTGGAAATATCTTGATCAACTACAGTGAGACGAACATATGTCGCTGATGTTTGCTGAATTCTCCCCTGATAAGTATGAAGGAAACTAGTTTTACTGATTTAACACACATTAACAATAGGAATACAACCTGAAAGTGTGCAAATGATGCACGCTCACAGAAGATTTTTGATAGTTGAGAAATGTATGCATCAGAGGGTATTTATAGGTGTTGCATGGTTTCTTATAATTTACAATCAATGAAAGGAAAATGTCTTTTCCACATTGTTGGCATCATGTTTTTGAACTCACACTGAAAGAACATTTCAGAGGTTGGGGAAGCTATTCCAATACTGGACAATTGTCAGGCTCACCCTCATGAACCTGAATTTGTGTACAGGAACATTTTTACCAATTTCTTGTCTACCAACTTCATGAAGTCAACCTAAGGACCAGGGTGGGGGCACTGTAATCATGGGGATGGATACTCCTCTCTGCAGCTGTGAGCAGAAATCCTTAAGGATGTGTTTCCTGTCCAGTGCCAGGATTAAGGACATCTCCTGAGGACTGGAGGAGATCATGGAGAGGGCCGGGAGGGATCCAGTTGTCATCACCCATGTTGGTGCCAGCAACATTGGTAGGATGAGAAATGAGGTTCTCCTGAAAGAGCTTGAACAGTTTGGAGTTAAATTAAACATCAGAACCTTCTAGGTAATAATTTCAGGATTACTACTTGAGCCACAGGCAAACTGATGAAGGGTAAATAAAGTCAAAGAGTTAAGTGTGTGGCTCAAAGATTGGTGTGGCAGGAATGGGTTTCAGATCATGTGGCACTGGCACTAGCACTGGGGTAGAATAGAGCTGTTTTGCTGGGATGGGCTTCACATGAACCATGCTGGGAGCAGTGTCCTGGTGATTCATATAACCAGGGGCACAGAGGGCGTGAACTAATTAGAGGGGGGTGCATTTTGGGAGAGAAGCAATGCAGGCTTACAAAGCAAAAGGATATGGCAGCTATTTGGGTAATGATACCCACAGTGGGATAGGATACAAACTAGTGTCAATCAAGGGGAAAAAGAAATCAGGAAAAGGCAAAATTAATGGCTCTTTGCTTGATTGCATATAATCTGTGGAACAAAATAAATGAATCAGTGGCACAAATGGAGGATAATGGACATGTTCTTGTAACCATTAAGAAGATGTGGCTACAACAAGATCAAAGCTGGGAAGTAAATGTTCAGCGAAATGCAACTTTTTGAAGGGACAGGCAGGCAGGAAAGGATGGTTTGAAAGCTTTGTTGGTACAAGATGGAATGAATACAATAGCAAAAAATAATCTCGGATCGGTGGAAATAAGAAATAAAAAGATGAAGAAGACACTAGTGGGAGTGGTCTACAGGTCTCATAACAATAGCTATTTGGTGGTCCAGAAAATAAGAGGGCATCTAACAAAGACGGTATATTAATCATGGCTGACTTTGATCTTTGTGTAGATTGGGAAAAGCAAATTGGCAGAGATATCAACTAGGAAGAATTTATCAAGTATATTCAGGAGAGTTTCCTAAAATATTGTGTTGTGAATCCAATCAGACAGCAGGCTATTTTGGGTCTGGTTATATGTAATGAGGCAGATTTAAGAAATCATTTCAGAGCAAAAGATTCCTTAGGAAGCGATCAAGACATGGTAGAAGTGAACATTCACACAGAGTGAAAAACTTGGTTAGGAACAACTGTTCCTCTTTAAATAAGGGTAATTACTAAGAAATGAGGGTGGAGTTGGCCAGAGCAAAGTGAGAAAGCATTTTAGCAGAAAACCCAGTTGATTGACAATTTAAGAAAATAGTTCATGACTCACAACAAACATATGCCTAGTGAGGATGAAGAATTCTAGGAAGGCCAAAAACCAATTGTGGTTGACCAAGGAAATTAAGGATAGTATCAAAATAAAAAAACGTCAAAGCTAGAGGATTGGAAACACTTTTTAAAAAGCATCAAATGATTACCCAAAAAAAAGGGAAAGATAAAGTCTGGAGGCATACTAGCAAGTAATATCAAAATGGACAGTAAGAGCTTCCTTTAATATATGCAAAGGAAGATTGAAACCAAAGTGAACAAAGGCACCATTAGAGAGTAAGGCTAGAGAAATAATTCTGGGGAACCAGGAAGTGTCAGGAACGTTGAATAAATATTTTCCATCAGGTTTCCAAAGTGTTAGCTAATCAAGAGGCAAAAGGGGCAGAGGAAATAAATAGAATAACAGTCAGTATAAAAGGTACTGGAGAAATTAATGTGGCTAAAAGCCCCTGAACCTGATGGAATGCACTCTAGGAACTGCCTACAGAGATAATGGATACACTAGCCATAATCTTATGGCTCTATGACTATGACTCTAAGCTTTAGGTTCTAGAAAAGTCCAAGGGAATTAGAAAACTGCCAATGGTAACACCATAATTTAAATGGGGAGGGGGACAAAAAAGACAGGTAACTAAAAGCCAGTTAACATAATGTCTGTCATTGGAAAAATCTTAGAATCTATCATAAAGGATGTGATAGCAGTGTGTTTAGAAATAAATAATACACTCAAATAGAGTCAGCATAGTTTCATGAAGGGGAAATCATGTCTGACAAATTTACTAGCATTCTTTCAGGAGGTGACAAGCAGGATAGATAACAGGGAAGCAGTCAATGTAATATAACTGGCTATTCAGAAGGCAATTGACAACGTACCACACATTGGGTTGCTTATTAAGATAAGAACCCATGGTGTTGGAGGTAGTATGTTAGCATAGATAGAGCATTGGGTAACGAGTAGAAAGTAGGGAGTTGAGATAAGGGGTTTTTCAGGACGGAAACCTCTGAATACTGCAGTGGCACAGGCCCCAGCACTCTAACCACAACTCTTTGCAGGATATATTAATGGCTTGTCTATGCAGTTTTGAATGAACAAAGTCAGGTTTGTGGATGACATAATGATAGATGAGAAGGCTAGTGGTGAGGAAGATAGACAGAGTCTACAGAGGGACTGGAAACTGAGTGCAAAAACTTGGCACATGGAATTTAATGTGGGAAAATGTGAGGTCATGCATTTTGGCAGGAACAATACAGAGCTGTGTATTGTTTAAATGGGGAAAGACTCCAAAAAGCTGCAATGCAGCTATTTGCCTGTCCTTGCGTATAGACCACAAACAGCTAGTGTACAAGATCAGCAGGTAACAAGAAAGACAAATGGAATATTTGCTTATTTCAAAGATAAATTTAATTGAAAGGTGTTGCTGCAACTTAGCAACAACTTTGACAACAAAAACTAAACCAAGGCATGATTTAGACCACACCGAGAATACACTGAGACAACAAGGTGCAGGGCTGGATGAACACAGCAGGCCAAGCAGCATCATAGGAGCAGAGAGGCTGACGTTTTGGGCCTAGACTCTTCATCAGAAAAGGGGGAGGGGAAGGGGGTTTTGAAATAAATAGGGAGAGAGTGGGAGGCGGATAGAAGAGGGATAGAGGAGAGGATAGGTGGAGAGGAAACAAACAGGTCGAAGAGGCGGGGATGGAGCCAGTAAAGGTGAGTGTAGGTAGGGAGTTAGGAAGGGGATAGGTCAGTCCAGGGAGGATGGACAGGTCAAGGGGGCGGGATGAGGATTTATGAGTTGCTGTTCCTGCAGCCTTCGGGTGGCATCGTTGTGGCACTGCAGGAGGCCCAGGATGGACAGGTCGTCTGAGGAATGGGAGGGGGAGTTGAAATGGTTCGCGACTGGGAGGTGCAGTTGTTTATTGCGAACCGAGCGTAGGTGTTCTGCAAAGAGGTCCCCGAGTCTCCGCTTGGTTTCCCCGATGTAGAGGAAGCCACACCGGGTACAGCGGATGCAGTATACCACATTGGCAGATGTGCAGGTGAACATCTGCTTGATGTGGAAAGTCTTCTTGGGGCCTGGGATTGGGGTGAGGGAGGAGGTATGGGGGCAGGTGTAGCATTTCCTGCGGTTGCAGGGAAAAGTGCCGGGTGTGGTGGAGCTGGAGGGGAGTGTGGAGCGGATGCAGGAACAGCAACTCATATTCCGCTTGGGAACCCTGCAGCCCAATGGTATCAATGTGGATTTCACAAGTTTCAAAATCTCCCCTCCCCCCACCGCATCCCAAAACCAGTCCAGCTCGTCCCTGCCTCCCTAACCTGTTCTTCCTCCCACCTATCCCCTCCTCCCACCTCAAGCCGCACCTCCATCTCCTACCGACCAACCTCATCCCGCCCCCTTGACCTGTCCGTCCTCCCTGGACTGACCTATCCCCTTCCTAACTCCCTACCTACACTCACCTTTACTGGCTCCATCCCCGCCTCTTCGACCTGTTTGTTTCCTCTCCACCTATCCTCTCCTCTATCCCTCTTCTATCTGCCTCCCACTCTCTCCCTATTTATTTCAAAACCCCCTTCCCCTCCCCCTTTTCTGATGAAGGGTCTAGGCCCGAAACGTCAGCCTCTCTGCTCCTATGATGCTGCTTGGCCTGCTGTGTTCATCCAGCCCTGCACCTTGTTGTCTCGGATTCTCCAGCATCTGCAGTTCCTACTATCTCTAGAATACACTGAACAGGTTTGATTCTCTCTTTTAAGAAAAGGTGTAGTGGCATTGGCAGCAGTCCAGAAGTGATTTATTAGCTTGAACCCAAGCATAATATTTTATGAGGAAGCATCAAGTCGATTGGTCCTGTTGGAGAAGAATTAGAGGCAACCTTATTGGAAATGTAAGATCCTGAGGGGACTTGATAGGTTAGATGCAGGAGAGTCTAGGGCTGGCTGGAATGAACTGGTAAGGTAGTTTAGCAACAAATATGGTTGAAGAACAATGGCAGATGTTTATGAAAACAGTTCATGGCTTGCAGGAAAGCTATATTCCAGTGAGGAAGTAGCATTTTAGGAAGGGAGCGAGCCAACTATGGTTAACCAGAGTGATTATGGAGAGCATTTGATTGAATGAAAAAGAATGTACAATATGACAAGGATTAGTGATTAGCAAGTAGATTGGAAGAGTTTTTACAGATCAATAAAATGTGACCAAAAATATAATGAAGAGGGAGGAAGTAAACTTTGAGTCATAGAGTCAGGTAGCACAAAAACAGACCCTTTGGTCCAACTTGTCCATGCCAACCAAGTTCCCCAAACTAAACTAGTCCCATTGCCCTGCATTTCACCCATATCCCTCAAAAAATTTCCTATTCATGTACCTAAACAAAAGTCATTTAAATGTTGTTACTGTAGCTGCATCTACCACTTCCTCTGGCAGTTCATTACACATACGAACCACCCTCTGTGTGAAAAAGTTGTCGCTTTAAAATCTTTCTCCTCTCACATTCAAAATGTGCCCTCTAGTTTTTAACTCCCCCAGCCTAGAATTGGACCTTTTGCTACTCACTTTATCTATGCCCTTCACAATTTTATAAACCTCTGTGAGGTCACCCATCAGTTTCTTAAGCTCAAGTGAAAATGACCTAGCTAATTCAGGCCCTCCTTATAACTCAAACCCTCCAGTCGCAGCAACATCCTGATAAATTTTTTCTGAATCCTCTCCAATTTAATAATATCCTTCCCATCATAGGGTGATCAGAACTGTACACAGTATTCCAAACATAGCCTTACCAATGTCCTGTACAACCTCAAGATAATGTTCCAACACCTGTATTCAATGGCCTGAGCAATGAAAGCAAGTGTTCTAAACACCTTTGTAACCAGCCTGTCTATCTGTGATGCAACATTCAAAGAATTATGTACCTGAACCCCTCGGTCTCTCTGTCCAATACCTCTACCCAGAGCCATATCACTAGCTGCAAGTCCTTCCCTTATTCATTTTACCAAAATGTAATACCTCACATTTATTCAAATTAAACTCCATCTGCCACTCCTCAGCCCATTGGTCCTTTTGATCAATCCCTTTGTAATCTTAGATAATCCTCTTCACTGTCAACCATACTACCAATTTTAGTGTCATCCGCAAACTGACTAACCATGCCTCCTAAAATCTCATCCAAATCATTTATGTAAATAGCAAACCACAGAGGACCCAGCACCAATCCCTTTGGAACCCTTGCTGGTCACAAGCCTCCAATCTGAAAATCAACCCACCACCACCATCCTCTGTCTCCTAGAATCAAGCCAAGTTTGTATCCAGTTGGCAAGCTCTCCCTGAGTCCCATGTAATCTAACTTAGCAAATCAGTCTACCATGCGAAACCTTGTCAAAGGCTTCACTAAAATCCGTATAGACAATGTCTACTGTTCTGCCCTCATCTGTCTCTTTGATCTCATCCTCAAGTTTGAGAGACACAATTTGCCATGCACAAAGCCATGCTGACTATCTCTAATCAGTTCATGCCTCTGTAAATGTGCAGCAATCTCTGTATCCTCCATACAGTTCCCATTGAAGACAAAAATGGGGAGCAATTTCTTCTCCCACAGGGCAAGGAATCTGTGCAATTCTTTACCACAAAGGGTTCTCAAGAGTGGTCATGGCTGAGATAGACAGCTTTTAATCAGTAAGAGAAGCAAGGGTTGTGGGGAAATGGCAGAAAAGTGGAGTTGACAACTTTCAAATCAACCATGATCTCATTGAATAGTGGTACAGACTCGATGGGCTGAATGGCCTACTTCCACTCTTCCATTTGATGGTCTTATGGTGTCACACTTGAACAAGTCAGTACGTTTGTCTCTTTGGGACAAATTATATCAGAGGACAGGAGATGAGATGCTAGAAAAAGGATAGAGGGATAGCAATAAGTGGTTTTGTGAAGCTACAAGAAAACTCAGACTTGAAGTATGAATAAAACTTGTAAAACACTACATCCTGTTCAGAACTGTGGACAATAAGTAAGGACCTGCAGAAGAAAATAGAGATCTTTAAAATGTGAATACTAGGGTGTATGCTATAAATTCCACATTCAGGCCAAAACAGAAATGAGCAAAATTAACCATAAAACTGACCTCTTGTAAAGAAAACGTTAGTAATGGGACATGTGATCAGAGCTGCAAAGGGAGAGGTAGAGATCGAAAAACAGAAGTGGAGAACAGAAGAAAGAAAGGTGGCTATTGATGCAGTCGATGTCACAGAGTGGTTGCAGACGAGCTGCAGTGCATGTGAGAGAATGGTACCAGACAGATGAATGTGGTGTATCATGACAACAGCAGCAGAACAACGAAACTCCTTCCACAGACCTGAGTCACAAACACAGCAATTGTGAAACCGAAGAGTGGGTTGAAGCTGACAGGAAGGTTGAAGTGACACACATACCATTGGCAATACAGGAATTTCAGAGAATGTGGTGAATCCTCAAAATCCAAAGGTGAATGAAATTGAAGACGACTTCAATGAAGAGGAGAAAAGAACCTGGTTGAAAGCTGCTGAGTTTGCTACCCAATTCACTGCAAACTTAATGATAAATATTTCATGGTATTAAAATTAACAAAATGCCTGTTGAACTAGTTCTGGATGTTGGACAAGTTAGGAAAATAAATCAGCAATAGGTCAGATCGGTGATTGTGCGTCATTGAGTCCGAAAGAGATTATGCATATTTCCCTCCCATGCCTTTATATATTATATATATATTGTTTGGGTCAGTTTTCAATTAATATTTTTAACTCATTTTAATATCATAAAAACAGCTGAATGCCCTGGATACAGCTGGGAGCTCAAGACCATCCAGAACAAATTACCCTCAGGGCTGGCATTGCCTTGAAAGCTTTGCCACGTCACCATTTGTGTGCCGTGGCTACAGTGTGTACCATGCAATAAGAAAAGCATTGCAGAAACACACACAGACTTCTTTGACCACATTTCCCAAGCCTGAAACCTCAACCAACCAGAAGGACAAGAGCATCAGGCTGAGGGGTCCAAAACCAGCTACACGTTCCCCACCTAAGGAACGATATCACCGTTCCGTCAGTGACGCTGGGTAGAAATCCATGAAGTCCATCCCTAACAGGATTCTGGGCGTACCCTCAGCTCGAGACAGCTGCCTTTCATGATGCAACAAATGCGAATTTGTTGGAACACCTCACTGACTGTTAAGACATTATTGATCATTCGGAAACCATGAAAGTTGCTCTTCAAATAAATTTTCTCTTCGTGTTTTTATGTGTTCAGCTGTGTGAGGGGAAAACGTCAGAAACAGACTCTCCCAGTTTAACCATCTCCTGCAGTTTCTCAGCCAGTACCCTTCCCTTCTGCTCTGTCTGACTCAGCTTTTTGCTGCACCTTCAGGGAAACCGCAGTGAGAAACGTATTGTTTAGTTTTACAGGAAATGACTTGAAAACTGCTCCAGCAAATCGCATTAATATTTTACAGGACCAATATTTAATATTATAGAAACATAGAAAGATAAGAACAGGAGCTGCCCCTCCTTCAATAAGATTATGGCTGTGGTTTGGATTCCACATTCCCAACTACTTCCAATGACCTTTGACTTCCCTGCCCCAAAAGAATCTTTCTTCCTCTGTCTTAAGAATGCTCAGTGACCTCACACTCGCTGCCTTCTGAGGCAAAGAGTTTCAAAGTTACACAACCCTCTGAGAGGAAAAAGGTTTTGACTCCTCTCTGTCCTTTGGGCAGCCCGAGTTTTTAAACAGTTTCCCCTTGTTCTGGACTGAACTACATGAGAAAATATCCTTCCAATGTCGCCCTTGTCAAGACCATTGAGGATCTTATACAATTCAATGACATCACCTCTCCTTCTTTAAACCCCAATAGAAACACTGCCAGAACGCTCCTCAAAAGATAGCCAGCTCGGAGCAGAATATGTGGAAATTGGAATAAAAACGTCTGGAGGAACAGTACTTCATTTTCACTCAGGAGCTTTAAAGCCTTCGAGATTCAACATTAATTCCAACAATTTAAGAGCACAAACACTGCTGTCCATTCTGATGACCATAACCCCACGTGTCATTTGTATCTTGTTATCTTTGCTCTCAGTTGATCTGACCCTATTCTCTTTAAATTCAAATCGACTGCTTACGTGAATTTTATATCTCAATCTCTCTTGACCAGCATCAACTTTGTCTTTTGCAGTGGACACCTTCATCATCTGTTCCACTTCCGCCTTCCCCACCCTTATGGTTAATGGCATAAAAACCATAATTTTCCAGCCATCTCGTGTTCCAAGGAAGATCCTTTGGAGTCAAAATATTAACTCTGCTTCTCTCTCCACAGATGTTGTTAGACCTGCTGAGCACTTTGTGTTTTTTTTCAATGTCACAAAACAGCCAGCTCATTCAGGTGTCAAGCCAGTAAACCTCCTCCAAACTGCCTCTAATGTATTCATACACTTCCTTAAAACGGAGATCAAAACTGCACGTAGTATTAGAGAGACAGTAGGAACTGCAGATGCTGGAGAATCTGAGATAACAAGGTGTAGAGCTAGATGAACACAGCAGGCCAAGCAGCATCAGAGGAGCAGGGAAGTTGACGTTTCGGGTCTGGAAAATCCCTCACCTGTCGGAACAATTCTGTTTCATACCATTCAAATACAGTCTCCAGTAAGAATAAAGTTACAAATGGGATGGGACTGAGCAAAGTTTATTCCCATTTTGGCAAGAATAGGATTTTAAAAATCGCCGTCACTTACTTGTTGGAATTTGTCCCGAATCCAGGGATCATGAGCTGTGTGTAATGATGGTTGCATTAAGTGCCGTTTGCTTTCCCAATCAGGAAATACTGAGGCTTGAGCAGGAGCAAATGTCAATCACTAAGAGTGACGACACGGGGAGTGTCTGACATTGTATTATCTGGCAGCTAAATGCATTGCAAAGAGATATTGAAGAAATGTTTTTCTAGTTTTGAAATCTTGCACGGACATTTCAGACAGATGATTTCAGAAGTTAAAACACCCACATACTGAACATGATA
>NC_063344.1:68889724-68903636 GCF_021869965.1 Rhincodon typus | reverse complement strand
TATCATGTTCAGTATGTGGGTGTTTTAACTTCTGAAATCATCTGTCTGAAATGTCCGTGCAAGATTTCAAAACTAGAAAAACATTTCTTCAATATCTCTTTGCAATGCATTTAGCTGCCAGATAATACAATGTCAGACACTCCCCGTGTCGTCACTCTTAGTGATTGACATTTGCTCCTGCTCAAGCCTCAGTATTTCCTGATTGGGAAAGCAAACGGCACTTAATGCAACCATCATTACACACAGCTCATGATCCCTGGATTCAGGACAAATTCCAACAAGTAAATGACGGCGATTTTTAAAATCCGATTCTTGCCAAATTGGGAATGAACTTTGCTCAGTCCCATCCCATTTGTAACTTTATTCTTACTGGAGACTGTGTTTGAATGATATGAAACAGAATTGTTCCGACAGGTGAGACAACAAGGTGCAGGGCTGGATGAACACAGCAGACCAAGCAGCATCATAGGAGCAGAGAGGCTGACGTTTCGGGCCTAGACACTTCATCAGAAAAGGGGGAGGGGAAGGGGGTTCTGGAATAAATAGGGAGAGAGTGGGAGGCGGATAGAAGATGGATAGAGGAGAGGATAGGTGGAGAGGAAACAAACAGGTCGAAGAGGTGGGGATGGAGCCAGTAAAGGTGAGTGTAGGTGGGGAGTTAGGAAGGGGATAGGTCAGTCCAGGGAGGACGGACAGGTCAAGGGGGCAGGATGAGGTTAGTAGGTAGGAGATGGGGGTGCGGCTTGAGGTGGGAGGAGGGGATAGGTGGGAGGAAGAACAGGTTAGGGAGGCGGGGACGAGCTGGACTGGTTTTGGGATGCGGTAGGGGGAGGGGAGATTTTGAAGCTTGTGAAATCCACATTGATACCATTGGGCTGCAGGGTTCCCAAGCGGAATATGAGTTGCTGTTCCTGCAACCTTCGGATGGCATCGTTGTGGCACTGCAGGAGGCCCAGGATGGACATGTCGTCTGAGGAATGGGAGGGGAAGTTGAAATGGTTCGCGACTGGGAGGTGCAGTTGTTTATTGCGAACCGAGCGTAGGTGTTCTGCAAAGTGGTCCCTGAGCCTCCGCTTGGTTTCCCCGATGTAGAGGAAGCCACACCGGGTACAGCGGATGCAGTATACCACATTGGCAGATGTGCAGGTGAACATCTGCTTGATGTGGAAAGTCTTCTTGGGGCCTGGAATGGGGGTGAGGGAGGAGGTATGGGGGCAGGTGTAGCGCTTCCTGCGGTTGCAGGGAAAAGTGCCGGGTGTGGTGGGGCTGGAGGGGAGTGTGGAGTGGACAAGGGAGTCACGGAGAGAGTGGTCCCTCCGGAAAGCAGATAAGGGTGGGGAGGGAAAGATGTCTTTGGTGGTGGGGTCGGATTGCAGATGGCGGAAGTGTCGGAGGATGATGCGTTGGATCCGGAGGTTGGTGGGGTGGTACGTGAGGATGAGGGGGATTCTGTTTTGGTTCTTATTGCGTGGATGGGGTGTGAGGGATGAGTTGCGGGAGATGTGGGAGACACGGTTGAGGGCGTTCTCGACCACTGAGGGGGGGAAGTTACGGTCCTTGAAAAATGAGGACAACTGAGATGTACGGGAGTGGAATGCCTCATCCTGGGAGCAGATGCGGCGGAGGCGAAGGAATTGGGAATAGGGGATGGCATTTTTGCAGGAAGGTAGGTGGGAGGAGGAGTATTCTTGGTAGCTGTGGGAGTCGGTGGGCTTGAAATGAATATCGGTTTCTAGGTGGTTGCCCGAGATGGAGACAGAGAGGTCCAGGAAGGGGAGAGAGGTATTAGAGATGGTCCAGGTAAACTTAAGGTTGGGGTGGAAGGTGTTGGTGAAGTGGATGAACTGTTCGAGCTCCTCGTGGGAGCACGAGGCGTCGCCGATACAGTCATCAATGTAACGGAGGAAGAGGTGGGATTTAGGGCCAGTGTAGGTACGGAAGAGGGATTGTTCCACGTAACCTACAAAGAGGCAGGTGTAGCTTGGGCCCATGCGGGTACCCATGGCCACCCCCTTTGTCTGTAGGAAGTGGGAGGAATTGAAAGAGAAGTTGTTGAGGGTGAGGACGAGCTCAGCTAAGCGGATGAGGGTGTCAGTGGAGGGGGACTGGTCGGGCCTGCGGCACAGGAAGAAGCAGAGGGCCTTTAGGCCATCTGTCTGGGGAATGCAGGTGTAGAGGGACTGGACATCCATGGTAAAGATGAGGTGTTGGGGACCGGGGAATTGGAAGTTCTGGCGGAGGTGGAGGGCGTGGGTGGTGTCACGGACATAGGTAGGGAGTTCCTGGACCAAGGGGGAGAAAATGGAGTCCAGATAGTTGGAGATCAGTTCGGTGGGGCAGGAGCAGGCGGAGACAATGGGTCGACCAGGGCATTCAGGTTTGTGGATTTTGGGAAGGAGATAGAAGCGGGCAGTGTGAGGTTGGGGAACGATGAGGTTGGAGGCCGTGGATGGGAGGTCACCTGAGGTGATGAGGTTGTGGATGGTTTGGGAGATGATGGTTTGGTGCTCAGGGGTGGGGTCATGATCAAAGGGGCGGTAGGAGATGGTGTCGGAGAGTTGGCGTCTGGCCTCGGCGATGTAGAGGTCAGTGCGCCATACTACAACTGCGCCTCCCTTGTCTGCGGGTTTTATGGTGAGGTTGGAATTGGAGCGGAGGGAGCGGAGGGCTGCACGTTCTGCGGGGGAGAGGTTGGAGTGGGTGAGAGGGGTGGAGAGGTTGAGGCGATTGATGTCTCGACGGCAGTTGGAGATGAAGAGGTCGAGGGAGGGTAGGAGGCCTTGGGGTGGTGTCCAGGAGGAGGGGGTGTGTTGGAAGCGGGAGAAGGGGTCAGTAGAGGGAGGGTTAGGCTCGCGGTTGAAGAAGTAAGCGTGGAGGCGGAGGCGGCGGAAAAACTGCTTCAAAATCTCCCCTCCCCCTACCGCATCCCAAAACCCCGCTCATCCCCACCTCCCTAACCTGTTCTTCCTCCCACCTCAAGCCGCACCCCCATCTCCTACCTACTAACCTCATCCCGCCCCCTTGACCTGTCCATCCTCCCTGGACTGACCTATCCCCTCCCTAACTCCCCACCTACACTCACCTTTACTGGCTCCATCCCCACCTCTTCGACCTGTTTGTTTCCTCTCCACCTGTCCTCTCCTCTATCCATCTTCTATCTGCCTCCCACTCTCTCCCTATTTATTTCAGAACTCCCTTCCCCTCCCCCTTTTCTGACGAAGGGTCTAGGCCCGAAACGTCAGCCTTTCTGCTCCTATGATGCTGCTTGGCCTGCTGTGTTCATCCAGCCCTGCACCTTGTTGTCTCGGATTCTCCAGCATCTGCAGTTCCTACTATCTCTTGTTCTGACAGGTGAGAGGTTTTCGACAGCTGTATTCATATTTCTCAAATTTGTTCTTTCGGCCTTTAAGAAGATAGAAAGTGTGAATCTCCTGGACAGGTCAGAACTACTCATAAAATTATCCAAGCGTCTCGTAAGAGTGAGGAACCGAAAGAAATTAGTCCCAGTCAATAAGTCGTGTTGGAGAAATGAGACTGAAAATTGACCAACCCTAAGAACCTGATAACATCTCCCATCGAGTGTTGGCGGAAATTGCTACAGAGATATTGAAAGTATTGACGATCAGCTTTCAATATTCTGTTACTGCTGAGTGAGTTGGCAATAATCTGGCAGAGCGTAACTTGCGAAAATGTGAAGTTGTTTACTTTGACAGGAAGAATGACAAAGTCACACGATCTTTACTCATGGCTAAGTGACCCTGTGTTAATTAGATTATGAGATGCATAGATTGGGTTGACGGTCAGAATGTTTTTCCCAGAATTGAAATGTCTGAAGCTAGGAGGGACATGCATTTAAGGTGAGGGTGGCGGGATAAGTTCAAAGGAGATGTGAGAGGCAAGTCTTTTACACAGAGTGATAGGAGTGTCGAACGTGCTGTCAGGGGTAGAAGTGGAGGCAGATACTTTGGGGCATTTAAGAAACTTTTAGATAGGCAAATGAATAGGCAAAGAATAGAGGAACATGGACCAATGGCAGGCAGAAGGGATTAGTTTAATTTGGCATCATGTCCAGCACAGCATTATGGGCTGAAGGGCCCATTCCTGTGCTTTCATTTCTATGTTCTTTGTTCTAACATAAGAAATTGAAGTAGAACTGAGCCCAGCTCACCATTTAACAAGACCATGGCTGATCTTTCACAGGTCTCAAATCCTTTTTCATTCCAACCCCTCATAGCCAACTCCAAGTTTTTCAAATACCTACCTCCTCTTCCAATACTTTCAGTGATCCAACCTCTATAACTCTCTGAGCTTGGGAATTTTGGACACCCACTATCCTCCCAGAAAAGAAACTCCTTCACCTCTCATTTTTAATTGAGTGCTCTTTATTCTGTAACTATGTCCCTAGTTTGAATTACCCCCAATAGTGGAAACATCTTGATTGAATTCAGCTTTTCTAAATTTCTTATTTTTTTCCTTAATAAGGGACTCTAGCTTTTTCCTCAATGACAAATGTTATGCTAACTGGCCTAAAATTTTCAACTTTCTGACTCCTTCCTCGAATAGGGTCATCAAATCAGCAGTTTTCCAATTTGCTGGAATCCTCATGGATTCCATGAGTTCTTGAATATTTTGACAAATGCCTGTATTATCCCTGCAGCCTCCTCGTGACTTGTCTGCCTTTATTGTCATTTGTTTGTCAAGTACTTTTTCCCTCGTGACAGAGACTGTCATAAGAACCTTCCTCTCTTCAGCACCTTGCTAATCTGTGATCTTTTGGATGTTTATAAAGCCTTCTACTGTGACGACCAATGCAAAATAATGGTTGAAATTATCTGCCATTATCCCCATTATTAAATCCCTCGTTGCATCCTTCAAACAGTTCCACATTTACTTTAGCTATTCTCTTTATTTTTAGTTGCGGCAATTGCAAAATGTTTTTATGTTCCTCACCAATTTACTGCATAATTAATATTTTTCTCTCTTTATTAGCTTTCTCATCATCCACTGCTGAATCCTAAAAGATTCCCGATCCTCTGGCCTACCAAAAGAAGTTGCCACCTTCTATGCCTTGCTTTCTGATTGGGTAATCTCCTTGACTGCCTTTGTTAACCATGGGTAGTTCATTCTTCTCATCAAGTCCTTGTTTTTGACTGGAATAAATTTTTGCTGTGCGTTGTGAAATATCTGTTAAATGTCTGCCACTGCTCATCTACTGACATTCCTCTTCGATCTATTTTCCCAGCTGGCTTTCTTCCTACCTCTGTAATTGCCCCTATGTCAGTTGATGACATAGGTTTGAGACCTAGTTACTCTCCATCAAACTGACTTTGAAATTCTACCGTGGTGGATCACTACCCTCTAGATGGTCCTTAATTTTGAGATCTCTTATTAATCCTACTAGATCTAAAGTAGCCTGTTCCTGGGTCGGCTCTATAATTTCATCTTCCATGTTACACCTGCCCTGCTGACTTATCCACACACTATGCAGATTAAAATTACCTATGATAATTGTGGTGTCCTTCTTGCACAACTCTATCATTTCCAATTTCATACTTTACTGTGAGGTAATTCTCCAGTGGTGTAGGGACCACTCCCACCTGTGATTTTGTTCTCTTGCCAATCTTTATTTCCTCCCAAACTGCTTCCCCATCATGATCTATTGTATGTAGATCACTATTCACCACTACATTGATACCTTCCCTGCTCCTTGTTGCCAATTCTTATGGAATGTCAAAAATGTTTGAATATTGAGTTCCCAATCCTGGTCACCTTAAAACCATGTCTCTCCGATACCAACAAGCCCCAGTTACTTATTTCTAATTGATTCATCAACTCATCTATCTTGTTCAAATGCTGCTTACATTCAAGTACAGAGCCTTAAGCTTTGAATTTTTACCTTTATCAATCTTTCATCCTAATTTCTGCGGCACTTTTCTGCAAATATTTCTCCCCTTCCTGTCACACTCACTTGCTTCTTAAATACCCTGTACCTCTGCTCTTTTGTTTCTTTTTGAGTTTGTTTTACTTCCTTACATTAGAATCCTTCCTCCCTCCAAATAATAATTAGTTTAAAGCCCTACCTATAACCCTAGTTATATGATTCACCAGGAACAGGATTCAGGTCCCAGCAAGGTTCAAATGAGGCCTGTCCCAGTAAAACAGCTCTCTCCTGAACCCAACACCTGGTGTCAATGCCCCATGCATTGGAGCCCATTTCTTGCACACCAACCTCTGAGTCACACCCTATGCCAATTTGCATGTGTCTCAGGTAGTAATCCAGAATTTATAACCATTGTGAATTCCTTTTGTTTTGGCCCCAGACGTTTTGTAATTTGTAGCCTCTTTCCTCTTCCTACCCTGGATACCGCATGCTTATCAGACACTGTCAGATATGGTGACAGTCTCTGAAACCAATTCCACAGGTCAGTTATTGAAATAAAACACCATATTCAGCAGCATTTATTTCATTTTCTCCCCATTTGGAAAGGGTTACAGCAGGACATTGATTGCTGCTGCAATGCAAATATCTCAGTTACACTGATGTCTGTCTCATTCTGTATACACGTCTTTTTTTTCAACCATGTTCAGAATGTGGGCATTTTACCTCCTGCAATTGCCTAATGCATAAATCCCTGTAGTGTTTCAGAAAAATAAAACTATCTTCTAATCACCCTGCTCTGAGATGTTGTTGCACACCTGTGGAGCAGGTTGGACTTGAACCCAGGACTCCTGGTTCAGAATTAGGGAGACAATGACCTCATGGTATTATTGCTGGACTGTTAAACCAGAGATCCTGATAATATTCTGGGGACTTGGTTTGAATCCTGCCATGGCAGAGGGTGGAATTTAAATGCAATAACAAATTAGAAGTAAGAGTTTAATGATGACCATGAATCCATTGTCAATTGTTGGGGGAAAAGCCCATCTGGTTCACTAATATCCCTTTGGGAAAGAAAATGCCATCCTTCTCTGGTCTGGCCTATATGTGACTCCAGACCCACAGAACTGTTGTGGACTCTTAATTGCCCTCTCGGCAATTAGGGATGGGCAATAAATGCTGGCTTAGTCAGTGACACCCTCACAAATGCTAGCCAGCAATGCTCTTATCCCATAAATATATAAATAAACACTACCACTGCACCACACAAGCCCAAAAACTGTCCAAAGACCTGTTTTATTTTCTCTATTCATTGCAGGATGTGGTCATCACTGGCAGGCCAGCATTTCTTGCCCATCCCTAGTTGCCCTTGAGAAGGTGATGGTTAGCTGCCTTCTTGAACCACTGCATTCCTCCTGCTGTGGGTAGACCGACAATGCTATTAGGGAGGGAATTCCAGGATTATGACTCAGCGACAGTGAAGGAATGGCGATATATTTCCAAGTCAGGATGGTGAGTGACTTGGAGGGGAACTTGGAAGTGGTGGTGTTCCCATATGTCTGATGCCTTTGTCCTTCTAGATGGAAGTGGTCGTGGGTTTGGAAGGTGCTGTTTGAGGATCTTTGGTGAATTTCTGCAGTGCATTTGTAGATAGTACACACTGCTGCTACTGAGCGTCGGTGGTGGAGGGAGTGAATGCTTGTGGATGTAGTGCCAATCAAGCGGGCTGCTTTGTCCTGGATGGTGTCAAGCTTCTTAAGTGTTATTGGGGCTTCACTCATCCAGGCAAGTGGGGAGTATTCCATCACACTCCTGACTTGTGCCTTGTAGATGGTGGACAGACTTTGAGGAGTCAGGAGGTGAGTTACTCGCCGCAGTATTCCCAGCTTCTGGCCTGCTCTTGTAGCCACTGTGTTAATGTGGTGAGTCCAGTTGAGTTTCCAGTCAATGGTAACCCCCAGGATGTTGATAGTGGGGGATTCAGTGATGGTAACACCATTGAATGTCAAGGGACGTTGGTTAGATTCTCTCTTATTAGTGATGCTCATAGCCTGGCATTTGTGTGCCATGAATGTCACTTGCCACTTGTCAGCCCAAGCCTGGATATTGTCCAGATCTTGTTGCATGTGAACATGGACTGCTTCAGTATCTGAGGAGTCAGGAATGGTGCTGAACATTGTGCAATCATCGGCGAACATCCCCACTTCTGACCTTATGATGGAGGGAAGGTCATTGATGAAGCAGCTGAAGACGGTTGGGCCTAGGACACTACCCTGAGGTGAGATGACTGACCTCCCACAACCACGACCATCTTCCTATGTGTCAAGTATGACTCCAACCACTGGAGCATTTGCCCCCGATACCCATTGGTTCCAGTTTTGCTAGGGCTCCTTGATGCCACACTCAGTCGAATGCAGCCATGATATCAAGGGCTGTCACTCTCATCTCACCTCTGGAATTCAGCTCTTTTGTTCATGTTTGAACCAAGGCTGTAATGAGATCAGGAGCTGAGCGGCCCTGGTGGAACCCAAACTGGGCGTCACTGAGCAGGTTATTTCTGAGCAGGTGCTGCTTGATAGCACTGTTACTGACACCTTCCATCATTTTACTGATGACTGAGAATAGACTGATGGGGCGGTAATTGACCGGGTTGGATTTGTCCTGCTTTTTGTGCACAGGATATACCTGGGCAATTTTCCACATTGTCGGGTAGATACCAGTGTTATAACTGCACTGGAACAGCTTGGCTAGGGGAGTGGCAAGTTCTGGAGCGCAAGTCTTCAGTACTATTGCCGGAGTGTTGCCAGGGCCCGTAGCCTTTGTAGTATCCAGTGTCTCCAACTGTTTTTTGATATCACGTAGAGTGAATCAAATTGGCCAAAGACTGGTATCTCTAATGCTGGGGATCACTGGAGGATGCCGAGATGGAACACCCACTTGGCACTTCTGGCTGAAGATTGCTGCAAATGCTTCAGCCTTATCTTTTGCACGGATGTGCTATGCTCTCCATCATTGAGGATGGGGATATTTGTGGAGCTTCATCCTCCAGGGAGTTGTTTGATTGTCCACCACCATTCACAACTGGATGTGGAAGGACTGCAGAGCTTAGATCTGATCCATTGGTTGTAGGATTGCTTAGCTCTGTCTGTCACTTGCTGCTTTCGCTGTTTGGTGTGCAAGTAGTCCTGTTTGGTGGCTTCACCAGGTTGACCTACACGTGCTGCTCCTGGCATGCCCTCCTGCACTCTTCATTGAACCAGGGTTGATCCCCTGGTTTGATGGTAATGGTTGAGTGGGGGATATGCCGGGCCATGAGGTTACAGATTGTGCTGGAGTACAATTCTGCTGCTGTTGATGGCCCACAGCGCTTGATGGATGCCCAGTCTTGAGTTGCTAGATCTATGCGAAGTCTGTCCCATCTAGCACGATGATAGTGCCACACAACACGATGGAGGTTGTTCTCAATGTGAAGGCGGGACTTCGTCTCCACAAGAACTGTGCGTTGGTCACTCTTACCGATACTGTCATGGGCAGATGCAACTGCAGCTGGCAGATTGGTAAGGATGAGGTCAAGTATGTTTTTCCCTCTTGTTGGTTCCCTCACCACCTGCCACAGACCCAGTCTAGCAGCTATGTCCTTTAGGACCCAACCAGCTCAATCTGTAGTACTGCTGCTGAGCCACTCTTGGTGGTGGACATTGAAATCCCCCACCCAGAGTACATTTTGTGTCCTTACCATCCTCAGTGCTTCCTCTAAGTGTTGTTCAACATTGAGGAGTACTGATTCATCAGCTGAGGGAGGACGGTATGTGGTAATCAGCAGGAGGTTTCCTTGCCCATGTTTAACTTGAAGCCATGAGATCATGAGGTCTGGAGTCAATGTTGAGGACTCCTAGAGCACCACCCTCCTGACTGACTACCACTATGCTGCCCCCTCTGCTGGATCTGTCCTGCCAGTGGGACAGGACATATCCAGGGATGGTGATGGTGGTGTCTGGGACATTGTCTGTAAGGTATGATTCTGTGAGTATGACTATGTCAGGCTGTTGCTTGACTAGTCTATGAGACAGCTTTTCCGATTTTGGCACTAACCCCCAGATGTTAGTGAGGAGGACTTTGCATGGTCGACAGGGCCAATCTGCCGTTGTCTTTTCCGGTGCCTAGGTCGAAGCCAGGTGATCCATCCAGTTTCATTTCTTTGAGTCTTTGTAGCAATTGGTATAACTGGCCACTTCAGAGTGCAGGTGATCGTCAACCACATTGCTGTGGGTCTGGAGTCACACATAGGCTGGACCAGATGAGGGTGGCAGATTTCCTCCCCAGAGGCAGCATTTATTGCCCATCCATAATTGCTCAGACAGCAGTTGAGAGTCAACCACACATTGATGTGGGCCTGGAGTCACGTGTAGGCCAGACCAGGTAAGGATGGCAGATTCCTTCCCTAAAGGACATTAGTGACCCAGATGGGTTTTTCTGACAATCAATAATCAACAATGGATTCATGGTCATCACTAGATTCTTAATTCCACATATTTATTGAATTCAAATTCCACTATCTGCCATGGCGAGATTCGAACCTTGGTCCCCAGAACATTATCTGGGTTGCTGGATTAACAGTCCAGCGATAATACCACTAGGCCATTGCCTATCCTGAAGGGCATTGTTCCCTTTATCAGAAAAATCTTTACAACCGAATTTCCTTATGCAATGACACACCTGATGTAAACCTTTCCGTCTACATTCACACACCCAGTCGACTCCTGAATGTGAAAGCAACTTCTTCCTGCTCAGTTCATCGTACAAAACAGCACACTCTCTGAGTCAATTCATCTGGTAGGTGAGAACCACCTTAAAATTCTTCCTCTGTCACATTGTCAGGATATTCTTGTTATATTGGAAAGGCAGTTGTTCTTTTTATTCTTATTTTTTGTTCTAATTAGAGAACAGTCCTGGGAATAATATAGATTAGACAAAATCAGACAACGCAAGCAATTATGTTTGGCAGTATTGTCCTTATTGTTCTTTCAGTGTTTCACAAGATATAAATTATGAGACTGCTAAACTGATTAGAGCCAATCATACATTGATTGTTGAGCCAGTACAATGTAATGTTAAATACGTGTGATTTTATAAAAGAAACAGGGACAGTTTTCAATGTTGGTTTCTTTAAAACTAAACAATCAGCTTCTCACTGAGGTTTCCCTGAAGGTGCAGTGAGCAACTCAGTCAGGCAGAGCAGCAGGGAGTGGCATTTTCTGAAAAACAGCAAGAGATGGTTAAACTGGAAGAGTTCATTTGTGGCATTTCCAATCCCTGTTTGATCACAAAAAGATAAGAAGAATGGAAGAAAGGATTCAATGTAAAATTTAAAAAATGGAAAGTGCTGAAGACACTCAGCAGGTCAGAGAGCTTCTCATGACGAGAGAGAGAGAGACACATTGAGTCCCATGACTCTTCTTTGGAACTGCAGAGGGCTGGAAATGATGGGATTTCTGTTGTTGACAAAGGGGAGGAGGAGCGAGTGGAACAGACGCTAAGTGTGCCCTGAGTGTGCCTCTCCTCCTTGGTCAGTAAAGTAAATACCAGCAAATTGGCCAGCCCTTTGCAATTCTGAACAAGAGTCAGACCTGCCTGGAAACATTAACTCTGTTTCTCTCTACTGTTGCTACCTGACCTGCTGAGTTCATCCAGCATTTTTTGTTTGTGCCTTTGCACCCAGCACCTTTCTGCTGCTGAAGTGAATGTTTTATTTTATATCCATTCACCCATATCAGGAGTTATGACGTTGCTGGAATGTCTTTTAATCTTTTGTTTGTTCATTCATGGGATGTGGGAGTCATTGGTTGGGCCAGCATTTATTGCCTGTTTCCTAATTGCCCATCGTCTGACTTGTTTGGGCAATTTCATGGGGCAGGTAAGAGTTAACCACATTGTTGTGGCTCTTGAGCCACATGTAGGCCAGATCAGGGAAGGACAGCTTTGAAGGACATTAGTGAACCTGATGGTCTTTTCATTTGGTTAGCTTTTAATTCCAGATTGTTTTTTACAGAATTGAAATTTCACCATCTGTCTTGGTGAGATTTGAGCCCATGGCCCCAGAACATTAACCTGGGGTTCTGGATTATAAGCCCAGTGTCCGATCTCTTGCCTTATGGCATGCTGCAACCTGCGTGCTGTAGATACACCCAGAATCCTGTGAGGAAGAGTCTCCAGGAGTTTGAACCAACTATGTAGAAGGAACAGTGAGGATTCCAAGTCGGGATTGTGTCTACTGGGGAGAAACTTGCAGCTGGTGGTGTTCCCATGTCCTTGGAGTTGGTTGTGGTAGCTAGTTTGGAAGATGCAATGAGGGGAAGCTTTGTGTATTTCTGCAGTGTACTTTGCAGATGGTACACACAGCGGCCATGGAACACCAATAGTGGTGTGTGAGCGTGTTCAAGTTGGTGCCAATCAGTTTGTTCTGGATGGTGTGGGCTTCCTTCCTGTGCGCAGTGCACTCGGCTATTTCTTGATATCACATGGAGTATATATTGTTCCATTTATTGTGGGGTTGCTGTTGGCGCTAGTTGGGAAAGACTAATTAATTCCAGCTAAAAGTAATTCTTTAGGGAGAATTTATGTGTGCAGATACGTCCTTCAACAACTGCAGTTCGACAGTTCAAACCTCAACTTGAGGTCAAAGAACTTAAATCATTGAGTTTCTCGCAATGATAACTTGCATTTATGACTCTTCTCCAATTGACTTCACTGCCCACCTTTAATTTTGGCACCAACAAAAGGAGAAACATCCACCCATCAATTCCATTTCTCTCTTTACCGATGCTGCCAAACCTGCTGAGCTGTTCCACATTGGCAACTTTTATTCTGATTTCCAGCAACCAATGCATTTTGCTTTTGTATTCATAATTGATCTTTGACAAAGATATGACTGTATAATATCACAACTGGACTATTTTACTTCTAAGTCATTCTTTCTGTTCACAGGGATCATTGAAAAATCATCTCCAGTGATGAAAAGGTGTCAGGCATTCACGTTAATTTTCCTAACACTAATATTTGTCATCTTCCTTTTCATAAGTCCCTCATTTGATAACGTTTTATTTAGAGTGAATGAGTTTACAATCATACTGGCAAACCACTTGCCCAAAATAGCCTCCGTTGGCCAAACAAATTCGGTCATGTCTGGTCAGGTCACCCCTGAAAACACAGTGACTGTGAGGCGCCCACACCCAACCACAGAGCCTGGAATTATGTTTTTACAGACCTCCAGTGAACTAAACCCTTCCCCATTGGTCATGTGCAGCATCGAATCAGCAGCTAGACTAAACCCAAACAAACCAGTTTATTTTTTCATGAAAGCGTTCAATGGGAGTGTATCCGAGTATCAAGAACCTGAGTACAAAGGCATTCCTCTGCTTTCTTCATTAAAGAATGTGGTCATCTTGCCCTTGAATCCTAAAGAATTATTCAGCGACACACCCTTGGCTGGATGGTATGAGAAGGTAAGGAATTGTACAGAGCTAGCTGCTTGATTTGTGGATGGAGAAGCTGCTGTTGGTCATGAAAATAACAAATGAAATAGTAAACTCTACACTGATGAACTAAATCCCAGTTTCTATACATATGATAATGATAATTGGATTGGTATTCCTGTGGGTTTTAGATTGGATTTCAGTTTCAGGGTCCAGGCAAATCTGAGAGAAGACTTGGATCATTTCCTTTCTGAAAGTCAATGTTTATCTCAATGATTCAGACTGCACTTTGTTCATTAATGGTTGGGTCTGTTAATTTTGAAGATCCCAGTCCACTATAGAACACTATACCAGTTCATTTTACACCTATGTTCTTTTGAAATTACTCCATTCATTTAAGCACAGACGGTGTGGCTTAGACAGTAGATGTCAGGGGAACCATTCCCAGGAGGGTGGTAGCAGTTTTAATTGGTGACTCAACTAGTTAATCGTGACACAGAGCTGGAGGGGAACCAGGATCAAATTTTTTCTTTATCAGTTAAACAGGGAGCTGGTCAGTTAG
>NC_063344.1:68882932-68889224 GCF_021869965.1 Rhincodon typus | reverse complement strand
GGAAGAAATGAGAGAAACCAATTCACCCATCCTTCCCTCCTCATTTGGTTCTAACGAAAATGGGGCTCATTCAGGATAGCTCCCATGGATTAATTGGAGTATGGAGAATTAATTCTTCCCTTCAAGGCTATTTTTTAAAATCTGGCAAGAGGATTTGTCTCTTTTGTAATGCTACAGTGCTAAGATGTCCACACCTGATTGAGTTATCTTTCAGAGGAAAATCAAAATGACCTGAAGGAGTTATTACAATCACATGGAGAGATATGTGGGAATAAGCAGGAGGAAGAGCATCCAGCAGAGGGCGACCGAGAGGGAGAGGCATCACTTTGGCACATATATTACAGCCTGGAAGCAATCACCTGCTTTGAAGAGTGGATTGTTGTGGGCCTAGTACCAAGGAGTGCTTAAGTATCAAATATTATATCACTGTAGTGTTTCCCTCACTCTCTCTTCCTCTATAAACAAAACAGAAAAGGGAAGGGAGATGTGCTATTGAAAATTTGCTGGTAGCTGAGTGATAGATAAGGAGATGGTTTGAGGGGTGTTGGTGAGCCATGGCTTAGCCAAAAAATGTAGCTAAGCTCAGGTAAAGTTCTTGTAACTTTCCTCTTTAGTTGTTGAGGTGGTAGTTAGGGCAGTGGCACATTTCTCCTGCAGGATGTGGGAGCTCAGGGAGACTTCCAACGTCCCTGATGACTACACCCATGGGAAGAGCACCCAGCTGCAGCTCCTGGGAGACTGTGTTAGGGAGCCAGAGATGGATGCATTTGGAATCATCTGAGATGTTGAGCGCGTCATAGATAAGAGTTTTAGTGAGGTTGTCATACCTAAGGTGCAGGCAGAGAGTAGCTGGGTGGCCACCAGGAAATGCAAAGGGAGTAAGCAGAGACAGCAGGAATCCCCTGTGGCCATTCCCCTCGAAAACAAGTATATCGTTTTGGATACTGTTCAGGGGGATGACTGTTCAGGGGAAAGCACCAGTAGCCAGGTCGGTGGCACTGCGACTGGCTCTGGGGCACAGCGGGAAAGAATAAAGGTAAACAGGACCTTAGTGTTAGGAGACCTGATAGTTAGGGGGACAGACAGGAGATTCAGTGGCTACAGATAGTAATCCAGGTTGGTGTGTTGCTTCCTGGGTACCAGAGTCCAGGATGTCTCGGGTCATTTGTAGAAATAGGGATGAGGTCCTGTGGAGAGATTATAGAGAGCTAGGAATAAAGTTAAAAACCAGGACATCGACGGTGGTAATCTCCAGATTACTTCCAGTGCCATACGCTGGTGACGGTAAGAACAGGGTGATATGGCAGATGAATGTGTGTCTAAAGGTGCAGGTGCTTTCGGTGAGACAGAACTGGTGGAAAGAGGGAAGGGGGAGTTGCATTTTTGATTCAGGGGAGTATGACAGCAGGAGTCAGAGATGAAATAATTCATCCAGTGAGGCTTTGTGAGTGGATCTAGGAAATGAGGGAATGGTGATGTTATTGGGGTTGTACAATAGACCTCCAAATAGCCAATGGGAATTAGAGGAACAAGTATGCCGGAAGACTGGGGAGACTTGCAGAAGCAAAAGGGTTGGCATAGTGGGGGATTTTGATTTTCCTAACATAGACGAGGACTGTCATAGTGTTAAGGGCTTAAATGTGGTGGAATTTGTCAAATGTGTTCAGGAAAGTTTCCTCAAGCAGTATACAGAGGGTCCTACTTGGGAAGGGACAAAACTTGAACTACTCTTGGGAAATAGGACAGGACAGGTGACTGAGGTGACAGTGGGGGAGCACTCTGGGACCAGTGACCATAGTTCTATTAATTTTAAAATAGTTCTGGAGAGGGACCAAACTGGTCCACACATTTAAGTTCTAAATTGGGACAAGGTGAATTTTGTTGGAAGTAGACAGGAGCTTGCAGGGAATGATTTGGAATAGTTTGCTTGCAGGCAAAGGGACCTCTGGCAAATGGGAGGCCTTTAAAAGTATGATAACTAGAGTTCAAGGTCTATATGTTCCTGTGAGGGTGAAGGGCAAGGTTCATGGGAGTGGGGAGCCCTGGATGCCAAGAGATATTGAGGCTTTGACCAGAAAAAAAAGGCGGCATGGCTCAGGTATAGCCACCTGGGATAGAGAGAATCCCTGGAAGTATACAGAGGATACAGGAGTTTACTGAAGAAGGAAATCAGCAGGGTGAAAAGGAGGCACAAGTTAGCTTTGGCTGCGAAGATTAGGGTGAATCTGAAGAGATTCTTTAAGTATATTAAAGGAGAAAGAATAATTAGAGACAGAATAGGACCCCTCAAGGACCAAAGTGGACATGTATGTGTGGAACCGCAGGAGATGGGTGAATGAATATTTCTTCTCTGTGTTTGTCGTGGAGAAAGACATGAAGACTTGGAAACTTGGCGAAGTTAGTGGTGATATCTTGGGGACAGTCCATATCACAGTAAAGGAGGCGTTGGAAATATTAAAATGTGTGAAGGTGGATACATCTCCTGCTCCTGATCAGATATATCCAAGGACGCTGCAAGAGGCTAGAGAAGAAATTGTGGACACCCTGGCTCATATATTTGCATCATCGTTAGCCACATGTGATGTCCTGGAAGACTGGAGGGTAGTGAATGTTGTGCTCTTATTCAAGAAGGGCTGCAAAGAAAAACCTGGGAATTATAGACCAATGAGCCTAACATCTGTGGTAGGTACATTTTACTTGAGAAGATTCTGAGGGATAAGATATACATGCATCTGGAAAGACAAGGTTTGATTAGGAGTAGTCAGCATGGCTTTCTGCGTGGGAGATCATGCTGTACTGAGCAGGGCAATCTCTGAGAGCCTCACGCTCCTCAGGGATATGATCACCCACATGCAGGGCAGTGGGCTGGATGCCTGCCTCATCAGCCTGGAGCAGGAGAAGGCCTTTGACAGGATAGCATACACATACGTGTGAGACATTCTCTCCAAAATGGCTTTGAGGAGGGAATCTGCAATTGGATCCGACTACTCTACATTGCCATCATTAGTGTAGTCTCCATCAATAGGTGGGAATCAGAAAGCTTCCTGATCAGATCCAGAGTCAGACAGGGCTGCCCACTCTCTCCTGCCTTGTTTGTGTGTTGTATACAAATTTTTGCTGAGTCCATCAGGAAGGATATGAGCCTGAGAGGGATGACTATCCCAGGCAGCGGATGCCCGCAGGTCAAAGCCTCCCTGTCCATGGATGAAGTCACCTTTTTCTGCTCAGATCTGCTGTCAGTGCACAGACTTATGAGCATCTACGACCAGTTCGAACTGGCTTTGAGAGCCCAGGTAACTGAAGGCAAGAGCGAAACTATGTTCTTTGGGAGCTGGGCTGACTGATCCTTCATTCCCTTCACCATTAGGACAGATTACCTGAAGGTGTTGGGAATATGGTTCAGAGGGCCCAGGACACGCACAAAATCTTGAGGGAAGTGCATCGCCAAAGTGAAGCAGAAACATATCTTTCGGGAGCATTGCTCCCTCTCTTGGGTGGAGTCAAATTCCAATGTTATTGTTTATTTACTTGATCTGCACTGTACAGAACCAAACTGTATTTGTGACAATGTGTATACATACAAAGAGATTTTTCATGAATAATGTATATTTTTGAAATAAAAAAGTCAATTTTCTTCGAGATACAAGAGCATCTGTCAATATCATGGAGACAAAAATGTTGAATGTACCCCAGGACCATCTCGTTCTCTGTAAACCAGGGAAATCTTTCCTTACAAACAGTGACAATTCAGAATTGTGAAATGCCAGTTTCATTCACAGGCACCAGAATGAACACAGACCCCAAATATGATACAGAATATAGTCACATGCTTATCAGTTTCCACCCAGGAACAGGTCTGCACATGGATGCAGTCACATACACAGTTCATACATGTACCAGAAACATTCTCAGTTGTACGGTGATCACTTCACTGGTGTCAACAACATGAAAGGTGTCGTGTACAAATTGTCTGTTGATCCCAATCTGCCATTGGGCCATTTTCAGGACAATCTCCTCCAACAGCATTGTCCAGAGCTGACCAGAAAGCAGCTTATTCCCCAACTGATCATGTGCATTGAAGCAGGTTAATGAATGACCTCCCAGCAAAGAAGCCTCTAGATGGCAGTAATCATCACATGGCTAAATTTGGCTTTTAGTTTGAGGGAGAGAACGGTGAGTGGAACGCGTCCATGTCTAGTATAAATGACAAATTAATGTGAATATTTGAAGAATACAAGAAGATAAACAACAGCAATCACAAGGTTAAGGAGATCAGGAGTGGCAAAGGTGATCGGGAAAACATGTTAAAAGTGTGAGAATAGTGAAACAGTGGCAGATATTTGAGGAAACATTCATAATTCAGCAAAGATTTCCAACACCGTGAAGATGAGTAGGCCAGAAAATTGCACAGATTTCAGAAATCAACAAAGGTTGATGAAAGTAATATGATGAGGAAGAAATTAGAGCATGATAGAAAGCTGGCTCGAAATATGAAAATGGCAGTAACTACCTAAATATTTAAAAAGAAAGAGAGTCACCAAAGTGAATGTTTGAAACACAGAGACTGCAGAATAAATAAAAGGAAACGAGGAAATAGCTCTGTTCACTCTCAAAGACACAAAGGACATCCAAGAATTCTTAAAACACCAAGAGCTAAAGAGGAGGGATGACCATAAGCCAATCATAGTTACGAGGGACAAGATACTGGGAAAACTGTCAGGATTAAAGATTGACAAATACCCTGGACTTGATGGCTTTTAACCCAGAGTCTCAAGCGAAGTGGCTGCAGAGATAATAGCAGCACTTATGAACTTCCAAAACTCCCTAGCCTCTGGAGACTCCCAATGGACAAGACAAGAGAAGAGTGAGACAGGAAGCAGGAAAATACAAGTCAGGGAGACTGAGGTCTGCTGTTAGGAAAATGCTCAAACCCATTTTTAAAGAGATAACAGAAAGGCATTTAGAAAATCATAATAAAATCAGGCAGGGTCAACATGGTGAAGGAGAGAAAGTGTTTTCCAATTGATAGAATACTTTGAGGAAGTACTAAGCAACATCGACAAATGGGAACATGTGGCTGTAGTATGCTTAGATTTCAAAGTAGAATTTGACACAATGTCACATTAAAGGTTACTTATCCAAGAAGAAGGGCATGGTGTAGGCCAGGGGTTAACGTATTGCTGTGGATAGAGGACTGGTCACAGGCGGACTTCACCTGAGGAAGGAGCAGTGCTATGAAAGCTTGTGATTTGAAATAAACCTGTTAGATTATAACCTGATGTCATGTGACTTCTGACAATGTGGGAGAATGTGAACTTGTCCACGTTGGAAGAATTGAGAAGCAGCATTTTATTTGAATGGAGGGAAATTGCAGAACTTCTGTGAAATAGAGGGACCTGGTCTCCTGATACATGAATCACAAAATGCTGGTTTGCAGGTGCAGCAAGTGATGGAGAAGGAAAGAGCAATGTTGGTATTAGCTGTAAGACAACTGACTACAGTAGTAGGAATGTTATTCCACAGCTGTACAAGATGTTGGTGTGACCTTATTGAGAGCACAGTCTACAATTTTGACTTTGTCACTTAGGAAGGATACATTTGCACTGGAAGCAGTTCAGGGAACAGTCATTTGACTGATTCCTGTGATGAAGGGGTTATGTTAGGAGGAAAGGTTGTGCAATTTGAGAGTAACCCATTGGGGTTTAAATGAACAATAGGTCACCTACCATCAACACATGAGGCTTAATAGTGTGGATACTGAGAGGATAGTTCCTCTTGTGGAGGAGACAAAAACATGGGGACACAGTTTAAAATTGAGGGATCTCCCATTTAAGACTGTGGTGAGGAGGATGTTTTTCTCTCAGAGGGTTGTTCAAAAGTGAAATGCTTTCCCCCAAATAGCAGTTGGTGCTGGGGGATTGAATATGTTCAATGATCAATATGATCGACTTTTGATCAGAAGTGGGTCACGTGCTGTTGACTGTTGACAGGAAAAGGGAACATTGAGGGCACCATCAGTCCAACCACAATGCTAGTGAGTGGTGGAGCAAGCTGGAGGGGCTTAGGGGCCGACACTTACCCTGAATTTTTCTGTTCTTATCTTTCTGTACTTGCGTAATTTCAGGAGACTGAGAGAAACAGGGAATGAAGTATAAGGGTGATACGATCTTGACCATTTTGATAAAGCTGGGGATAAACCTGACCCTTGGGTCTCACATATGTAAGTCTTGAAGAAATCCAACTGCAAGAACCAGGTTAGAATCTGTGTTGAATCAGAGATAGTAGGAACTGC
>NC_063344.1:68868184-68882532 GCF_021869965.1 Rhincodon typus | reverse complement strand
TTCCTTCTGGAAAGTGCCTTTGCAAAGGAAGTCTGCAGAGAGATACAGTTGTTTTTGTTGAAGTTCGTCCAAACCAGCTCTGTGACACAGGACTCTGTGCTCTACGGTCTGTTCCCCAGGACGCACACGGAGACAAGCATTGACTGCAGCTGGTGGACCATCAAATCAGTGAAAGATGCTCTTTGGTCTGCCAGAAACTCGTTGGTCTTCCAGAACTTGGAGTTGATCCTGACTGAGTGTTGCAGACTGGCACATTCCAAGGAATGCACTAAAGCTTGGGGCAGCTGCTGCCAAGGTGCAGTGGGGTAAGTTTTTCTGCTGAAGGTAAATGAGGGTCTGCTCAGTTATTGAATGCTATATTTGCCTCAATGCATTAAGTGGTGCTGTGGATTTTTGTAGCTGCAGAGAAAATCAAATTCCACTGTTTGTTTATTTGTTATATGCGAAGAGTTTAGAAAACTGCTTTAGTACCTGTGTGAGTGCATCAAGATAATTTTTTATGAATGAAGTATATTTTTACAAAAAGAAATCAAATGAGCAACAAAACAAGTTGAGATGTCACGAGTCTTGAGATGGAATTAAGAAACTTCGAAGACCTGATCAAAGTAACAAGCAAAATCCCTCACATCCTACAAGATCTTCACAAGATACAAAATGAGCCTTACTATTAACAACGACATCTGATCTCATGTTCTGCAACAATTGCAATGTCCATAGCAGTTCATTGAGGGAATATGTTGTCAATATAACACGTGAAGGTCACCAGGCAATTGGATGGATACAAAAGGGACAACAATGCTCAGTGTGGATGACACACCAGCTTAGGTCTTCAAAGCACAGTAAACACCATTCATGATCATTGAATGCAATGCTGACATCGATAACTCGGATGGAGCAAATGAGTGAACTGAGACAGAGCCTGATGTGAGATGCTATCTTTTGCAGGAGACAAAATGTGTACTACATTTAATGCATGAATTTATGTGCTTTTTATTTAACTTATTTTTCCGAACAACCTGTTCAAAGATCTTATTACATGCCTCTGGAGCAGGCGGTTTTTGAATTTAGTCCTCCTGGTCCGGGGTAACGACACAACCACCGTTCCACAAGAGTGCCTCCAACAAGAATAGCATTTTTAAAATTTAACCTATGTTTCTTATCAGCCTATTCAGAGATGTCATTGCACAACTCTTGGAGCAGGTGGGACTTAGAACATAGAACTGTAACAGCACTGGAGTAGGCCCTTCAGCCCATGATATTGTGCAAACATGAAACCAGGGTACCTGGTCCAGGAGTAAAGACACTACCACCATTCGACACGTGGGCCCCTATTAATAATGGCCTTTTTTAAAAAAATTACCCTATTTTTCAAATCAACCGGTTCAGAGATGTTGTTACACACCTCTGGTACAGGTGGGACTTGAACCTGAGCCTCCTGGTCCAAGGAGAGCGAGCCTACATTGTACCCTTTATCAAGTGAATTCCGACCAGCTGGAAAGTTAATGTTTCATCTCATTGTATCTGAGTGAGTGCATTGTTGCATATATGCAAATATTAGAATGGATAATAAGTTGAGTGTTGGAATTTACAATTTGTTTATTTGAAGCTACCATGCATACTTTGACCAACAGAGGGAGTGTTCAACAAGCAAACTGAAAAGGAAGCACTGTACTGTTGATGCTGGAAATCTGAAATAAAAACAGGAAGTGCTGGAGAAATTCAATAGTTCTGACAGCAGTTGTGGATAGAGAAACAGAGATGTTTCTTGAATCTAAAGGACTCTTCCTCAGAATTTAAATTCAACTCAAGCAAACTCATCTTGAATTCTGAAGTGGCGTCACACTGTATTTTAAATATTAACTCTGTTTAGAGTCATAGTGTCAAAGAGCTGTAGAGCAGATAAACAGATCCTTCGGTCCAGCTCATCCATGCTGACCAGATATCCCAAATTCATCTAATCGCATTTGCCAGCATTTGGCCCAAATCCCTCTAAACCCTTCCTATTCAGCGACCCATCCAGATGCCCTTTAAATGTTGTAATTGTACTAACTTCCACAGATTCTTCTGGCAGCTCATTCTACACACTAGCCACCCTCTGTGTGAAAAAGTTTCCCCTTGGGTCCCTTTTAAATCTTTTCCCTCTCACCTGAAACCTATGCCTCTAGTTTTGGACTGCCCCCCTCACCCCATGGAAAAGGCCTTTTCTATTCACCCTATCCACGCTCCTCATGATTTTAGAAACCTCTATCATCTGATGCTCCAGGGAAAATAGCCCCAATCTATTCAGCCTCTCCCTATTGCTCAAACCCCCAACCATGGCAACATCCTTGTAAATCTCATTTCTCTCTTCACAGATGCTGACAGAACTTCTGTATTAGTCCAGCACTTGTTGTTTCTATAGATTAAAAAGGAAAGTAATTGGTCAGCACGTAGCATCATTGAGACCCTCACAATATACACAATATCTTCACAAGATACAAAATGAGACTCACTATTAACAACCACATCTGATCTCATGTTCTGCAAGAACTGCAATGTCATTAGCAGTTCCTTGAGCGAATATGTTTTCAACATAACACGTGAAGTTCACCAGGTAATTGGACAGATACAAAAAGGGCAACACTGCTGAGTGTGGTTCACACATCAGCTGAGGTCTTCAAAGCACAGTATAGACTTGAAGGTACATGGAACATCAGTGATAACATTTTCATCCACAATCACACTGAAACTAACACTCGACTTACTGATGTGTTTTTCTGCAAAGTCTAAGATAATGTGTAACCTCACCCTGAACAAAGGAAATGGCAGTGGACCACAGGACAAACAGACAGTACACTAGATCGAACAATGGTTACCAGCAAGTTATACAAGTGTCTATCTCAACCCAGAGGCACCCACCAGCTGATCTTGCACAAGCTAAGCAGTAGTTGGACCATTCTATTTCATCTGTCCTTCATAGAGAAATTTGCAAAGAAAAACACCTTCAACCACAACTCCTGCAGGGAGTGGTCAGCATATAGCTTCCTTGAGAATCTGAGGGAAAAGGAGAGGGTGGATCCTATCACCTGGTTCCATTAGCAGACTGTCGAAAGTCATTTGGCAGAATGCCTCATCACCAGAACTTTTCAACAAGCACCAAGACATCGCTTGGCTGGAGGTGAGAAGGGCACTACCTGTGAGATCCTTTATGTATGCCCTGCTGCCTGCACCACAGCAGACTGCCATTGAGGTGGCTATGGGGGTATAGAGCTTGTCACACATTTCCTTCTGGAAAGTGCCTTTGCAAAGGAAGTCTGCAGAGAGATACAAAATGAGACTCACTATTAATGACCACATCTGATCCCATGTTTTGCAAGAACTGTAATGTCATTAGCAGTTCCTTGAGCGAATATGTTTTCAATATAACATGTGAAGTTCACCAGGCAATTGGACAGATACAAAAGGGGCAACACTGCTGAGTGTGGTTCACACATCAGCTGAGGTCTTTAAAGCACAGTAAATACCATTCATGATCATTGAATGCAATGCTGAGGTCGATAAGTCAGCTGCAGAAAATGAGTGAACTGAGACAGACCCTGACGTGAGACACTACCTTGTGCAAGAGAGAAAATATGCGCTACATCTAATGCATGAAATAATGTGCTTTTTATTTAACTTATTTTTCTAACCAACCTTTTCATGGATATTATGACATTCCTTTGGTGCAGGCGGGATTTGAATTTACTCCGGGGTAACGACAGTACCACCATTCCACAAGCGGACCCCTATTAATAATGGTGTTTTTGCAAAAAATTTTAACCTATTTTTCGAATCAACTTGTTCAGAGATGTGATTACACACCTCTGGAACAGGTGGGACTTGAACCCCAGCCTCCTGGTCCAAGGATAGGGAGCCTACATTGTAGCCCTTATAAAGTGAAATCCGACCAGCTGGAGAGCTAATGTTGCATCTTATTGTATCTGAGTGGGTGCATTGTTACATACAGGCAAATATTAGAATGAATAAGAAGTTGAATGTTGAAATGTACAATTTGTTTATTTGAAGCTGCTATACATACTTTGACCAACAGAGGGAGTGTGCAACAAGCAAACTGAAAAAGGAAGCACCATGCTGTGAACGCTGGAAATCTGAAATAAAAACAGAAAGTGCTGGAGAAATTCAATAGTTCTGGCAGTAGCTGTGAACAGAGAAACAGAGTTAGTGTTTTGAATCTAAAGAACTCTTCTTCAGAATTTAAGTTCAACTCAAGTCAACACAACTTGAGCTCTGAAGTGGAGTTACACTGTACACAAAATATTAACTCTCTTTAATGTCATAGAGCTGTAGAGCATTGAAACAGACCCTGCGCTCCACCTCGTCCATGCTGACCAGATATCCTAAATTAATCTAATCCCATTTGCCAGCATTTGGCCCACATCCCTCTTAAACCTTCCTATTCTTATACTGATACAGATGCCTTTTAAATGTTGTAAATGTACCAAACTCCACCAATTCTGGCCACTCATTCTACTCTCTAACCACCCTCTGTGTGAAAATGTTGCCCCTTAGGTCCCTTTTAAATCTTTCCCCTCTTGCCTTAAACCTATGCCCTCTAGTTTTGGACTCCCCCCCTCACCCTAAGGAAAAGATCTTGTCTTTTCACCCTATCCATGCCCCTCATTATTTTATAAACCTCTATCAGCTGATGTTCCAGGGAAAATAGCCCCAGTCTATTCAGCCTCTCCCTATAGCTCAAACCCTCCAACCCTGGCAATATTCTTGTATATCTCATTTCTCTCTCCTCAGTTGCTGAAAGAACTTCTGTATTACTCCAGCACTTCTTGTTCCCATAAATTAAAAAGGAAACCAATTGTTTGTTCATGCAGTTCCACATTCCAGCTGTTCCTGTGAAATGAACTTTAAGAGCTGAACGGTTCCATTGAACGGTCCATTCCCGTTTACTAATCTTCCCCATGAATGCAATCTTTTGTGCCTCTATTGTTTTTCTGATTCTGTGCTGTATGGCTATTTCCGAGGACGCACACTGAAACAAACATTAATGATGCCTGGAAGACCATGTTCTCAGTGAAATACACTCTTTAGTGTGCCCAAAACTTCTTGGTCTTCCAGATCAAGAAGTTGACCTGACTGAGGGTTGCAGATTGGCACATTCCAAGCTCCAGGACGAGGTGCAGAGGGACGCACTAAAGTTTTTGGCAGCTGCTGTCAAAGCTCAGTGGAGAAAGACAACCATCTACTGCCAAAGTACAACAAATGTGCATTCAGTTATCAGACCCTCTTTTTGCCTCAATGAATGTAAATAATATCCTGCTTGAGTCGAAAATGCCTTTGGTTTTTTGCAACTGCAGGGAATGTCAAATTCCAATGTCTGTTTGCTCTTTAAATGCAAAGAGTGTACAGAACTGCTGTAGTACCTGTGTTAGGACATCAAGGTAATTTTTAATGAACAAAATATATTTTTGCATGAAAAACATCAAAGTAGCAACAAAACAAGGTGAGGTGTTCCAACCCTTGTGATGGAATTAAGAAACTTCAAAGACCTGATGAAAATAACAAACAACACCACTCTCACACTACACGATCTTCACAATACACAAATTGAGCTTCACTATCCAGAACAACATCTGATCTGATGTTCTGCACCAACTGCACTGTAATTCTCTGTTCATTGAGGGAATATGTTGTCAACATAACACGTGAAGTACACTAGATGTTTGGACAGATACAAAAGGGTCAACACTGCTATGTGTGGTTCACACATCAGCACAGGTTAGGGAATATTCTTCAAAGCACTGTAAACACCATTCATGATCATTGAATCTAGTGCTGACATTGATAATTCAGATGAAGAAATGAGTTAACCGAGGCAGAGCCTGATGTTGGACAGTATCTTGTGCATGAGACAAAGTGTGTGCTGCGTTTTCTGCATGATTTTATCAAGTGCACTCTTACCAGATGGAAAACTAATTTTCATCTCATTGTATCAGACTGAGTGCACTGTTACATGAATACACGTATTAGAATAGGTGATGAGTTGCATTTTGTGAGGTACAGTTTGTTCATTTGAAGTTACCTTGCACACTTTGACCAACAGAGAGAGTGTACAACAAACAAACTGAAAAGGAAGCAAAATACTTTGGATGCTGAAAATCTGAAATAGGAACAAAAAGTGCGAGAAAAACTCTGGAGGTCTGGCAGAACCTGAGGGGACAGAAACAGAGTGAATGTTTTGAATCTAATAGGGCCCGGCCTCAGAATTCAAGCTTAACTCAAGTCAACTCAACTTGTGTTCTGAAGTGGCGTCACACTGGATCTGAAACATTAACTCTGTTTCTCTCTCCATGGATGCTGCCAGACCTGCTGAGTTACTCCAGCACTTCATGTTTCCATAATTAAATCAGAAACTAATTGGTCAGCACGTAGCACCCTTGCAACGCTGCGGGAAAAGGAAAGAGTTGATCCCGTCGCATAGTTCCCTGAGCAGAATGCCTCATCACCAGAAATTTCCAATAAACAAAAAGACATCGCTTGGCTGGTGGTGAGAAGGGCACTGCCCGTCAGATCCTTCATGTACTCTCTGCGCCACCACATGCTGCCCTTGAAGTGCCTGTGGACATGGTAGAGACTGTTAAACATCTCCTTCTGGAATGTGTCTTTGCAAAAGGAGTCTGGAGAGAGATGCAGTGCTTTTTTGTGAGGTGCCTCCTGAGCAACTCTGTGATGTGGGACTCTGTGCTCTACAGTCTGTTCCCAGTGACGCACACTGAGACAAACATCGACTGCACCTGGAGGGCCATCAACTTGGTGAAAGATCCTCTTTGGTCTGCCCGAAACTTATTGCTCTTTCTGAGCAAGAAGTTAAGCTTGACCAAATGTTGTAGACTGGCTTATTTTAAGATCCAGGACTATGTGCTGAGAGACACATTAAAGCTTGGGGCAGCTGCTGCCAACGCGCAGTGGGGAAAGACCACCATCTAAACTCTTTCTGCTGATGTTAAATGGGGGACTGTTCAGTTATCAGATCCTCTTGTTCCTTCAATGTGTGCAAATAATAGCCTTCTTGAGTAGAAATACCTTTGGATTTGCATCTTCAGGGAATGTCAAATTCCAATGTTTGTTTGCCCTTTATATGCACGGATTCTACAGAACTGCTTCAGTATCTGTGCTAGGAAATTGCTATCATATTAATAAAAAAAAAATATTTCCCTTATAAAATCAAAGTGATAAAACAAGATGAGATATCACAACTCACAAATTCACATTCTGATTAAAATAACGAAGAAGATCACTCGCACGCTGCAGGATCTTCACAATATACAATATGAGCCTCACTGTCACAACCACATCTGTTGTCATGTTCTGCAACAGCTGCATTGTCATTTGCAGTTCATTGAGGGAAAGTGTTGACTATGTATTGGACGGATACAAAAGGGTCAACACTGCTATGTGTGGCTCACACATCAGTACAGGTTAGGGAATATTCTTCAAAGCACAGTAAATGCCATTCATGATCATTGAATCTAGTGCTGACATTGATATCTCTGAAGAAGAAAAATGAGACAGAGCCTGATGTTGGACGATGCCTTATGCATTTGAGAAAGTATATGCACCATATTTAATGTGTTACTATTTTTTGATTTAACCTATTTTTCTAATCCACCTGTTCAGAGACGTAATTACACACCTTGGGAGCAGGTGGGTTTTGAACCTGGGCCTCGTCTCTAACCTCTGTGCCACAAGACTGCACCCTTTATAAAGTGAACGCTTACCAGCTGGAGAACTACTTTGTCATCTTATTGTATCTGACAGAGTGCATTGTTGCATTAACACAAATATTGGAATACCTAATCGGTTTAATATTGGAATGTACAATTTGTTCATTGGAAGCTACCATGCACACTTTCACCAACAGAGGGAGTCTGCCACAAGTAAACTGAAAAGGAAGCACCATACTGTGGAACAAAAACAGAAGTTGCTGGAAAAGCTCAGCAGGTCTGGTAGCATCTGTGAAGAAATAAATCAGAGTTAATGTTTCGGGTCCGGTGACCCTTCCTCAGAAATTTGAAAAAAAAACAGGAAGTGCTAGAGAAATTCAGCAGATCTGGCAGCAGCTGTGCGGCGAGAAACGGAGTTAATGTTTCGAATGCAATAGGACTCTATATCAGAATTAATATCCAACTAAAATCAACTCACCTTGAGTTCTGAAGGGGAGTCACACTGGATTCAAAGCATTAATTCTGTTTCTCTTTCCATGGATGCTGCCAGACCTACTGGTTACTCCAGCACTTATTGTTTCCTTAATTTAAATGGAAAGTAATTGCGTGTTCATGCAGTTCCACATTCTGGCTGTTCTGTTAAAAGAACTTCAGTATCTGAATTGTTCCGTTGATACATTACAGCACAGTCCACTTCCATTAACAAATCTTTTCTATCAATACAATCTTTTGTTACTTCTGTTGTTTCTCTTGTTGTATCTGATTTGCCGCTAATCGTTGCATTTCTGTCTCTATTGGGGACTCTGTGTTTCCCAATGCTTAACTTTCATTGGTTCAGGAGGTCAGCTGTTGATCCCATCATTCACCAAGGTCCAATATGTGCTTTGGGTTTGCTGTGTCATTATCAGCAAGTTACATTTAAACAGAAGGGTGAGGGCAGGGGCAACAAAATCGAATCGGGTTTTGCTGCTCACTGCCCCACAGAAAGACGCAGCATTTTCATTCGATTTTAGAGGCAAGGTGTTGAGGTCAAAGGTGACAGATATTACATTGAAGAGACGCACATGGTCAACAACCAAATCAAAAGCTACTGGAAATTAATGTGTTTCAAAACATTCTAAAGGAAATTCAATGGATACTTAAAGGAAATTGACCTCCTGTCATCGACCTCGGCATTGGCAGAAACAAGCCTGTTGTCCCTGCAAAGTCCTCCTCACTAACATCTCGGAGGGTAATGCCTAAATTGGGAGACCTGTCTCACAGACTAGTCAAGCAACAGCCTGATATAGTCATAGTAACACAATCATATCTTACAGGCAATGTCCCTGACACCACCATCACCGTCTCTGGATATGTCCTCTCACAGTGGCGGGACAGACCCTGCAGAGGTGACAGCACGTGTCTACAGTCGGGAGCAAGGTGCTCTGGGAATCCTCAACATTGACTCTGGACCGCATGGAGCCTCATGGCTTCATGTTAAACATGGGCAAGGAAACCTCCTGCTGATTATCACGTACCGTCCTCCCTCAGCTGATGAATCAGTGCTCCTCCTTATTGAAAAATACTTTGAGATAGCACTGAGCGTGGCAAGAACACAAAATGTACTCTGGGTGGGGGATTTCAATGAACACTACCAAGAGTGGCTCAGCAGCAGCACTACTGATTGAGCTGGTCGGGTCCTAAAGGATATAACTGTTAGTGGGGAGTCTGTGGCAGGTGGTGAGGGAACCAACAAGTGGGAAAAACATACTTGACCTCATCCTTACTAATCTGCTGGCTGCGCATGTATCTGTCCATGACAGTATTGGTAAAAGTGACCATCACACAGTCCTTGTGGAGACGAAGTCCCACCTTAACATTGACAATAACATCCATCGTGTTGTGTGGCACTATCACCATGCTAAATGGGACAAACTTTGAACAGATCTAGCAACTCAAGACTGGGCATCCATGAGGTGCAGTGGGCCTTCAACAGCAGCAGAATTGTATTCCAGCACAATCTGTAACGTCATGACCTGGCATATTCCCCACTCAACCATTACCATCAAACCAAGGTATCAACCTGGCTTTGGTGAGTATCGGTGGTGGAGTGACTGTATGTTGGTGGATGTGGTGCGGACGAAGGGGCCTGCTTTGTCCTGGATGGTGTCAAGCTTCTTGAGTGTTGTTGGAGCTGCCCCCATCCATGCAAGGGGGGATTATTCCATCACACTCCTGACTGGCGCCTTGTAGATGGTGGACAGGCTTTGGGGAGTCAGGAGGTGAGTTATTTGCTGCAGTATTCCTAGCTTCTGGTCTGCTCTTGTAGCAATTGTGTTTATGTAGCGAGTCCAGTTCAGTTTCTGGTCAACAGTAACCCTCAGGATGTTGATAGTGGGGGATTCAGTGATATAACACCATTGAATGTCAAGGGGCAGCACATACATGGCAACACCACCATCTGCAAGTTCCCTTCTAAGCCACTCACCATCCTGACTTGGAAACATCTCGCCGTTCCTTCACTGTTGCTGTCACTGGGGTGAAATCTTGGAATTCTCTCTCTAAGGGTATTGTGGTTCAATGCACAGCAAGTGGACTGCAGTGCTTCAAGAAGGCAGCTCACCACCACCTTCTCAAGGGAAACTAGAAACAGGCAACAAATACTCGTCCAGCCAGCGATGCCCATGTCCCACGAATGATCAAAAAAAAAATCCTTGAAGGCAGCAGGACAGGTAGATAGGTTGGTTAAGAATGGTTATGGGAGACTTGTCTTTATTGGTCAAGGCATTGAATATAAGAGCGAGGAGGTGGTGATGGAGCTGTATACAATGTTAGTCTGGTCACAGCTGGAAATTAAATGCAGTTCTGGTCACTACACTATATGAAGAATGTAATTTATTAGAGAGGATGCAAAAGCGATTCACCAGGACATTGACTGGACTGGAGAGATTCAGCTGTGAAGGGAGTCTAGAGAAGCTGGGGTTGTTTTCCTTTGAGCACAGAAAGCCAAGGGGGACCTGATTGTTATGAGGTTCAAATGCAGGGAGAAATTTTTTTTTAGTCGAGACTTCAATAACCAGGGTCAGAGTTTGAAGTTAAGGAACAGAAGGTTTAGAGGATGTTTGAGAGGAACAAAATGCCAGATAGTGGAACTCACTGCCTAAAATGATGGTAGAAGCAGGACTCTGAAGACATTTCCATATTATTTAGATGAAATACCAGAACAACAAAGGCTAGGGCCAAGTCCATTACCAAAGCCAGTGCCATTTTTAAGCTCAGCCATGTAGCCAATCATGTTCTAGCACCAGAATTTGCCTTTCATTGGGCAAATTATGGGAGGGAAACCAAAAAGCAATGTTTCTCAGGGCGCACAGGTGGTACAGCCGACACAAGCTATGACACTGGGACAGCAAGCCAGGCCAAATCAGACTTACTAACTCTGGATATCACCACCCAGTGAAATTAAAATATTCAATGACCCTCAAAATAGTCCAATTGCTCCTAACCAGACTTCAAGTATAACAGATACCAGACACCAAGAGAAATTAACAACTTATTCTTAACACTTTAGCAGAGCAAAGTTAAACAACAAGATAATCTAATTAATGTCGATGATTTAAGCCCAACTCTGGTAATGTCTCCTATAGCCTCTTCCATCAGACAGAAGATACAGAAGCTTGAACACACACACACACCCCAGCAGGTTCAAGAAAAATTTCTCTCCTGCCATTATTAGAGTGATGAATGGGCACTCTAACTTCAAGTAATATTGATCTTGTCAATGTTAATCTTGTTTCACGCACCTTCTGTGCAGTGTAACCTGTATGCCTCATTCTATGATTTGTATGTCTTGCTTACTATGATCTGCCTGTACTGCTCACAAAGCTTTTCACTGTACTTAGTTTCATTTGGCTACATCAACAAATCAAATCAAACTTTGATTGTAACTCCCACTCTCACACATAGACAGGCAGGCACATATATTTGATGGATAAGTGAAAAGAAAAATAAAAGAGTTATAACTGGTGAATTCACCGAACCATTTCAATGATGAGCACTAACCCTTTATGAAATTCTTTGAATGATGCCTACGATTGCAGGCACATGGGATTGGATCTTGCTTGAATTCTGAAGTCATTGGTCAATGCAAACAGTTTCCAGCAGGCTCTTTTTAAGACACCAAAACACATTAGAGTTAAACAAGCTAGTCTCCAATGCTAACATTCTGTTCTGGGCCAGCAACAGTGTTCCAATAGAGCTCAACACAAACTGGACGAACAACACCTCAATTTCCCCTTCGGCACTTTACAGTCTCTAGGTTTCAATATTGAGTTACACAACTTCAGAACATGAGTCTGCCCTCCATTTTTCTTACATTCCCTTCTCCCATCCCCCGCCTTGCCTTATCTGTGTCTAGTTGACATTTCTCTTGGCAGAGAGAATATGTTTTCTCCTTTCCATACCTCTATTTGGATCAAGTTTGCATCTGTTTCTGCATTAGCATTGTGCTCACACGCTCCTCATCTGTTCCACTTGCTTCTCCTCCCCCTCTGTCAACTGCATAAAAACTGCTGTTTCCCAAACTCTCCCAGTTCTGAAGAAGGGTTGTATCGGATTTGAAATGCTAATTGTGTTTCTGTTGCCACACAGAAGTGATATGATATGTTGAGTTGCTCCAGCATGATTCATTTTACTTTCAGATCTCCCACACCCACAGTACTTTGTTTTCTTTATGCTTCACTACATTAGTTAGCTCTGGACTGGAACTGAACTGGAACACAAAAGTGGTTTGCTCCTCACAGGGACAGGTCCTTGTATTGAGATGGATAGATTATACCTCACAGTGTCAGTAAACCCTTTCAGATCAGTAACGCTTACTACCTGATACAACAATGCAGAGAGCTCAGTGGTTGCTTCGAATCAAGGCAGAGATCAATAGATTTCTACACATTAAAGAGATCAAGGATATGCGGTTCATGCAGGAAAAGTGAGATAGGGTGGAAAATCAATCATGATTTAGTTAAATGATGGAGTAGGCTTGATGGGCCAAATGGCCAGCTCCCACTCCTCTGTCTATTTACCTGCATTGATAAACATTGACCAGAGCCCCAAGGGAAACTCTCCTGTCATTCTTCAAGATGCCTCCACGGGAACTTTGGCATCTACCTGGGACAACGCTTGGTGCTATGGCTTGACATTCTCTTCCAAAAGACAGCACCTCTGACACTCCCTCAGGACCATGTGGAATGTTAGCCAGGAATCAATCCCTGGGACAGGGGCCAAAACCAACAATCGTCAGGTCCAGAGGCAGGAGTTTGACCAACTGACCCACCACTGACACCAAGTGCTGGTGTTGGCCTAGACCCTGTCCACACACACATGAGTAGTCCCAGCTCTGTCTGAAGAGTGGATCTCCTCAGTAAGTATGTCCCTCTGAAGCTGAGAGTGTTGAAATGTCCCCATGGCATTCACCGTCCCACTCCTCCTGGCTGTTGTATTCATGAATCTGGGACTGACAATGTGTTTGATTCCGTCTCCCCTTGTAGGACATCATTGCAAGGACACAGATACAGTGGTATCTAGGCGCAGTCAGGTCAATGTTTCCCCATCACTCCCATGCTCAATGACCTACACTGGCTCCTGGTCTGGCAAAACCTCAAAATTAATTTCTTTTATGTTTGCTCTCACTGTGGCTTCACTCTCCTTATCTCTACAAACTCCTCCTGCATTTAAAGCTTTTGGGGGAGTCCGTGCTTATCCATTCTGACCACTTCCTTGTCTCTGATTTTAATCAGCCTGCCATTGGAAACCATGCCTTCAGCTGCTCTAGAATTCCTCCAGTATTCTTTGCTGTCACTCTTGCTATCTCTGCTTCTTTAAGACACTTGCTTCAATCTAGATCTTTCTATACTTAATATCTCGTTACATAGTTTGGTGTCAAGATATGTTTGATGTTGATCCTGCGAAGAACTTTGCGAAGTTTTTACCCTTGTTGAAGTCACTACATAAATGCAAGCTGTTGTTTTCTGTCTAGTCCTACTTTGGCCATTTTTCAACTTAACTATGGTTCAGTAGCTAATGGCCCAGAGCCAAGGGTACATTGGTCAGACCCTGACCCAGGGGCAGACCGTGTTCAGTCCGGTCCTTCTGGATTGTTTGGTTGGTGGAGGTTTGGGGGGAAGGTTGGAGACAGGAAACAATGTCCAGGAAATACCCTGTGATCACTGCATCAGAGAACAAACTTTAAAAATCCTGCAAGAAATGTTAATGCTCAACTCAAACCTGCTGACTCAATCCAACACAGAGACAAATGAAATCAACAGCAAACTGAACCCTTTCCAAACCAATTTATTGTATCAAAATCATTAGCAGAGGTTTACATGTACTTGCACCATCGAGAATATAGAAACACAGCAGTCATTTAAAAAGGGATCCATTATCATGCATTAGCTGATTAATCAAAGTAAAGAAGGCAGAAAACTAAAACTTTTACATGACCTTCATTCTCCACCAGGAAACAAAAATAACCTGAGAACATTTGAAACATAAGTAAACATCCAGAAATATGTGACAACAAGGTGCAGGGCTGGATGAACACAGCAGGCCAAGCAGCATCAGCCTCTCTGCTCCTATGATGCTGCTTGGCCTGCTGTG
>NC_063344.1:68864224-68867784 GCF_021869965.1 Rhincodon typus | reverse complement strand
CACAGCAGGCCAAGCAGCATCATAGGAGCAGAGAGGCTGATGCTGCTTGGCCTGCTGTGTTCATCCAGCCCTGCACCTTGTTGTCTCGGATTCTCCAGCATCTGCAGTTCCTACTATCTCTGATCCAGAAATATGTGTGTCGTTTTGAATCTTTCAGATCAAAGCGACTTTCAGATCCCAATTTCAGTGTCAGGTATAACCTTATTGTTCATGCAGGCAGAATCACCAACATTAAACCCCACATTCCACAAATCCCTGTCACAGTCAATAAACAGAGACGGAGTGATCAGGAACACAATGGTTGTGGAATTCCATCAAGAGACAGGTTTGCAGGAATGTCCCTGAGTTCTTAAAGTAGAATGATTTAGGGTCAAAGTTTAACTGTCCCTGATTCGATTAAAGTAATCACAGTGCTTACTGAGCAGAAAGTAACACCATGTATTATTCAAGAGAAGACTAAGCCCTGAGTTCAGAGATGCAGAAGATTGGATTCCCATTTCCTGTGTCCCATGACACCTGCAGAATCTGTTACAGATGCTGGAAAGTGATGGGCAGGAATTCTGACAGACAGAGAGATTGCTTTGACATTCCAATTTTGGGATTGAGAAGTTTTGCAGTCCCCCAGGCCACTGCTGACTGGTTTATTAATGAGGAGCAGAACAATTATTGGCGGGGGGTGGGAGGAGGAGGGTGCGCCTGAGATCCTTCAGGCTTGTATGTACAGAGTCCAGCTCAGACAGGACAGCTCCTTTACAGCGTGAATTACCTCTGGGCAGAAACTAGAGGCTGGGTGATAAGAGGGAAAGGGAGTATGAGACCTGGGCCAGTGGTTGGATTAATCTCCAGCTTGTTGGAGAAATGTCTGATGGTCAAAAGGGAAACAGCATCTGTCTTTTCCCAGACCCCATTTCTCCCTCTACATCTTTCCTCCTGTCACCCAAGGCAGCAAGTAAAACAGAAACCCAATCCTTACCATGACTCAGCAGTCTCGCACACAGCAGCAAGATCCCAGTGAACATACAATGAGATGGGGCCAAGTGAGACTCCATTTATCAGCCACAGTGATTGATTTGCTTAGCAGTGACATTTGTAATGATTAACAATCAGTGTAAAAATGCTGGTTAACATATCCCAGAAAGAAAAACCACCAAAACTGGTCCAAGAGTCATCCTGTTCTGACCTGCCTTGTACACTTTAACATGGAGGATCAGTATGACTGGGATGTTCATTGATGATGTGACTATTTTTTTGCTGGTTTTTCTTTCTGTAATGGAATAGATTTATAGGTGCTTGGACAGTATTCACTGAAGAAGTATTCTATTATCGATCGACTACCTTTGATTTCAACTTTCCGATGACCAATCATATAATTCCAGATATGCACTCCATTGGTCTTTGAGAATTCATTTTCGATAGTATCATTGTTCTTATTCCATTTATTTTTTTGAAAGTACCTTCCCCAATTTGGATACGGAACTGGGTAGAACCAGTTGCTGGACAAGAACACAATCCCTTTGCAATCTTTGTTGAGGACGTTATTGAGATTATCAGTACCGCACCATTTCTTCAACATCCGGGTCATCAAGGTAGGTCCCTGATGGCCCCAAGCTGCTCCATTGTATTTGTCAACAAAATCTTTTAAGCACATCTTGACAAAAGAATGAGAGCGGTTAAATCCCAAAGCTGCATTATTAGCGTAATTACTTGATTGTTCACAGAGGAAGTTTTGGAACTTCAAGGGTTTGAGTGAAATGATATCCGTGTCCAGATAGATGCCCCCATACTTCCACAGCAAGGCAAGCCGACAGCCATCTGCGAGCACATGCAGCCAATGTCTTTCCTTACTGGGATCTACCTGGAACAGAGCAAAGGTTCTTATTAATTCTGCCTACTCCTGCTCCACTGGACTCATCTTTTCCTACCTTGACTCGATTTTTTTCTCCCCTTGTCCAGTCTCTTCCCACTTCCATCCGTAATTCTTCTGATGCTTTAACAATTTCCAGTTCACAGGCTCCTGTCGCCTCCTCTTCACCATGGATGTGCAATCCCTTTACACGTCCAGCCCCCATCAGGATGGTCTCATAGACCATCCCATGTCCCCAGAATATCAACGTGAGTTTCGGATCATCTTTCAATGAGAGTGCAAGCTTCCTGTCACAATCCTGCACAATGAACCATCAAACACTTCTTTGCAGCAGCCTCGGTCAGACTCAAAATAATTTTAGTGTTATTGGTTGCTGTCTAGGAAAGCTTAAAAATATTCAGTGGATGTGGGCATCACTGACTGGGCCAGCATTTATTCCCTGTCCCTAATTGCCCTTGAAATGGTTGTGGTCATCTGCCTTTTTGAACCATTTGGTGTAGGGGCACCCATGGTACTGTGTGACTATACTGAGGAGGAGAAAATAGATGAAGCCCAGTGATAGCCCAATGATTAGAAAGGTCAGAAACAAAAACAGAAAGTGCTTGAGAAAGTCTATAATGTCACCCCTTGATCTTCTATTCTTCAGTGAGAAAAGTCCCAGCTTATCCCACCTCTCCTCATAACTCAAGTCCTTCAGTCGCAGTAACATCCTTGTAAAACATTTCAGCACCCCCTCCAAGTTAATTATATGCTTCCTGTAGCAGGGCGGCCAAAATTGTATACAGTACTCCAAAAGTGGCCTCACCAACATTCTGTACAACCTCAACATGATGTCCCAACTCCTATACTCAATGGTCTGAGCAATGAAGGTACCCTCCAGTCTTCCAGCACCTCACCCATTGCTGTAAATGATATAATTATCTCTGTCAGGGGCCCCACAATTTCTTCCCTAGCTTCCCACAATGTCCTGGGATATACTTGATCAGCTCTCGCAGATTTATCCACCTTTATGTTTTTTTAAGACCTCCAGCACCTCCTGTTCTGTAATGTGGACTGATTTCAAGACATACTATTTAATACCCGAGTTCGTTAGCCTTCCTGTCTTTCTTCACAGTAAATACTGATGTGAAATAATCATTCAGTATCTCTTCCATCTCTTATGGTTGCACACATTAACAACCTCGTTGATCTTCAAGGGGCCTTAATCTCTCCCTAGATGTTCTTTTGCTCTTAATGTAGTTGTAGAATCTCTTTGGATTATCATTAGCCTCATCTGCCAAGGCTATCTCAAATCCCTTCTTGCATTCCTGATTTCCCTCTTAAGAATGCCCCGACTCCATTTATACTCTTCAAGAGATTCACTTGATCCCAATTGTCTATACCTGACGTATGCCTCTTATTATTGACCAGAGCTTCAATATCTCTCACTATCCAGCCTTTCCCTACTCCTGCCAGCCTTGCCCTTCACTCTAACAGTAACTACTGCCTCTGTACTCTGTATTAGGTCAAATGAGTTCACACTGAAGTACTGACCTTATGATGATGACAGTTGGACAATTTATGGAATAAATCATTCCTGCAGCTACAACTGAGACACAAGTGGTTTGCTTCTTCCCAATTTGCACTCACTGAACTGACTGACTCTTGAGCCTTCTCTCACTCACAAACTGACTTCAATCCTGAGCTTCTGCAGCCT
>NC_063344.1:68862841-68863724 GCF_021869965.1 Rhincodon typus | reverse complement strand
TTTTTTTCCCTACCCAAAGTAAATCAATTCAAATTTAATTTCGCTGTGTTCCACCTGCCATGTTCTAGACTATTCACTTAGCCTGGGCAAGTTTCTTTGAAGCCTCCTTGCATGCTGCAAGCAAATGACATCTCATCACTTTGTCATTAGTAAACTAAGAAGTATTACAATTGGGGACCACGTCTTAATGGACTGTATAGATTGTGAACAGTTATGAACATAGCACTGACCCATGTGATACCCCATTCGAACTCTTGGCTTTCTGTCTATTAGCACAGACCCTGGACAAGATTCTCAATTTGTTACAATCCAGTCAGGATAGACACACCAAGATTAGTTTAAAGGATCCCTTTCCTTTGTGGATCTCTTTCACCCAGACCCGAATAAACTTGAGTTTTAAAATAATCCAGTTGAATCAAAGTTTGCGTAAACAAGGAGTGAGTTTATTCCTTCTGACACAAGAAGAGTTAGGAACACAGCACACATACACATGGATTAGAAATGAGAGGTGCGTCAGAAAAGCTTGTTGGGCTGTTTCCAAGGAAGTGCTATTTCTGACCTCGAGTCTTCTAGACTCATGAAGGAGGTTTCAGATAACCAAGTCACAGGGTCTTCTGCTTTCACTGGACCTCCATGAACACAAGGTCAGAGAAGATAAGACAAATTCTCCTGCAGTCCTGTTCAGTCTCCCTGAACTCGGTGGATTTCTAGGAGACTACAGGCGATGCTACTACCTTTAATCCCACCAGGTCATTGCTAAAGAGCAGGTTGACTCAGTCCACTGGAAAGTGAGGGACAACTTTCACAGTCATTTCCAACAAATGGTTCTCCCCTCTCCCTCTCCCTCTCCCTCACTCCCTCTCCCTCACTCCCTCTCCCTCAC
>NC_063344.1:68852291-68862741 GCF_021869965.1 Rhincodon typus | reverse complement strand
CCCTCACTCCCTCTCCCTCTCCCTCTCCCTCACTCCCTCTCCCCCTCCCCCTCCCCAAATGCTGGGGCTGCAATTGATACCTCCCTGAGAGCGGGAACTCCTTGAGAATCTATGCAATTATGAAAGATAACCATCAATTGATTAGCTATCCCTATTGGTTTCTCCTTCAGCACCTTGGAGTAAAATGCTTCTGGTCAAGGAAATGTATCAACTTTCAATTTAGCTTGTTGTTCAAACATTGCCTTCTTACTAATGTTAATTTCTTTTGGCACATCAGTAACACATGTCCCTCGGTCACCTAGTATTGCAAATAGATTTTCCGTGCCATCTTCCACGAAGGTGCAAAGTAACCATTTAGTTTCTCCATGATTTATCTGTTCTCCACAAGATTCTCCTGTCTCCATTTGCAATTGGCCTACACTTATCCTTGCAAATCCTTTTCCTATCACAGATCGACAGAATATTTTACACTCTGACTTTATATTCGTCACTACGTTGCATTCATGCTCTCGTTTTTCCTTTTCTTTATTAGTTTCTTGGCCCTCGTTTGCTGGGTCACAAATTGCTCCCAATCCCCAGGCTTTCCACTGTTTCTGGCATTCTTATAAACCACTTCCTTTGATCTTTTGAAATCTTCAACTCACTCTATTAACCATGGTTGAGTCACCTTCCTTTTGAGTGTTGTTCCTCAGAGACCTGTATATCTGTTGTAAACATTGTGGCATTTCTTTAAATGCAAGCAAGCCACTGACCATCTACCATCAAAACTTTCAGTGTAATTTCCCAAATGATCTAGCCAGTACTCCCTTCATGCTCTTAGTTTTGTTTACTCAGATTTAAGGCCCTAGTTTCACAGTGAACCATGTCACATTCATCCTTTCACTATTTCTCAAAAGTTCCTGTACAGAAAGGTTAATTACCACTACTACCACTATGCAATATCAAATCAAAAATTGCCTGATCCCCAGTTAGGTCCTCAACATATTGTAAGAGAAATTCGTCCTGTAAGTACTCAAAGAATTCATCCTCCACACCGTTATTGCTGACTTGGTTAACCAAGTCAATTTACAAATTTGAAGTTGCCCAATGTCACTGTTATCCACATTACATGCATCGCTGCTTACCTGATTTCAAAGTACGCTGAACATTTGCATTACAGTTTGACGTTCTATAAATAAATCTTCTCTCTGTTTTGCTGTGACACAAACATTTCATGACTTGATCCCGTCTTATTAATGTACCAACGTCATCCTCGATGAGGAGTGTTACCCCAACTGTTTTCCCTTTTTGTCTATCCCTTGTAGTTGTAAATATCTTTGCATTTTTGATTCCCGATCTCCGTCGTTAGCCATGAGTTTATAATGCCAGTTAATTAATATTTATTTCCCTCACTGTGCATTCAAATCATCAACATTTTTGAAAATGCTAAACACCTTAAAAAAAAATTGTCTACAAATCAGCATTTGAACTTTGCTCTCCATTTTGATTATATTTAATGCTTGCAGAGCTTTGCTGTTCTGTTTTTGTTGACTGTTCAATTTCCTTTTACTAGTTTTACTTACCTTGAAACCCTAGGATGGGGGACTTCAAGACTGGGGGCATATTTTGCAGGTGAGAGGAAAGAGATTTTAAAAAGTACAAGGGGCAAATTTTTTATGCAGTGGTTCGCATGCTGAATGAGGAAGTGGTCAATAAGGCTGCAGTTACAATGTTTGCAAGACATTTAGATAAGTATATGTTTGGGAAAAGTTTTTGGAGGGATATGGGTCAAATGCAGGCAGGTGGGACTAGTTTCATTTGTGATTATGGTCAGCATGGACTAGTTGGACCGAAGTATGACTCCTTGAATCAAAACAACTTCTTAGGTTCCCATTTTCCTGCAAATCTAGTGTAAACTGCTCCCAACAGCACTAGCAAATCTCGCTGCAGAGATTTTAGTCCTGGTCCTGCCAAGATACAACCCATCCAACTTGTTCAGATCCCACTTACCTCAGAAATGGTCCAAGTGCCTCTGCAATCTGGTGTCCTTCCTGGTGTGCTCACTTGCATGTGAGGCTGGGGACCATTTTGAGATTAGTGCTTTTGAGCCCTCTATACAATCTCCTGAGTTCCTTGAAACCTGCTTTCAGAACCTGATCCCCTTTCTTCTCTAAGGCATTGGTGGACTACAGCCTCTGGAAGAATGATGGCTCAGTTGTTCATGTTTCACTGTAGTGTTGCTGGGCAAGCTCGCTTGGGTTAGTTTTAAATGGCCTCGAGCACTTGAACAAAGCTTCTCAGCTCTTCCTTCAGGCTGCTGATGGGTATCCTTGGGGACCTATCAACAGTGTCCTGATTTCTTTTTTTCCCTGTATTCCACAACCTCATCTTTACACCTCAGCACCAATAAAAATCTCTGCTGTCTGGGAAGTTTGCAGCTCTTTTTGGCCTAATAATCCTCAGTTAAGGCATGTCCAATTTGTTGCGAGTGCCTCTTTCTTAATGATGGCATATCGTTGTTCTGTGCTAGTAAGAGTTCTTGAAATGTAATTGGATTAGATAACCATTCAATTATGTTGAATCTGAAATAAAACTGCTCCCAGACCCCTCCCACTTCCCCTAACCAAAAGAAGAGGGGAGAGATGTGGTATTGGAAAATTTGTTGGTAGCAGAGTGAGGACTAAGGCTTTGGCTCAAGAGGCTTTGGTGAGCAGCGGCTCGGCAAAAAGCACAGGTAAACTCAGGTAAAGTCTTTGTAAGGTGCAGAGCTGGATGAACACAGCAGGCCAAGCAGCATCATAGGAGTCCAGCTCTGCACCTTGTTGACTCGGATTCTCCAGCATCTGCAGTTCCTACTATCTCTAAAGTCTTTGTAACTTTCTTCTTTGGTCTTTGAGCAGTTGAGATGGTAGTGAGGGCAGTGGCATGCTCCTCCTGCAGGATGTGGGAGATCAGGGAGACTTCCATCGTCCCAGATGACTACACCTGTGGGAAATGCACCCAGCTGTAACTCCTGGGAGACTGTTAGGGAGCTGGAGCTGGAGCTGGAGCTGGATGCATTCGGGATCATCCAAGATGTTGGGCGCGTCATAGATATGAGTTTTAGTGAGGTTGTCAAACCCAAGGTGCAGGCAGAGAATAGCTGGGTGGCCACCAGGAAAGGCAAAGGGAGTAAGCAGAGAGAGCAGGAATCCCCTGTGGCCATTCCCCTCAAACAAGTATATCGTTTTGGATACTGTTCAGGGGGATGACTGTTCAGGGGAAAGCACCAGCAGCCAGGTGTTCCCTGGAAGTATACAGAGGATACACGAGTTTAATGAAGAAGGAAATCAGGAGGGTGAAAAGGAAGCACAAGTTAGCTTTGGCTGAGAAGATTAGGTTGAATCTGAAGAGATCCTTTAAGTATATTAAAGGAGAAAGAATAATTAGAGAGAGAATAGAATCCCTCAAGGACCAAAGTGAACATGTATGTGTGGAACTGCAGGAGATGTGCGAGGTCCGCTCAATGAATATTTCTTCTCTGTGTTTACTGTGGAGAAAGACATGAAGACTTGGGAACTTGGAAGACAGTGGTAATATCTTGTGGAAAGTCCATATCACAGTAGAGGAGGTGTTGGAAGTATTAGAATGTATGAATGTGGAATAATATCCTGGTCCTGACCAGATATATCCAAGAAGCTGTAAGAGGTTAGAGAAGAAATTGTGGTGGCCCTGGCTGATATATTTGTATCATCATTAGCCACGGGTGAAGCCCTGGAAGACTGGAGGGTAGTGAATGTTGTGCCCTTATTCAAGGAGGACTGCAAAGAAGAACCTGAGAATTATAAACCAGTAAGCCTAACATCTGTGGTGGGTAAGTTACTTGAGAAGATTCTAAGGGATAAGATATACATGTATTTGGAAAGACAGGGTTTGATTAGGAGTAGTCAGCATGGATTTCTGTGTGAGAGGTTATGCCTTGCAAATTTGTTAGAGTTCTTTGAAGTGACCAGGTAGTTGGTTGAGGGCAGGGCAGTGAAATCCAGATAGACTATTTGTAATACGGCCTTTGATGAGGTTCCACATGGAAGGCCGCTCTGGAAGGTCAGATCACATGGAATTCAAGGAGAGCTGGCAAATTGGATACACAATTGGCTTGATGGTAGGAAGCAGAGAGTAATAGTGGAAGAATGTTTGTTGGACTGGAGGCCTGTGACTAGTGGTGTACCTCAGGGGTCGGTGCTGGGCCTGTTGCTGTTTGTTATCTATATCAATGATTTGGATGAGAATGCACAAGGCATGGTTAGTAAATTTGCAGATGACACTGAAGTAGGTGGTATTGTGGACAGAGGAAGGTTATTGGAAATTGCAGCAGGATCTTGATCAGCTGGGGAAGTGGGCCAAGAAATGGCAAATGGAGTTTAATATAGATAAGTGTGAGGTGTTGTATTTTGGAAAGTCAAATCAAGGTAGGAGTTTCATGGTGAATGGTAGGGCCTTAAGGAGTGTATTGGAACAGAGAGATCTTGGAGTTCAGGCACACAGTTCTCTGAAAGTGGAGTCACAGGTAGACAGGGCAGTGAAGAAGGCTTTTGGAACACTAGCCTTCATCAGTCAGGGTATTGAGTACAGAAATTGGGAAGTTATGTTGCAGTTGTACAGGACGTTGGTGAGGCCGCACTTGGAGTATTGTGTTCAGTTTTGGTCACTTTGCTATAGGAAGGATGTTATCAAACTGGAAAGAATGCAGAAGAAATTTACAAGGATGTTGCCAGGACTCGAGGGACTGAGTAATAGGAAGAGGTTGGAGAAGCTTGGACTTTTTTCTTTAGAGCGTAGGAGACTGTATAAGATCACGGGAGGCATGGATAGGGTGAATGCACTCCGTCTTTTTCCCAGAGTTGGGGAATCGAGGACTAAAGGGCATCCGTTTAAGGTAAAAGGGGAAAGAATAAATGGGAACCTGAGGAGCAACATTTTTGTACAGAAGGTGGTACGCAAATGGAATGAGCAGCCAGCAGAAGTGGTTGAGGCGGGTACATGAACATTTAAAAGGCATTTTGACGAATGCATGGATAGGAAAAGTTTAGAAGGATATGGGCCAAGTGCAGGGAAATGGGGTTAGCGTGGGTGGACATTTTGGTTGGCTTGGACCAGTTTGGGCCGAAGGGCCTGTTCTGTGCTATAGGACTCTATGACTCGGATATATACGTGATGCACCTGCCACCATAAGTTTTAACTTAACAGGAATAACTGTGCTTCTGGTCAATTTGAATGATATTTACGGTGAGCCATTTGCGCTATTTCAGACACAATGAATTTCAGTAGCTCCTCTGTTCCGACCTGGCTGCGCTGACCTCTTATTTGTTGTTTGTGGACTGCAAGTTCCACACAATAGAAGGATGTGATGTTCCAGGAGGATAATGTAAGCTCTAGCCTGGTTACTGCTGATCAGAGATTTCCGGCAATTGTATTCAACCTGCATAATGTGGGTATATTTTAGCCTAGCAAAGTTCATTGTAAAATTTAAACAAGAAGGCATAGTGTTTGAAGTGAGTTATTGTCTTCTCCATGTCTCCTGGACATGATGTCCCTTTGCTCAAGGGGGCAAAAAATCTATTACATTTTGTTTAACAGGTTTGCTTGCAGAAGGATAGAAAGTAAAGAGGTAGGTATTCTGTTATTCATTCTTGAAAGTGAAACACATAATTAGAGTGTACAATGTTAGTCCCTTGCTGCATTCTGAGGAGTTATCAGATTTTGGCTTCTTTATGCATTCCTGAGAATTTCTAAGATTTGAGGATAGTAGGAGAGCCTCTAATATGTTTGGAGAAAGCCTCTTGTCACTTCTCTGTCCACACCACCTTTATTTTCATTTTGGTGTTGTAAGTTATCAGGCTGTCTTGGGATACATGCATTGTTGATCCAGAGTAGTGCCCTAGGGGAGCACCAATGCTCTGGCCAAGACCAGTTATAAGCTTCCCAAACGTGTGCTGGATTTCCTGCCAGCTCTATCAGTTGTGTTCAGTGGGCAGAGCTTGTGATTTTTTTTTCCCCACTGGGGGGATTTCCCTAGTCCACATCTTTGGGGTAGACCACAGAAGATCCTTGCAGATTTCTTTAAATTTCCACAAGTAGAGTGGCCAAATCCTCCTTTAGCTCCCTGCTCAAGGCTGTCATTTGGGATCTAAGTTGAGATTCTGGTATCTGCCAGGCTGGCAGCAGAGGTTTCAAGCCCTCCTTTCGCCAGCCTCCTCGCTGCCCTCAGATGTGCCCACCTCACCACAAACACTCGCCAGCTGACTGGGCGTTCGGCTGGATTCTGTTCTGTCTGCCCTTGAGCTTCTCTTGTAGCAGTCACAATCAGAAGGTACTAACTTACCCTGCCCTGTTAACTTGAGGAGGTGTTCGTGCCCCTTCTCATTTGGGACACAAACTGCCCTCCAGTAGCAGTCCAGATTCTGTTGCACTGCAGAGCAGCTGTTCAGCTAGGTGGGGTATCTCACTCTCTGGTTATCTCTCCGGGACCTTCCCTGTTCTCCCTGCTATAAGTTTGGAAAGATGCGGACGGCTGACCAGACTTCCTGCTCACCTTTACAAATTTTACCACCTGGTTCAGGACCTCTTTCACATCCCAGTCTCGTCACCTATCTCTGGGGATGCTGTCATCCACAGACCTCGGTCTAGATTCAACTGCTTTGTCTCACATCAGCTCGAACTCCATTTGGGAGCATTTGTTGTGACCTTCGACAGTTGAGAGGAGGGTTTTTTCGCTAGCAGGTCTTCCTGCTTATTGACCAAGGTGAGGTAGCTTTCTCATCTCTCAGGCCTCTATCTAAATGCGGAAGGAGTATTTCAGTTAGCTAGACCTCATAACTGAACGAGAGTTCAGTCTCCCTTTTAAATAGACTAGCTGGGTCTGGGAACTTTCAGTGGTCTTGTTTATCCCTGGGTAGGTGGAGTCAGCCCACCATGTTTGGTGTCTCTCCTTCAGCCCTCTGCTGATCTCATTCCAGCATCATTGCAACTTCCAGCTCCTCCACCTGAGTCCTGCACACCAGTTTTGGATGGCCTTGGGAACCACCAGTCGACTCAAACTGCCCTTTACCTGGTTACAAGTGCAGTTTTGCTTCTGGGGCAACAGTTTTTCCAATTGAGCTCCTGTGGGGATGGTATGGTCTCTATTCTGTTCGATGTTGTTTGGGATCACCCCTGGGCTGAAGTGGAGCTGCCAGTTTTCGACAGGTCTGCTGTGTCAGCCAATTGAGCATGGAGTCTCTCTCGCTGCCAGTTCATCTGTATCAGAACTGCCCCCAAATAGTCCCCATTTACTTCAGCAAGGAAGGCTTTTGCCAGTTCGATTTCTGGCCCACTCCCTCTTGTGAAATGTACAGATCTGTTCTTGAGCTGATTTTTAATTTTATTTGCCCGATGTCAGTCTTTTTAAAATTAGGTAGCTTCCCCTGAGTCACCTTTTTATCCATGACATGTTCCCTCACCTCCTGCAGGCCCCCTGAAACTTTTTCATGCTTTCTGCAACAAGCAGAGCTGTAACTCCCAGGCCTCTCAAGACTGTGTTTCCTGCTGTTGATACCAAACCTTTTTGATAGTAGGTTCTTTCTTGGCCATTTCAGTTTTTGTGTGCCCTATCCTGACCCCCTTTAGCTCTGCAAGCTCTTTTCTAGCTTTCCTCCAATTCTTGGTGCTGCCCTGCCATACTATTCTGCACTCTTCCTTGAACCTGGCTTGATGGTAATGGTTGAGGGGGACATGCCAGGAGATCCATACGGTGTCATTTCTTTGTTGAGTCTTCGTAGTGATTGATACAACTGCTCAGCCATTTCAGAGGGCAGTTGAAAGTCAACTACATTGCTGTGGGTCTGGAACCACATGTACGCCAGACCAAGGAAGGATGGCAGTTTCCTTCCCTGAAGAACATTATTGAGCCGGATGTCTTTTTTTCCAAAAATCCACAATGGTTTCATGGTGATCAATAGCTTCTTATTTCCAGACTCTTTCTTTTTTTTTAATCAAAATGAAATTTCAGCATGTGCCATGGTGGGATTTGAACCTGGGTCCCTGGAACATTAGCTGAGTTTCTGGATTAATAGTCTAGGTGATAGGTCAAGCATGAGAAAGGAAACCGCCTACTGATTTACCACATGATCACACTCTCCTCAGCTGATGAATCAGTGCTCTTCCATGCCAAACAACATGTGGGAGGGCGCAGAGAGTGACAAGCGTGCAGAATTACTCTGGTGGGAGGGGGTGGACTTCAAATCATGAATTCATTTCTCAGCCAAGTTGAAGTTGCTGTCCAGCAGAGCTGTCTGTGTTATCTGTGACCACCACATACTTATTGTCTGTGATTCCATGGGTCTAGTTACCATCTGTCACCACGTCTGCATTCTTGTGAATGAACACTGACAAGCTTTATTAAACATAACCATATGTAAGGGGTAGAAAGAGGTGACATCTTCCAGAACCCAAAAAAGCTTGGGCTTCAGTTCCATTTGACCTGACATCACTTCCTCATTGCACCTTGCACACTCACTCAGTTGCTTTTCCAAGACAAAGTATAATTACCCTTTAGTCTGCAGTTAGAACAGTTATTTAAGAAGCCAAATCAAATGTTGGTCTTTGTGCAACAAGAAAATGTTACAGGAAATTGGGAAATTTTGCTCATAATTGTATAAGGGCAATGTTGAGTGCTCATCTGGGGTGATATGTACAGGTTTATTTCCCTATTTTAAGAAAGAATATACTTGCATTGGAAACAGTTCAGAGAAGGTTCATAATGCTAATTTCCAGAATGAAGGAATTGTTTTGAGGGAAGAAAGGTTGAGAAGGCTGGGCCAGTACTCATCGGAGTTTTTAAAAATGGGACGTGGTATGATTGAAACAAATAAGATACTAATAGAGCTTGACAGGGTTTGAACTGAATGAATATTTTCTAATTCCCTCACTACCCAGCACTATTGTCTTGTCTTGTTATCTTACTGAATTTCTGCCCCAGTATAAACTCTCCACTCCTCTGTCAGTCTGGCCTGTTATTATCTACCCGAGATTGTGAGCATTGAGCAGCCTGCTGACACCCCAGGGCTTTACCATTTAACTGTTTCAGACCTGCCCTTGTTTGCCGCATCAAACATTCATTTTAAATTAAACTCCATCTGTCACTCCTTGGCCCAAAGGCTGTAGAAATGTCTGATAAAATTTCTCTCTACCCCCTTTCCTGTGTTTTAGTGTTTTACCTACATGCCAAGAGCTGCTGATCCTTAATATGGACTTTGATTTGCTCCAATCTGGAAATAAGCACAGCCCCAAATGCTATGCAGAAGTGGAATTTTTTTTTCTCAAAAGATTACATTCCTCTGTTGTGAGCCTACTGTAACAGCAGGAACACAGCATGTGAATTGTTTGGAACTGAAGTTTTATTGTCTGAGCATATCTGTAAGCTGCCCAAGAAAATCATCACTGGGGTTGTCCAATTGTTTCCTTTAGAATCATAGAGAGTTACAGCACAGAAAGAGGTCCTTTGATCCATCAGGTCCACACCAGTCAAAAACAACCACCTCACTATTCTAATCCCATTTTCCAGCACTTGGCCCAGAGCCTTGTTATGCAATTGTGATGCCAAGGCACACCAAACACTTGTTAAATGTGATGAGGGTTTCTGCCTCTACTAGCTTTACAGGCAATGAATTCCAGATTCCCAGCAACCTCTGGGTGAAAATGTTTTTCCTCACATCTCCTCCAAATTTTCTGCTGCTTAGCTTAAATTTGCCTCTGGTCATTGACCCCTCCATCAAGGGGAAAGATTTCTTCCTGTCTACGCCATCTATGCCCTGCATAAAATTATACATCTTAATCTCCTCTGCTCCAAGGAAAACAACCCTAGTCTGTCCAATCTCCCTTCATAACTGGAAATTGATAACTTTCCAGCCCAGGCAATATCCTGAGTTCTGTGCCCTTTGTTGAAACTTGTTTTACTGAACGATGGCTTTCTGTTGGAAGATTAGATGTTGAAAGCACTTCATGTTATAGCTTATATAGGGAGCTACTGTGTTTCTCTATTACAACAGTGATCATCTGACATCAATCATTCATTGGCTGTAACGTGAGTTGAGAGGTTTGGTTGTGAAAAGCACAGTAAAATTGCAAGTACTTTTCATAAAGACAAACAGATTTTTGAGGAAATTACAGAGCAATACAAGGATTAAATTGTTATAATTAGGGACTTATTTTCTGAGTCTATATTAGGATAATTATAGAGTAAAGGGCAAAGAGGCTGAAACACTTCTGAAGTATTTTTGGAAAATGTTCAAGTCCTGGCTTGTTTCATTGTAATCTCATCTCTCTAACGGTTGTCAGATCAGACTTAATTATTCCTGTTAGTAGAGATAACAAGGTGTAGAGCTGGATGAACACAGCAGGCCAAGCAGCATCAGAGGAGCAGGAAGGCTGACGTTTCGGGCCTAGACCCTTCACT
>NC_063344.1:68851735-68852191 GCF_021869965.1 Rhincodon typus | reverse complement strand
CCTATCCCCTCCCCCCAAACCCCTGAGAGTTCCCCCTGGGCGTGACTGACGGTTCGGGGCTCGGGCGGGGGATGTCAACACGGATATTTTTTCTCACCCCCTCTGACCGCCAGTTGTCAACACGTTTCACGGATGCCTCTCCATGTGTTTCTCGACAGGGAGGTTTGAGGCCCTTCTGGACCCCCACCCCACCGCCTCGGGAAAAGTTTCGGGAGCTGCGGTCGTTTTCCGGGATCCGCTGTCGACGGAAGACGGGGCGCTCCGGCCCCGCCGCCCGAGCCCCGCGCTCGCGCCTACCTCGTCCCTCTGCGGGAGCAGGGGGAGGGATGCGGGGAGGAGGAGGGTGAATGGCGTCCCCACCCTCAGCACTGACCCACGGCCGGGCAGGAACGCACAGAGAAGAACTGCCTCGTACAGCGTCATCTCCCTCTCCCTCACTCCCTCTCCCTCACTCCC
>NC_063344.1:68851232-68851635 GCF_021869965.1 Rhincodon typus | reverse complement strand
TCCGTCTCTCCCTTTCTCTCTGTCTCTCCCTTTCTCTCTGTCTCTCCCTCTCTCTCTGTCTCTCCCTCTCTCTGTCCCTATCCCTGTCTCTGTCCCTATCCGTCTCTCTCTGTCTCTCTCACTCTGTCTGTCTCTCTCTCCCTCACTTTCTCTCTGTCTCTCCCTCTCCCTGTCTCCCTCTCTCTGTCGCTCTCTGTCCCTATCCCTGTCTCTGTCCCTATCCGTCTCTCTCTGTCTCTCTCACTCTGTCTCTCTCTCCCTCTCTCTGTCTGTCTCTCTCTCCCTCTCTCTGTCTGTCTCTCTCTCCCTTTCTCTCTGTCTCTCCCTGTCTCTGTCCCTATCCCTGTCTCTCTGTCTCCCTATCCCTGTCTCTCTGTCTCCCTATCCCTGTCTCTCTGTCTCC
>NC_063344.1:68850014-68850471 GCF_021869965.1 Rhincodon typus | reverse complement strand
TCTCTGTCTCCCTCACTCTGTCTGTCTCTGTCTCCCTCACTCTGTCTGTCTGTCTCTCCTTCTCCCTGTCTCCCTCTCTCTGTCGCTCTCTGTCCCTATCCCTGTCTCTGTCCCTATCCGTCTCTCTCTCTCTGACTCTCCGAACCAGTCCATTGCTGGCCCACCATTTGCTGACGGTGCTCCGTTAGGGATCTCTCGGATCCAAGAATTCACAGGACAGTGACCGGGAGTGAGCCTGCCATCTGTAAATATTTCAGAGAATAATGTTCAGAATAAAATTCCCAAACAAATTGGTGTCTGCTCATCAATCTATAAAACGCTACTGGGAAGAGAAATTATTTTCTATCCATGGGGACGGCGTGGAGCGGGAGTGAACGGGGAAGGGGTTTGGGGTCGATGGGGACGGTCGATGGGGACGGTGTAGTGAACGGGGAAGGGGTTTGAGGTCCGTGGGGAC
>NC_063344.1:68813560-68849514 GCF_021869965.1 Rhincodon typus | reverse complement strand
CCGCCCGGTTAGCCATAACGTGAGCTTATGTTCTTTTGAAAGCTTCTCTCCAATTAAAATGTGATTAACCAAACCCCATGGCCGAAAAATAGAGCCACTTTCAGAGTTTTCTTGAGTGAAAGAAAGGAGAGTTCTTTTTATTGCAGGACTTCCCTGACAAAATTCATTAAAACAAGACATCAAGGAAACAAATCTACAAGTTCTGAGTTTAAAAGGGATATAGTGCTCAGTACAAAAGATAATGGCAAGGATGAACAGTTTAAACACCTTCAGGCATTTTTGAGCAATAAGATGTAAACCTATGCTCATGGTTGTTTAGTTCAGATCTTGAACCATCAGCTGTAGCGATTGTTTTCAGTTCTCCTTTGAGTTGTCAGTGTTCTCATCTTTCTTTTACTCAATATTTCCACTCTGTTTCTTTCCTTCCTAAGAAACCTGCCTGAACGTGGAAACAGACAGTGGAACTGAATCGGCCTTCCTACATTCACAACACCATAACATTAAAGCATCAAACAGCCCCCCATAGTCACTCCCATTCATTCTTTCTCCCAGCAGATTCTCAATCATTATTCAACTTTCTTAGTCACATTCTTACATGTTCACATCTGTGATAAAACACGGGGAATACGTTTTCGTTTTTGTACGCCCTCACCACCACGAGTCCTTGCTGGACCTCGCCAATGCAGATGCCACCGATGCTGCCGGCTACTGAACTGGCCCAAACTCGACTCCGTCGCTGCCCACGAGTCCGCTCAGGCCCACATCACCATTGCAGATGCTGCTGATGCTATTGGATGGCGTACTGGTCCCAAACATGCACTCGCCGCCACCGCCACCTCCATGAACCTGGTCTGGATGCAGACGCTGCCAGGAACCTGAACTCACCTCCAACGCCACTGCCACATATTCGCACTGGTGGGTCTACCCACTGCCACATATCCGCACTAGTGGGTCTATTTGCTGCCACATATCCACACTGGTGGGTCTATTTGCTGCCACAAATCCGCACTGGTAGGTCTACTCGCTGCCACATATCCACACCGTTGGGTCTACTCACTGCCACTGATGCCATCACCATGACCGAGCTCTTCACAAAGAGGTAACTAAAACAAAATAGAAGAGAAGAAGAAATGGAAGAGAGAAAAAAGAAGAACAGAGATGTAAAGAAAGCAGATGGAATGGAAAAGCCCCAAGCTCAGACTCAGACTCTGTTGATAATTTACAGAAGTTATTTAGGGACATCATACTAAACAGTCCACCTGGATTATCATCACCTTTCAGGAAAGTTTCAACTATCTTTCACTTCACTATCAACCTTTATTGATGGATTTTGTCGAATCATTGCCCTGGCTACCACACATGAAGTAAAGATACCAGGAACCTCTTCCTGTAAATGTTCTGTTTCTTGAACCGCCTTTTGGACATTCTGTAATTATGGGTGAAGCATCTACTTTTAATCCTGCTGAGTATTTATCCAGAAGTAAGCCTACTCCGTCAATCATTAATGTCTTTACCACTCCAACAATTACTTCTCCTGATAGCAATCACAGTTGTATTTTACAGAATGGAACTAGAATATATTGTCTACCAATCCCATTTATTATTACCTTAGCTGCCATAGATGGGATAGATCTGATCTACCCTCCTTCCTTTCCTTCTCCTGTTTTTTTTATCTTCCTCAAATATCTGGGGCTGACATAAAAAATATCTTTGGATGAGTTCATAACCATCAGCCATTATGACTGTTGGCCTTGTTGTCTTTGCCCCCTTTGGTCCTTTATCTGAGTTCTGATTATAGAAGGTTGGGAATTTTCAATTCTTCTAAAAGAATACATTCTCTGAGAGCACTGTAAATATCCTCAGTCTTTAATGCTCTTATCACCCAATCAATATTATATCAGTTTAATTCTATCAAACTCAGTTTAAGTTTTTCCAAGCTATTTTGGCAAGTTCTGAAACCTCTGTCTGTAGCTTTCAGGACCAATTTATATGTCCTCAGAATAGCCCCTTTCACCTTTTCATAATCCCAAGAACATTCCTCTGACTGGGATGCATCCATTGTGTTAAATTTACCAGTTAATTTACTTTGCGCGGGCAAGGTCCAATCTAATTTTGGCTATCTCATTTGTGTTGCTATCTTTGCAAGTGACATGAAGAAAGTTTCCACAGCCTTCTCTGCAAATTTTGGCAAAGCCTGCACTACTTTAAACATCTGCAGTCTGATCTGTGCGTTGTGACGAGAACTGTCCTTCTCCAGGCTTTCCCAAACCTCTGCTCCAGCTTGCCAAAACTGCATCATTTTTGATTTAACTTCCTGTTCTCTCTCTCTTTCCTCCCTTTCTCTTCCTATTATTTTTTGAATTTCAGTCTTTTTTTTAAGTTCTAACTATCATTGGAATGCCCTTTCTTTCTCTCTTACTTCCCTTTAGAATTACACTTCCATTTTTCTCATTTCCATTTACCTGAACTGTAACTCAAAGTTCACTGATCCATCCAATGTTTTGCCTATCCCACCTGGCCTCTCTATTTCCACTGAACCCAACTGTTTCATGATTAACTCTGTAAAGGCTGTCTTCTTGGCTTGCTCTGGCATCTTTATTTCCAGTCTGCTGGCTAACTCTGCTCATTTAGCTTTAGATGTACACTGTCGCATACCAGGGAAACTTCAAAAACTCTCTCACAATTTCCAATGCCACCTTAAGTCTGAGTACAAGCCTGTTGTCTCTTTACTCACTGTAAGTACCAAAATCCATTCCAAATCAATTATTAAATTTGGCATTTATACACTTATGATTTCTGTAGAAACTAATAACTTTCCAAAAACAATTCAAACTGCTAGAAAATAGCTAACAGAATGACACATCAAATATCCACATTTTAAGACATTTACTGTAACAAATACTTGTAAATACTTTAACTTAACTATATGTTTGTTGGCAATGTATCCTTCAGAATATAGAATGGAATACCACCATCTTCTTGTTCTTATTCTCACTGGGAAAAAACTTTCTTCTTTGTGCAGCTATTCGATTTTCACAGAATCAATTCAAAATGATTCTTCTCCCCCATAAGATTTACCCTGTTCTTGTTCTAGCCTCTTATCTAGTGAGCTCGGAACTGTGTTTCATAATGAGACTTTTGGTTTGCTATAGAATCACCCTGTAGCCAAAGCTCGGCAACTCATCCAGCCTCATTTTAACATCACATGAATTTAGTCTGTCAGTCAGAGTGGAAGCTTCTTCTTCCCACAGTCTTATACAATGAACTGGAGAGAACCATTTAACATCTAGCTGCAAGTTTACCTCTAGATCCAGGCACTCTTGAAAGATATTCTGCACCTGGATATTTACAATAGTTTACTCTGCCTCTTTCCCCATGGCAAGGTGAATCACATGGCCCTTGTAACTGGGCAAAAATGCAAACCAGCAGTGCACAAAACTTTTCACTGTTTCTCGGTACATGTCACAACAATAAATCAAACTCACACTCGAACTCAACCTCTTTAATTTAATTAACAGAAAAACACAATCATTCAAATGCAACATTCTCAACATTTCCTGGGACAACTGGAGACTCAATCTCTACTGTTCTTCGCAAAAAAATAGTGTAAACCTATGCTTGGTCTCTGACAATCAAACAACACATGTCCACCAACAGACTGCAGAAAAGGTCATTTCAAAATAAAACTGAAATGGCAGAATAGCCACAGCAAATAGAATCCCACTTATTCTTTGAGGAGAGTTCATCCGCTTCAGTTAAACACAAATTATTGACATTATAAACTAATAAATGACTTTGGTCCTTGACCCTTGAAACAACTTCATTCTCTCCCTGACAACACTCAAATAACCAACCTTGCTTTGTTCTGTTAAGACTTTGACTGGCAAAACTTCTTCCAACATCTGAGCATGAACCCAACTCAAAATTGGCCCAAGGGTTTGGTCAGGATGAAGCATTCTATTTGGAGGGCAAACTTTGTTCAATGAATAAGGAACATGTCCTGGGGTAAGTGACGCACTGTTTTCCCAGCTTCATTCTTGGCCCCAGCACAAATAGGACATTTTATGAATAAAGTATATTTTTGCAATAAAAAAAGTTAACAGTTGAAGCTGTGCAGATTAGGCCAGACCACTCATTCATAAAAATTGCTGTAGTGTGACAGGTTACTGAGGGTTGTGCGTACACTGTAAACTGGTTTGATCAAAAGAATTTAAAAAGTGAACGTCTCTGAAAATGTTATGTTTAAAATCTGAATTAAATCTAAATTTCTAGGTGCTATGATAAGGAGAATTTCATGCTGTGATAGACCACTAGACACCACATGGCATTTGTTCCAATTTCCAGAAGGAGAAACACTGAAAGCACTGATATGAATGAGAAAACTGGAAACAGTTTTGACAAACAGTGTGTTTCTCCCTGCCCTTCTCAGAACAGCAGAAGTTAACCCTTTCTGCTGACAGCTTTTTTGCATCTTACCATCTGCCATCTGAGTGGCTCGATGTGTGATTTGGAATAGGTCTGGGATTTGGACATATCTAAATTTAAAGATATAATTGGACATTATTAACCTACTGGGCTTCTAACCAGAGCCATAGTGGATTTGTTTTTTGTGTTTTTAAACAGGTCTCAATAGCCACCTTCTTACCACAGACCCAGGGGTCTTACAGATTGAAGAAGTTACCAATGGACCTATGAGCCTCAAGGCTTAAAGGGACTTGGTCTTGACCTGTCAGGCCAACTATAGTCTTCTGAGAAAACCAACTAGTCTGGACATGACTGTTTCTGAAATTGGGATGAATAAATAACTTTTTATTATATCTTATCAGAAAAGGTGGAAAAGGTTGTTTGGGAAGAAATAAACTGACCACAATCAAAACCTGTCATCCCAGCAACATGAATCTGGCTGGTCACGAAAAAAGAATCCTTCAAAAGGTTTGTAAGTATAAGTGTGGAGAAGAGATTGTTACATCTGAGGGAATTGAAATGAAGGAATGATACTCAGGGAGTTGGGTTATCTGTCAGAGACTTGATGCATGTCTGCACGAGAGGCTGGTCTGAGCTTGTGATCCCATTCTCATGAGATGATTCAAGGAATCAACAGGAGGGACTGTGGTCAAGTGACCATGGGCCCAAGATTGTACATTCTAAATTGGGCCACACCCAGAGAAATCATCAAAAGGCACGAACAATTTTGTTCTGTGCATTAAAACCACAGAGACAGTGTATTAATGTTTAATTTAAATGTTCACGCTAGTGTCTAATGTTGAGATACATTTATCAAAAGGCTTAGTGGGTTCGGGATGGTTTCTTTTCAAAAGGAAATGGTGTTTTTCCTCCATCACTGTGCTCTGTCGTTGAAGTCTACAGACAGACTCAGGAGTTCTTGAAGCTGCCTTGCTGTATCTGAAAAACATAATCAAAATCCATGCACAGTGCTTGAGGAAGCATGGGTTAATAAGTCCAAACATCTGTGACCATTCAGAAACCCCAAATTGAAAAAAAACACAAATTACAAATGAAATGATATTTAACAACCAAAGAACAAAAACAAATACAAAACCAAATCACAAATGCTTAACATTTGGTTCGGGCTTGCTCTAAGTTTAGGCTGAATCTGCTGTGCTGGACATCCATTCCAGGATGACACAAACCATCAGTGAGAATTTCTTCAAGTGAAGCAATACTCACCAGATCTTTCTTTTTACCTTCTCGGAGAGTCAGGCACCAACCATCCTCTGCTGTTGTAGGAATTTCTATAGCAGCCCCACTCTCCTCTTCCCTTTACGCACAGGGAGTTACCAGGCAGAGATCTAAACAGTGTGAAAATGGCCTTTATTACAGTACTTAGCTGTAGTAAGGCACTCCACAATATCTAAAATGACATGCTGGAGATGCCAAACAAAAGACCACAGAAACAGTTACACTCTCAGATTCGGTCACATGATATTAATATATACCAACCAACATATACATTTTAGGAGGTGTCCAATCACTACTATTGATTAGATTTACATCATTCATTGAATTAATCTTAGAATCCCTACAGTGTGGAAACAGGTACTTCGACCCAACAAGTCCACACCAACCCTCAGAGCATCCCACCCAGACCCATCCCCCTATAACCCACCTAATCCACACATCCCTGAACACTACAGGCAATTTAGCATGGCCAATCCACCTAGGCTGCACATCTTTGGAGTGTGGGAGGAAACCAGAGCAAACCTGCACAGACTCGGGGAGAATGTACAAACTCCACACAGACGGTCGTCCAAGCATGGAATCGAACACAGGCCCCTGGCACTATGAGACAGCAGTGCTAGCCACCGAGCCACCGTGCACCCCTAATGAAAGTGGAGAATGTGGGCACTATCACTACAAATGGTATGGAACTGAGGTGGGCAAGGTCAGAAGTCACATGATACCAGGTTATAGTTCAACAGGTTTACTTAACATCATAAGCTTTCGGAGCACTCCAAAAGCTTGTGATGTTAAATAAACCTGTTGGTCTATAACCTGGTGTCGTGTGATTTCTAACCTTATCACTACACGGGTACACTTATGTAGTTGTAATATATGGTTAGCATGAAGGCATGCACGTTGCCAAAGAACTATAACAGAAGTTGAAATACTTAGTGGACAGCACTACCCACTTCACCCACTCATCCCAATAATCCTCAACATCATCAAGGGCACCAGGATAGAAAGAGAATGAGATGATGAAATCCTTCGACATAACAGCACTATTTGCATCCATAAACATTGACCTGGCCAAAGAGACAATTGCCACCCTGATGGACGAAGCAGGTAAGCAGACACACCAGGAGACCAACCCATCAATAAAGGCACCACCATGAAACTACTAGATCTGTGCATCACAACCCACTTCACCTTCGGCAACAGCATATATAACAAATCAATGGAACACCAATGGGATCCCCAATAACGGCACTGATAGCAGAAGCAGTAATGCTAAGGTTAGAATGGACAGCGCTCCCCACAATACAACCCAAACTTTGGGTCCGATATGTAGATGACACCTTTGTGACTATTAAACACACAAAACTAGAAGAAACCCACCAACACATTAGCAAATCCTTACTGGGATAAAACTCATGAAAGAAGAAGAGAACAACAACCAACTACCCTTCCTGGACCTAAAGGTAGAAAGCAAAACAATGGGGAACTCCAGACTAGCGTATATAGAAAGACCACACGTACAGACCAGATACTCACTTACACTAGCAGCCACTCCAAAGCCCACAATTACAGAATCAATTTTCCAATATTGCCCTGGATCCCAGGGACTGTTACATTCTTGAGCAGCTCCCCATGTGATATCTTGTCCAAAGTCAATGCAGACTCCATCAACTGCACTGCTTTCATCTCTATACTAGGTCTCATCATGAAAAAAATCAGTCAAATTTCTCAGTTATCATCTCTCCCTGGCAATATCACACTGACTATTGTTAATTAGTGGTTGCCTCTCTGAGTGGGGATTAATTCTGATTTTCAGACTTTTTTCCAATGCTTTCCCTACCACTGATGTCAGACTCACTGGCCTGTAGTTTCTGATTTATCACTTCCACCCTTCTTGGTTCTTGAGCTAGCTAACAAGGGAAATCAGGAACAATGTTAAAGAGGAGGCATATAAAGTGGCCACTAAAAGTGGAGAAATTTAAAATTAATAGTGGAGGACAAAGGGTTTAATTCGGAAAGGGAAAATAGAATATGAAAATAAGCTTGCAGAAAACATAAAACCTGACTGCAAAAGCTTCTATAGATATGTGAAAAAAAAACACTGGTGAAGACAAGTGTAGGACCCTTGCAGTTGGAATCAGGTGAATTCATAATGGACAACAAAGAGATGGCAGACCATTTGAACAAACACTTTGGATCTGTCTTCACTATGGAGGACACAAATAATCTTCAGGAAATTCTAGGGGACAGAGGGTCAAGCATGAAATGATATTCAGGAAATGGTATTGGGGAAATTGATGGGATTAAAACCCAATAAGTCCCCAGGACCTGATTCTCTGCATTGCAGAGTACTTAAGGAAATGGCCCTGGAAATAGTGGGTGCATTGGCAATCATTTTCCATCATTCTGTAGACTGTGGAAGAGTTCCAATGGACTGGAGGGTAGCAAATGTAACTTCACTCTTTAGAAAGGAGGGAGAGAGAAAATGGGGAATTATAGGCTGGCTAGCCTGACATCAGTGGTGGGGAAAATGCTGGAGTCAATCATTAAGGATGTAATAACTGAGCATTTGGAAAGTGGTGACAGAATCGGTTCTAGTCAACATGGATTCACTGAAGGGAAATCATGCTTGACAAATCTTCTGGAATTTTTTGAGGATGTGGCCAATAGAGTGGACAAGGATGGATCAGTACGTTTTGTGTATCTGGACTTTCAAAAGGCTTTTGATAAAGTTCCACAGAAGAGATTAGTAAGGAAAATTAAAGCTCACAGTATCAAAGGCAATGTATTGACATGGATAGAGAACTGGTTGGCAGACAGGAAGCAGAGAGTTGGAATAAACGGGTCCTTTTCAGAGTGTCAAGCAATGATGAGTAGGGTACTGCAAAGTTCACTGCTGGCACCTCAACATTTCACAATATACATTAGTGATTTGGATGAAGGAATTGAATGCGATATCTCCAAATTTGCAAATGTCGCTAGGCTGGGTGGCAATGTTTCTGTGAGGAGGATGCTAAGAGGCTGCAGTGAGACTTGTACAGACTGGCTGAGTGGGTAAATACTTCACACATGCAATATAATGTGGATAAATGTGAGGTTATCCACTTTGGTCACAAAAACAGGAAGGCAGATTATTATCTCAATGGTGGCAGTTTAGGAAAAGCTGAGGTGCAGCGAGACCTGGTGTCATGATGGAACAGTCGCTGAAGGTTAGCATGCAGGAACTGCAGGCAGCAAGGAAAGCTGATGGCGTGCTCTCCTTCATAGCAATAGGATCTGAGTATCGGAGCAAAGTTGTCTTGCTGCAGTTGTACAGGGCCTTAGTGAGGACACACCTTGAGTACTGTGTGCAGTTTTGGTCTCCTAGTCTGAGGAAGGACATTCTTGCTATTGAGGGAGTCCAGTGAAGATTCATCAGATAATTCCCAGGATGGCAGGACTAACGTATGAGGAAGGATTGGATCAACTGGGCTTGTATTCGCTGGAATTTAGAAGAATGAGGGGGGATCTCATAGAAACATAGAAAATCCTGATGGGACTGGGCAGGCTAGAATGTTCCCTGGACGTCCAGAACTAGGGGTCACCGTCTAAGAACAAGGGGTAAGCCATTCAGGACTGAGATGAGGAATAATTTCTTCACTCAGAGGGCTGTGAGATTGTGGAATTCTCTGTCACATGAAGCTGTTGGGGCCAGTCCATTGGATTATGTTCAAGAGGGAGCTGGACATGGTCCTTGTGGCTAATGGGATCAAGGGATATAGGAGAGGGCAGGAATGGGATACTGAGATTGCATGATCAGCCATGATCATATTGAATGATGGTGCTGACTCAAAGGGCTGAATGGCCTACTCCTGTGCCTATTTTCTATGTTTCTATGTTTGAGAAGATTGACAATCCAATAGAAAACAGAATTGGACAGTATTTTCAAGATGGCAATCTGTAACTGAGGCAGTTCCACAGGGATCAGTGTTGGGCCACAATTATTTATACAATATATTAATGACTTGGATGGGGAAAACTAATGTATTATTGACCAGTTTGCAGCTGTCACAAGAATTGGTGAGAAAGCAAGTGGGGACGATGATATGAAGAGTCTGCAAAAGGATGTAGACAGGTTATGTGAGTGGGCACAAAAGCTTGTCAGATGGAATATAATGTGGGGAAGTGCGACGTTATGCACTTTAGCAGGATGAATAGAGGAATTATATATTATTTAAATGGGAAACACCACAGAAAGCTGTAGCACAGATGAATTTGGGATTCTGAGTGAATTAATCACAAAAACCCAGCATCCACATGCAGCTGAAGGTAAATGGAATGTTAGCCTTTATGTCAAAGGAAGTAAAGTAAAGACAGGGAGGTTTTGGTCAAACTATACAAGGCACTAGTCAGACCATAGCTGGAATAATGTCAGCAGTTTATCCAAGGAAAGATATTCTGCAGAGAAGGTTCTCTAGGTTAATCCCAATTATGTAAGAACTGTCTTATGAGGAGAGGTTGAGTAGGTTGGGCCTGTACCCATTTGAGTTTAGAAAAATGAGAAACTTCTCATTAAAACATCCAAATGTCATAATGGAATGGACAGGACAAATGTGGAAATATTTCTTTTTCCCCTTGTGGGCATGTTCAGGACCCAAAGGAATAATTTCACAGTAAAGGCCATTGAAGACAGAGTTAGGTCAAATTTCTTCTCATGGAGGAGGGTAAATCTAAGGAACTTTCTTTGTACCTTAGAGGGCTCTTAGACCGGGACATTAAGTATATTCAAGGCTGAGATAGACAGATTTTGAATCAGTAGGGGAATTGTGGTTTATGGGGAAAAGGTATGAATGTGGAGTTGAGGACTATCAGCTCAGCCATGATCTCATTGAATGTAGGATTGGACTTGATGGGCTGAAGGGCCTCCTTCTATTCCTCTGTCTCATGGTCTTAGATGGAACTGGCTGTTGGAATGATTCAAACTGAACATAGATTAACTCATCCCAGGAACTATCCGTGATGTACTCATGGGTGGAGCTTATTTCATGCTGCCAGTTAACCCTTTCAGGGACTAACTGCTTTCTACAACTGTTGGTATCAGGGAGATATTTCAAAGATTCCCCTCCACACTGTGAAGGAACTCCATTAGTTACACATGAGGCTAGGTCAGTAAGCAGACCCAGGAAAGATTGACTCTATAATCCTGCAATTCGGTTCCACACTGAGATGCTGTAAAATTCACTGTGGCTCCTGATTTAAACAAATTTGTTCAGAAAAAAACTATTGAAATCTCCATTGAAGAGCCACACCCCACCTTCTCCCCCCTCCCTCTTCCCCCGCAGCCCCCCCACCCCGGCTCACTGTTGGTTAATGTGAATAGTGTTGCCCAGTCTGGGAGAAAATGCCAGAATCAGGAGGTCCTGAAGCATGTGTCTCCAGTCCTGAAGGAGGGTAATACTCAAAACATTGATTGCTCCTTTCCTCCAGATGCTGCCTGGCCTGCTGTGTTCATCCAGCCTCCTGTTTGTCTACCTTGGATTCCAACATCTGCAGATTTTGTCTCGAAGTCAGCAAGTTTGCTGGTTGAGTACTCTCCATGGTGCTGAAACAAACCATTCGTTGCTTTTGAAATTGCCAAAGACTGCTTTCCGCTCAATTTTGCCATTCGAATTTTCTTGTCAATATTTAGGATAGGAATGTCGTATGTAAACTTGCCACGCTGTAATTACACATTTCTAACAGTGGGGATACTGCAGTTCAAATACACATTTTTTTTTGGTTTTTCCAGCACTTTTTGTTTTTATTTCAGATTTCTAGTGTCCCCAGTATTTTGCTCTCGTTACATGTTTCCTGCTTTTGGCCACCTATCATCTTTCAATCAAGATCAACAAAAGCTTAAGGGTCAGCACCTCTGTTTGATGAGGCACTTTGCAATCTTCCAGACTGGACATCAAGTTCAAAAATTTTGGACCATTAGTGCTTGCAGACTTTTTTTGTCAGTCATGATTCTGGGGTTCACATTTACACCGCTTTTAGATGTATCATTTGTTTCTTTGCGTGTCCTATTATGATATTGTTTTGTCCTCCATGATCAATTTTTTTTATTACTTCATCCTTCTACCCTATCCCATGTCTTCCATTGTCATCTTCTCTCTTTCCCCCAGTCACCTAGTCTCACCCTCTACATAATTTTAAAATCTGTTACATCTGTAACAACCATCCAGTTCTGACAGTAAACCACAGACCAGAAACACAAACTCTTGTTTTTTTTTTTCTCACAGATGTTGCCTGACCTGCTTAGCACTTGCATGCTTTTCTGATTTCATTTCGGATGCCCAGTATCCACAGAATTTTAGTTTTGTTGTAGTGCCATCTATCAGCTGCAATTCCCCCTCAATGATACTTGTACCTGTTCCGCCAGCAGGTGGCGGCCCTGCACCACTTATAACATCGCCATCCAGCAATCACAGCGCTGCCTGCTGACTGCGATACTGCTCACTGCTCCTAAAACCTTTGATTCCATGTCACTAAGAGGTTAAAGTTTGGATGCAATGTTATATACATACACTCAAATACACACATACAATCTGGACTTATGAAAATAACCAGGATGTCATTGAAAACATCTCAAATTATTCCAGAGAGGCCAGGCAGCATCAGAGGAGCAGGAAGGCTGATGTTTCTGGTCTGGACCCTTCTTCAGAAATGGGGGAGGCGATGATGGATTTTGTTGGATGGATTTCCATCATCGCCTTCCCCTCTCTCTCTATTTATTTCAGAGCCCCCTTCCCCTCCCCCATTTCTGAAGAAGGGTCCAGATCCGAAACATCAACTTTCCTGCTCCTCTGATGCTGCCTGGCCTGCTGTGTGCATCCAGCTCCACACCTTGCTATCCCAGACTCCAGCATCGGCAGTTCCTACTATCTCAAATTATTCCAGAGATGTTTTCTCATTGCAAAATCATACTCATTCAAAAATATCTTTGTCTATATTAAGAGGTGCTAAAGCAATTCTGTACTGTCTTTCCATATAAAGAACACACAAACATTGAAATTTGGCGACTGCTGAAGTTGCAAAAAAAAACCTGAAGGTATTTCTTCCTCAGTGTGGCATTAGTTAGTCTGCAGCAGTTTCTTCCCAAGAAGGCAGTGGAGGTCAGATCTTAGAAATTTTTCAAGGCAGAGGGTAGATTTCTAACAAACAAGTGGATCATGGCTTTCTGTTGACTTTTAAAGTTTTCCCAATTTTCTAGTTTCCCACTGGCCTTTCCACTTTGTATGCCTTATCTTTCGATTGATAGCTTCCCTTATCTCCTTAGACATCCATAGCTGATTACCCCTTTTTCTACAGTCCTTCCTTTTCACTGCTATATACTTCTGCTGAGTATTTTGAAAAAATTGCTTTGAAACTCCTCCACAGTTCCCCAACTGTCCCACCATAAAGTCTTTTCTTCCAATCTGCTTTAGCTAACTCCTCCCTCATCCTTTTGTAGTCTCCTTTGTTTAAGCACAGGACCCTAATATTGGATTTTATCTTCTCACTTTCCATCTGTATTCTAAATTCACCCATACTGTGATCTCTCCTTCCAAGAGGATCCCTAATTATGAGATCATTAACTTTCCTGTCTCATTACACGGGATCAGATCTAGAATAGCTTGCACCCTCATTGGTTCCATTACATACTGTTCAAGAAAACTATCACAACTAAATTCAATGAACTCCTCCTCAAGGCTGCCTTGACCAACCCAGTTCAACCAATCAACATGCAGATTAAAATCCCCCATGATAATTGTCATTCTGTTGTTACAGGCGTTAGTTATTTCTTTATTAATTGTGTGCCCCAGTGTGATGTTATTATTTAGTGGCCTATAGACTACACCTATCATTGATTTTTTCTTCCTACAATTTCTAATTTCCACCCAAATGGATTCAACCGTGTTCTCTATAGAACCTCTATCATCTCTCACTACCGCCCCAATGTTGTCCTTAAATATCAGAGCTACACCACCTGTCCTCCTTCCTAGCCTTGCCTATATTGTTTGTCCCAACATGGACCAAAACTATTGGATCCTCCCCCTCCCTCTCCAATATCTGTTCAAGCTGGTCGGAGATGTCCCTCACCCTGGCACTGGGCAGGCAACACATCATGTGGGACTCTCGATCCTGCTTACAAAGGATATTGTAAATCCCCCTAATTATAGAGTCCCCTAGAACTACCACTTATCTTCTTGCTCCCCCCTCTTGAATGGTCTCCCATGCCAAGGTGCAGTGGTCAGTTGGCTCATCCTCCCTGCAGCTCTTTTCCTCATCCACACAGGGAGCAAGTACCTCATAACTGTTGGACAAGGCCAGGAGCTGAGACTCCTCTGTTCCTGACTGCAGAATCCCTCTACCTGCCTCACTTACAGTCACACCCTGCTGTCCCTGGCCACTGACCAAATTTGAAGTGGTTAATCTACCAGGTGTGACTACCTCCTGAAACAAAGCATACAGGTACTTCTCCCCCTCCCAGATGTGCTGCAGTGTTTGAAGCTCAGATTCCAGCTCATCAACTCTGAGCTGAAGTTCCTTGAGCCACCAACACTTGCTGCAGATGTGGTGACTGCCATTTGCAATGGGATCAGCCAGCTCCCACATTATACAGCTACAACATATCTCCTGTCCAGCCATCTCTACTTAGCTAATTACCTCATTAATTTACATAAATTTATTAATGAGTTAATTAATTTACTAATACTTCTTTGTTGTGTTCTTTTTCAAATTTAGTGCAGATTTCCTTACCAGCCAATTAGGTCACAGCCTCCCTGTAACGTCACTCTGGTTTTTCTTGCAGCTACAATGTGCTCTGAGCTCAGCTAGTTTAATACTCACTCTGTGCTACTGCTTCTCCCTCTGACTGCTCCCTGCAGACTAGGCCGCGATCCCTGAGCTCACTTAGTTTAATACTCACTCTGTGCTGCTGCTCCTCTGTCTGACTGCTCCCTGCAGACTAGGCTACGATCCCTAAGTGCAGAGACAACAAGGCGTAGAGCTGGATGAACACAGCAGGCCAAGCAGCATCATAGGAGCAAAAAGGCTGATGTTTTGGGCCTAGACCCTTCATCAGAAAAGCTCAGTTAGTTTTATATTCATTCTGCACTGCTGCTCCACCCTCTGAATGCTTGCTGCAGACCTGCCTTTGGCTTTTTTATCAACTGCAGGGAGTGTCAAATTCCAATGTTTGTGTGTCCTTTACGTGGAAAAACTGTACAGAGCTGTTTTAGTACTTGTTAGTATAGATAAAGATACTTCTATGAATGAATTTTGCAATGAAAAGGTGTCTCTGGAATGATTTGAGATGTTTTTCAATGGCATCCTCATTATATTTACAAGATCAAATTGTGTGCGTGTATTTGAGTGCATGTAGGTAGCATTGTGTCCAAACTTTAACCTCTTAATCACATGGAATCAAATCAGGCGCAAGCTATTCAGCCCTTTTGACTGTATTCTGTCATTTGATATTGATCATGGCTGATTTATTACGGTCTCATTCCACTTTCCTGTCTGCTTCCCATGATCCTTGACCTACTTGTCTGTTAGAAATCTACCCACCGCCTTGAAGAAATTCTAAGACCACTGTCTTCTCCGGAAGAAGCTGCTGCTGACTTACTAACGCCCCAACGAGAGATAAATAAAATCCCCATACCTCCATCTTTAAAAGGCCTATCATTTTTAAACTGTACTCTGACAACGTCCCTTTCTCCATTTCCCTGGAACAGTTCCAGCTAGTCCCATTCCCACCTTCACAGTTTGATTCCAGCTGAAGAAAAAAAAAACTGGCGCAATATTACCATCTGCTGGCGGTGAGCAGTACTGCAGGCAGCAGTCAGCTAAGTGAATGCTGGACAGCGATCTTATAAGTGGTGCAGCGCCGCCACCTGTTGGCAGAACAGGTACTGCAGCCAAGTATCATTGAGGGGGAATTATAGCTAACAGATGGCTCTACCACAAACTAAAATTCTGTGGATGCTGGGCATCCGAAATCAAATCAGAAAAAGATGCAAGTGCTAAGCAGGTCAGGCAACCTCCATGATAGGAAAAAAGAGACGGATTTCTAGTCTGTGTTTTACTGTCAGAACTGGACGGTGTCACAGATGTAACAGATTTTAAGATTATGCAGAGGATGAGACTAGGTGACTTGGGGAAAGGGAGAAGATGACAATGGAAAACATGGGATAGGGTAGAAGGATGAAGTAACAAAAAAGTCGATCATGGAAGATAAAACAATACCATGATGGGACATGCAAAGAAACAAACGATGCATCTAAAAGCGTTGTAACTGTGAACCTCAGAATCTTGACTGGCAAAAAAAAAATCTGCACAGCACTTATGGTTTAAAATTGTTGAACTTGGTGTCCAGTCTGGAAAATTGCAAAGTGCCTCATCAAACAGAGGTGCTGACCCTCAAGCTTTTGCTGATCTTCGTTGAAAGATGATAGGTGGCCAAAAACAGGAAATGTGAAATGAGACCAAAATACTGGGGACATTGGATATCTAAAATAAAAATAAAAGATGCTGGAGAAACCAAAAGTTGATGTATATTTGACATGCAGTGCCCCCACTATTAGAAATGTGTAATTAAAGCGTTAGAAGTTTACAAAAGATGTTCCTATTCTAAATATAGACGAGAAAATTCTGATGTCAAAAACTGAGCGAAAGCGAACTTGGAAATTTCTGCCAGCAGGTGGTGGCCCTCCACCACTTCTCACATCGCTGTCTAGTAATCACAACACCGCCTGTTGCCTGCAGTACTGCTCACCGCCAGCAGGTGGTAATATTGCGCCAGAGATAGTAAGAACTGCCGATGCTGGAGTCTGAGTTAACACAGCGTGGAACTGGAGGAACACAGCAGGCCAGGCAGCATCAGAGGAGCAGGAAAGCTGACGTTTCGGGTCGGGACCCTTCTTCAGAAATGGGGGAGGGGGAAGGGAGTTCAGAAATAAGTAGGGGGGTGCAGTGATAGCAGGTAGGTGGGAGAGAAGACGGACAGGTCAAGGAGGCGGGAATGAGATGGGCTGGTCTTGGGATAAGGTCAGGGGTGGGGAGATTTTGAAGCTTGTAAAGTCCACATTGAGACCATTGGGTTGTAGGCTCCCAAGCGAAATATGAGGTGTTGTTCCTGCAACCTTCGGGTGGCATCGTTGTGACACTGGAGGAGGCCCATGATGGACATGTCGTCCAAGGAGTGGGAGGGGGAGTTCAAGTGATTCGCGACTGGGAGATGTTGTCGTTTGTCATGAACCGAGCGTAGGTGCTCCACAAAGCAGTCTCCCAGCCTCCGCTTGGTCTCCCTGATGTAGAGGAGGCCACATCGGGAACAGCGGATACGGTATACCACATTAGCGGATGTGCAGGTGAACATCTGTTTGATCTGGAAGGTTTTTTTGGGGCCTGGGATGGAGGTGAGGGGGGAGGTGTAGGGAACTCCCCTTGTCCTCACGTATCACCCCATTAACCTCCGGATTCAACGCATCATTTTCCGCCACTTCCACCACCTGCAATCTGACCCCACTACCAAGGATATATTTCCTTCCCCACCCTCATCTGCCTTCCGAAGGGACCGCTCTCGCCACGACTCCCTCGTCAATTCCACACTCACCCCACCACCCCCGGCCACCTTTCCCTGCAACTGCAGGAAGTGCTACACCTGCCCCTACACCTCCCTCCTCACTCCCATCCCAGGTCCCAAGAAAACCTTCCACATCAAACAGATGTTCACCTGCACATCCGCTAATGTGGTCTACTGCATCCACTGTTCCCGATGTGGCCTCCTCTACATCGGGGAGACCAAGCGGAGGCTCGGAGACAGCTTTGTGGAGCAGCTACGCTCAGTTCGCGACAAACAACAAAACCTCCCCAGTTGCGAACCACTTCAACTCCCCCCCCACCGACTCCCTGGATGACATGTCCATCCTGGGCCTCCTCCAGTGCCACAATGATGCCACTTGGAAACTGGAGGAACAGCACCTCATATTCCGCCTTGGGAGCCTATAGTCCAATGGTCTCAATGTGGACTTTACTAGCTTCAAAATCTCCCCACCACGATCTCATCCCAAGACCAGCGCCCACTCTCATCCCCACCTCCTTGAACTGTCCGTCTTCTCTCCCACCTATCTGCTCCACTATCTACCTGCTATCAGCGCTCCCCCCTTCTTTATTTATTTTAGAGCCTCCTTCCCGTCCCCCATTTCTGAAAAAGGGTCCCAACCCGAAACGTCAGATTTCCTGCTTCTCTCATGCTGCCTGGCCCGCTGTGTTCCTCCGGCTCCACACTGTGTAATATTGCGCCAGTTTTTCTTCATCTGGAATTAACCTGTGAAGGTAGCAATGAGACTCGCCAGGACTGTCCCTGGGAAGTGGGAATCTGTTTGTTTCAGCACCATGGAGAGTGCTCGACCATCAAACTTGCTGACTGTTTGAATTAGACCTTTTCAAATGTTTTGCATTTTCTAAAATGGATCACACACACACACACACACACACACACACACATGCAGTCCCACACACACAATCTGATCTTGTAAAAATAACCAGGTTCCCTAACAAGTCACTCAGTTCATTCAATTTACTACAAGCGGTGGCTCCAGAGGGAGGATCATCACCATCGCATGGAATCTTGGAATAACAAAGAAATTATGGATTTGTCAGTGACATCTACATCCCAAGATTTAGCATAAACATAGCCCAGTCATTGGATTGTGCTGTTTCTGAGGCAGAATCCTCCAAAATGCAAGTGAAGAATCATCGACTCCACCTCTGAAAGTGTAGCTCACTAATCACATCTGTATAAACAAACATGTCCTCACGCAGGGTCACAGACTGAGTCTGTTGATGGTAAAGAAACAGGATAAGTTTTAAACTCTGGACAGGGGCTTCACTGTTGTATGAGGACACCACTACACCAGGCCTGGTTACTATGAGGTGTGTCGGATGAACAAGGTGACAGGGTGGGGGTATGGAGAAGGTATTGGAATTTGAATTGGGGTAGGGAAGTGTGGTTGCTGTGACAGATACCAACAAAGGTGGGGAAAGGCAATGGGAATGGGTGGGTGGGTGAAGGGAGAGGAATAATAGGAAGGAGAGTAATGGGCGAGGAGAGGAAGGAATGGAGAACAAGGGAGGGGTCACAGCAGGAGAATGAAGGGATGGAGTAGGAGGGAGTGGGGGATGCAGGATTAGAAAGAGGAGTGCAGTGGAAAGTGACAGTAAGTGAGGCTCTGGGGGTAGAGGGCACTGAATGGAAGAGCAGAGGGTCCCATGTACTGTGGTCACTTCTACTGATGTCATTGGAGAGACCTTGTGTCGATTCACTGTCCCCAGTCCTTCTTGTCAGTCTCAGTTACTGATGTCTTGTGGGGAAAGACAGCCACACCAAGCCTTTGGCAAACAGAGGCTCGATCCCCTGGAACAGAGTTGGTTTATCACTTGGCACTTAATTACTGTTTCCATTCCACCTGAATTAAAGGTTGGGCTCATGTGAGATCTCAGGCTTGAATTAAAAGTAAAGACACATTACTGTTTAGCTACATGGAACTTGCAGTTAGAACATCTCAAATGGAACACACATTAACTCCATTCAGGAACTGCCCTTTATGTACTAATGGCTGGAGCTTATTTCATGCTGTCAGTTAACACTGGTGGGGGCGGTATGTAGGCCTCTGCCAGTAGCTATATGAAGTAACAGACAATAAATCAGGAGATAATGAGGGCACTGAACAAAGTCAGTACATTAGTGTTGGCAGACTTGAATCATCACATTGATTGGGATAGTCAAGATTGAGTTGAATGTTTGAAATGTCAGAGCAGATAAGGCTATGGACTGAGTGCTGGTACAGGAATTGGAATAGGTAGGTTCTTGAAGTCTGGTGTGGAAATGAAGGGCTGAAGGGCTTGTTTCAGTGCTGTCATACTTTATCACTCATTCTATCACACCCCACCCCCCCTCAGCCCATAACAGAGCTGAAGATCAGGGGACAGGCAGATCGGTCCCAGTCAGTTCGATCACACACCAGCCCCTGACGTTCTCCACCGTCTCTCCCAAATAAAAGAACTCAGCACAGAGCAGGCACCAAACTGGAGACTTCCAAACCCGTTCTGTTACTCCACAGCCAGAACACAGTCCAGAACAATGGAGCCATTCCCAGAAAATTCAAGCTACATCGTCCAGGGGTGTTGTTGGGTGACCTGTGTCAAAAGATTATTGATCTGAAACATTATCTGTTTTTCTCTCTACCGAACATGAACAGGTCCTGTAGCATATTGTGTAAAGAGAAAAACAGATAATGTTTCAGATCAATAATCTTTTGACGCAGGTCACCCAACAACATGCTTCAGGACCTGTTCATGTTGATCCCTAGGCAGAGCTCTTCAATGGAGATTTCAATGGTTCGTCCTAAACAAATTTGTTCAAATCAGGAACAAAAGTGAATTTTAAATCATCTCAGTCTGGAGCAGAATTGCTGGATTATAGAGTCAAACTTTCCCAGGTCTGCTTGCTGACCAGGCCTCATGTGTAGCTAATGGAGGTCCTTTACAGTGTGGGGGCAGGGGGTGGTGGGGGTTCTTTGAAACGTCTCCCTGATATTGACAATATTATATCTGTGGAAATCAGGAGGAATAAACCACATGGATTCAAAAGTAACCCTGAGATTTTCTAAGGTTTTTATCAGATTGTTCCAGTTGTAATCTCTATCGTAATAGCCCTTATCCCATTCAAAGCACCTCACCCTCCCAGCTCATCAGCTTCCGCCTCTACTTTCCCTACTTTCATTCAGCTATTCTCCTCTTCCCAGCCAAACCCTTCCCCATTCCATCTATCCTATTGGTCTCCAGCTGGTCTCAGAGACCGTTTTTTATATTTTTATCACTTGTGGGACATCCTGCTCCCTAGTCGAAGTATGCGGGAACTCCTCCTCCCATTCCTCTGGTCTATCTTCTGCCTGAAGAAAACAACTGAGGACTGCTACCTACCAGAATCAGCTGATGAATACTGCTTAATGAGAACTCTCCTCTGCCGCCGGCACTTATTGTCATCTCACATTCCCAGGGACAGGTTTTTTTTGTTTCAATCAATTCAGCCCACCATGCCCACATCAAATCTCTGAAGAGCATCCCACCCATCCTATCCTGTAACCATGCATTTCCCATGGCTAATCCACCTAACCCACACATCACTGGACACTGTGGGCAATTTAGCATGGCCAATCCATCTAAACTGCACATCTTTGGACTGTGGGAGGAAATCAGAGCACCCAGAGGAAACCCATGCAGACATGGGGAGTATGTTCAAACTCCACACGCTCAGTCACCCGAGGCTGGAATAGAGCCCGGGTCCCTGGTGCTGTGAGGCAGCAGTGCTAACTAATGTTAACTAACATTTTGAATAATATTGATTTTAGTTCTGTAATGACCAGTTGAGCAAGTTTGGCATGAGGTTACACCTCTTGCTGATGAAGATGTATTTAACAATGTCTATTCTATCACTATTTCTTGATTACTCGAAAGAAAGAGCAAATTTGTTATCTGCTAACCCTAAGAAAAATAATAAAGACCTGATGGCAAGTAAAAATTCATTGAGGCATTAAGTTAAAGAGAAGATATTGTCCAGTAAAGAAAGAAGATAAAAAGGAATGCAAGTTTTTAGCTCTTGAGCCATCCTCGGAGTGTACAGTTTTAACCTGCAAACTCAATTTTTCAAATGTTGTCTTGTATTCTCAGCAGTAGCTCTCAGTGTTCTGATGTTTCTTTTGAATTAGCTCTGTCACTGGGCATGTTTCCTTTTGAGTGGCCAACAGAACACTTTCACCAGCTGTCCCCAGTCATAAATCTATCTCCTCTCCTCTGCCTAAAGCAGCTTCCAATGTCTGAGTTAACTCAGTTTCCAAGCCTGATGGTTGCAGGCAATGTCTTTCATCTACAACATGAGAAACTTATCATGCACGTGTAAATCAGGACAGCAGATGAAAGCTTATTCACTCATCAATGTGTGGACTCAGTTCAGTGTGTCTTTTGATGAAAGTAGTAATTTCAGTTCAGATTATTGTGTTCTTTCTGCCTTGGTTTCCTGAATCTTGGCTCACCTGTATGGTCAGCTGATTGCTGTGGCCATTTTAAGACAGTTTCTTTCTTCCCTTTTTAAGTTCAGTTCAGCCCATAAAGTCTCATGATATGGAGGTGCGGATGTTGGATTGTGGTGGACAAAGTCAGAAGTCACCCAACACCAGGTTATAGTCCAAAAGGTTTATTTGAAATCATAAGCTTTCAGACCGAAATAAGATGATGGAATTTGAAAATTTACAATCCATATGTTTTCACTACTGTAACAGCATGTTTGTTACAGTAAATGTCTTAAAAATTGCAAACTTGACTTTTCTTTCCCTTGGCTTAATTGGGATTTCCTTTTTTTAAAATGGATTATTATCCATGGAGTTTATAACTACCTGAGTCTGATCCTCAAGCATGAAAGTAGGTACACTGGAATATTCCAGAACGTAAACAAGGTTTCTCATTTAATTCTGCTGCATTCAGTGGAAATCAAATTGCTTACCTTCAATGTTCGGATGAACCCTGCTTTGGTTTTTGTGGATTTGTCTGTTAGAATCTCAGAAAGGACAATCTGAAGGCAATGGTAGAGGAAGCTTCGAAAACAGAGAATGCAGACGTAATAGCTCAGCACTGGAAGCTAAATGAAGCAAAGGAAGGCATTCGTAATGTCAAGATCAAATTGGCAAGAATTGAGTAAGAAAAGGAGAAAGCAAAATTTGAACGAGAAAGAGATGAAAGCGAAACAAAATAGCTTGAAACAGAATTAAAAAGGGAAAAGTTAGAAAGAAATTAGAATAAAAATAAAGGTGGAATAATGGAAAATGACAGGCTACATTACCTGCCTTGGAGGGGAATTGTGAGCCAGTAGCGTATATTTTTAATTGGGCAAAGGATATTCTATTTGTATCTAAATTGAGTGGGGAGGTAACACTCGCAGATTGTTTCCACAGGAAAAGCTTTGATGGTGTGTACATATCTTTCAGCACAGCAAGTTACAAACATAAAGCAAAATGAATGCTGCTCTCAATGACTGTGAGCTAGTGCCAGAAGTCTACCAATATACATTTAGAAATTTGGAAATAAAACAGAACCAAACTTCGGAGAATTTTCTAGAGAGGTAGAAATAGTTTTCGATTGATGGTGTAGGTCAATGAGGGTTGACCAAGATTTTGACCATCTTAGAAGAACGATTCATGAGGAAGAATTTAAAAATAGGCCCCACTTAGACAAAGGTAAATTTCATAAAATAAAGGATGCTACAGAGTAGTGGATATTTATGGAAAGATCACATGCAAATTCATACTAGGCCTCAATTTGGAAAGTCACAGATAAATACGCGGCCTGATAGTGAAAAGAAAACTGGTTCTGGTGAAAAAGAACGCAAAGACAAGCATTCAGGTTCATAAAAGTAAAAGTCCAGAGGATTAGACTTACTCAAGGGGAGAGGCTTGTTACTTTTGTGACGAGAAAAGACACATAAAACCTGAAGGTAGATTCAGGTAGAGCAAACCTGTAGCATTAATACATTTACACAGTGTCTCTCTGATAATAATTCAGATAGGCAAATAAGTTCCACTGAGTTTGGTGACCGAGATATCAGGGTGCAGGAACATGTCCTGACCAAGGCTGTCTGTTAAGGCATTCTTATCCTTAGAAAACAAGGTGGTAGGTGAAAGAAAATCATTCTGAATAATTAGTATTGCTATTAGGTATTGTTGGGAAGTATTTACATAGTGAAGTGGGAAGTCTTCACTTGGTGTAGCTTTGTATCATAGAATCCCTACAGTGCATAAGGAGGCCATTCAGCCCATTTAGTCTATACCAATCCTTCAAAGAGCATTCCACCCGTACTCACCCCATCCCTGTAGTCCCCTTGGGGTTATTACCATGGCTAACCTAACTAACAAAGGGGAAATATTTTCAGCATGGCCAGTCTACCTAAACCTGCACAAGTTAGCATGGTCAGTCCACCTGCCCTGCACAATCCACCTAACCTGCACATCTGTGGACAATTTAGCATGGCCAGTCCACCTAACCCACACATCTTTGGACTGCAGGAGGAAACCAGCACACCCATGCCAACACGAGGAGAATGTGCAAACTCCACACGGACAGTTGCCCGAGGATGGAATTGAACCTAGGTCCCTGTGAGGCAGCGGTGAGCCACCATGCCACTCAAATGATGATTGTGAAGGCTAATCCTTGACAGGCAGCTTCTGGCGCACAAAGCTGTCAAGTGATGTTCCAGTTTCCCAGCTCCTGGTCACCGTGATGCTGTGTGACATTCTGCAGAAGGTGCTATTGATTTTCCTTTCCTGACCATAGTGATTGCCAAGTACAATAGTCAATGGTTAAGGATTTCATATCACACTTGCATCCTGCTTGAAGCAGAGGCTTGAGATTCTCTTTAATCATCTGGCTTGGACCACCTCACTGTATAGAGGCTGTTTGGGTACGTGACCAACTTCCATCCTGCAGATGTGCCTGCTGGATCAAACTTGCCTCTGTTCGATTTGTACCAACAACAGGGAGAGCTCAGCCTATAGGAGGAACACTTCATTTGTGTAGAGTCTACCTGCCAGGGTGTATCCATAATGAGACACAGGTAGTGGTTTGGATCACAGCATGTATCCAAGTGGTTCTTTTCAGATTCGGGTAAATACAATTAAGAGAAGGCTCGAGCACAGCAATTTGCTTAAATGCTTAATAAGTAATAATAATGATTATAGCATTATAGTAGTAATAATACATGGAAGACAAAAGGAAAACAAAACAACAAGTCTCACACCCTTCTGCCCGTCGGGGGGCCCTCGATTGACAGCTGGTCTGGAAGTGAAGGTTGTTCCTGGCACTGTTCACAATTCTGGACTGAAGCACTTTGAAACAAAATTCTCTCTCTCTCTTATACAGCATGACAAACAGCCAGCACAAAGAAATCAGATACAGAAAGACAAAACACAGCTGCAGAAAAACAAGTTTCAGGCAAAGGAATGTTAACCAGAATCATCCAAGGTCATGCAGCTTGTCGAGTATCATCAGCAATTTTAGCCAATCAGCCCATCCTGTACAATCTATCTTCTCATGCAGCTGTTGAATACCATCATTAACTTTTAGCACTTCAGCCTATCCTATATATTCCACCCCTGATGACATTTGACAGCACATGGTACAATTGCAAATGCAGACGCAAATCAGCAACAACCGCGCAAGAACGTATAAGAGTATGTAACCTGCACCAGAAGATTAAAACTACAATGAAGATAACTAGCATCAATACAAAGAATACAACAATAGGATGTATCATCAAATTAATGATCATAGTGGCCTTTGGGGACCAACCCTTAAATATATTATATTTAATATATAACATATTAATATACAGTCAAGGCTATGATGGAACAAGCAAGTCATGCCACCTGATTGAGGTGACCAGAATATCGTCTACATTCTTTTTCAGTTAATCTATTTACATAATTTGGTCTAAAATTCACTATATTCCAGATTCAGGTTCTTTAATTTATGTTTTTTTTAAATCCTCTAGCTCCCTATCCACGGATCACCTCAAGTACAGTAAAATAACATCATACATGGACTCAAAATTTCTCCAGCTCTCTTCATCTGTATCCATCTTGAGGATAATTCTCCAACATGTTATCTTCCTGCCAATTTTATGAATAATTGTATCATTGAGTAGCAACTACCTCCAAATGCAGGTAACCCTTTTTTGAGCTACAACATACATGGTATCAAAAATACAACTCTACTGTTCATCAGGCTTTACCTTCAACTTATGTTTCTCAACTTTTATTTTTCCCAGGTTTCCCTATCCACAGACTCCTACTCCACCTGAGTCCTAGCTCAGCCTTTTTTCCACATACACTACCTGCCCTAACACATTACAATTTCACTTACTGGTTTAATCATACAAATACTCACGATGGCGTATCTGTATGTCATCCAATGGGCCCTTTCACTCAGCCCACCATTACTCCTCCCAGAATCCATAATCTTTTATTTCTGTAACATTTTGACATTATAGCCAATCACACTTTTTATTTTGATTGTAATTCTTTTTTACATTCCTTTCACTAATACTACTTTCATTGTTTTAAAGTCAGTTTCTCTATGGATTATGTGTCAGTGTCTTATTGTTTAAACTATGTTTTTGTGCTCTTCTAAGCCACACTAATCCTTTTGTCAAGTAGGTGTATGTGTCTGAGACCTGCCCTTCAGTGCACGTCTTTGTACCATCTCATGTTTGTTACCTCCAAGGTAACATTCATTTTTGTACACTTACATCGGTATCCGAAGGCCATGTCACACATTCTTGACTCCCATAATATTTTATAAAATGATCTATGAAATTTTACTTATCACTCCACGTATGGTCGAGTAGTGGCTTGATCACCAATTCAATCTTTCTTAAAAGAAAAGACAAGGACGCAAACATCACCAAGAAAAAACTATCAGTTTGGTAGTCTCATCCAAACATCCTTTTCACCAAAATGTATTCACACCTTAATTGTCATCTCAACCCATTATTCTAATTATTTTGTCTTCTGCCATCAGTCTCCACCCTTAATTACTTTATCTCATCCAATTCTGAAAATTAACTATTACCACCATATGTAATTCCAGAGATCTGTAGAGATTTGTAGTCTATAGAACATAAACATATAATATTTTAAAACGCAAATCAAACATTTCTGTTTGATTCAGGCACACCATACCTTGTTTGTCCTTTTTCTAAGATGACCCACTTTTTTTAAGTTAATTGATAACTCATTCTAGATATGTGATGTATCTCTATGTAAATTTGTCCAACTTCAATATTTTGTTTACTCCCTTACAGTCACTAACCATTTTTTGAAACCATTGAGACTGTGTGCATGCGCTTTATTACTTCCCAGAATTCCTTTCAATTTTCAGGTAACTATCCTATTTAAGTATTTTAGAATACCAGGGCATGTGAGTCTAAATATAGTTTTTGTCATGATATACTTAAGTGTACCCAGGTTCAGTGGTTTTGAGATTGCTAACACTCACGACAATTAATATTTCTATAGTACTTTCCCAACGCTGAAATGTGTTATTGAATGGGTTGATAGGTTGAGGGTAGCTCATCCTTCACTGTGTTGTGACGTCGAAATTCTGCAAATGGGTTCAGACTTCAGTGTCTCCAATTTCCAATAAGAAACCAAACAAGCTCCATCCATTCCATATCAAGCAGAATGGGTTAATTAGCATTAAGCTAGTACGGATTTAATAAAGGGGTAGGGCCTAAACACCAGCACATAATTATGTCATCCATCTCTCCTCTTCCTTGGAGAAAGGAAAAGCACACAAGGAGTTGCAATTTCAACATTGTAATGTCCCTATCACTTGGATATTCACAATGAGTCAATCTTATCATCCAGAATTAAAGATTCATTTATGTTAAAACAATATTTGGAACTTCGATCTGACTGGAAAATAAAGTTCCAAACATGGTAATTTCTGGAATTAATATTTACCCACTCCAAACACAATACGGAGCCAATTCTAAAAGTTAAATTTTTACAAAGCTTTACAAACCAAATTTTTAAATTAACATTTCACAGATTTTTTTTTGCTTTACAAAACCACTGATGGTTTCTTAAAAGGACATTACATTAACCATACATGCCCCATACTAATACAGGCAAACACCACACATTCAAATCACCAGACATTCCCAAAATGCAAACTAAAACTTCAAAATATCCCCAGATCTTGAGCTCCAGGGAACAAAAAGACATAAATTGTACAGGAAGACATTTAGCAACCAACAAACAAAGGTGCATTCAAACCACACTACAAAAAGTTAACACTTCTTCTGTATTGTGGAAAGTATTCTGAATGATATTTTAAGGTCATTGTGCGATTATTTCCAACATTGCTCATTAAGAAATGTATGGGCTTGAGCAGCTTGATTTTTGTACAGAACATGGCCTTCCAAAGATTTTCACTGTGTTTCTCAAAACAGGGATCTTTCTTAAGAGAGCTGCATCAGTGCCAGATTGAGTCACTTCTAATAATGAAGTTCATGCCCCTTCTACATTTGCAGCAGGTTTGATGGTGAACTTCTCAGTTTTTGGAAAATCTGGAGGTGGAGCAGGACGACGAGGACAAGATATTGTGGCTTGTCATCCTGTTTGAGAATATTCCCTTATATCCTTTTGATACTGCAGAAGTTGTCTATTTCAGTTTTGTAATTCCACTGTGTGTTCCAATTGATGCCAAAGGTGCAGCGTGTTTATTCTCTGGTGCAATAAATGAATCTTTTTTGAGGTTACCGTTTATCACTGTATCAGAAATCTTTCGAAGCTGTTCTTTGTTTTGCCCTGATTGGATAGCTTCCATTAGAGAACTGTGTAAGCACTCATCTTTCTGTACAGGCTTCTGAACGATGGGTTTGAATTTCTTGACAGGCCCAAGTATGTTGGTATTGGGTTTGATATTGAAGCAATCTGTGCGAAAGGAAGGTGAAGGTTCTGACTGCATCACAAATACCGTCTCAGTAACTGGAGAGGATACAGTCGATGTTATAGCCAGGTTTGAGGCACATAAATTATGTGATTGCAATCACCTTGTTTCATAGCAGTAACATGACTTTTAACAGAATCTGTCCCACTGCCTGTCCCTGGGCTGGCCCTAATAGGGCTAACAGGGCACCTCTCATCCAGCCCGGATCACTTCGCGTTAGCCAGCTCCACATTCCGGCTGTGAAAGCTTCCTGATCCGGACCCTGAAACCGTGGAGAATACATACCCGCTTGCGTAGCCAAATCCCTCAAATGTTTTATACTGTCTGGTATGCTCTCCCATTTTTCAACATCACCTTCCCAATCTATCAGGGGAAGGTACTTGTTTCCTACTGCTCGTGTCAGTGCATTCCACAATGATCCAGTTTGCCCTAAGTTTCTAAAAACACTATTCACATGTGGATCAACACTTAATGTTCCCAGATTCCCTCGCCCTGTGGCACCCAGCATAATGTGGGCAGCACCCTGATCCGCATCAACCAAGAGGCCAAGGGTTCACCCAATTTCTGCTTAAAGCACGACCCCAAATCCTGTAATTCGGACACAGAGCAATCTCTCGCTGTTATCGAATTTTGCGGGTTTAGTCCTCCTACCTGTTTTGCCTTATTTGTTACTAGGGACCGTGCTATTAGTCCCATCTCTGAGGATGGCTCTGGAGGTGAACCATCCCCTTCCCCATCCATCCATTCAGACTCTGAATCAGATGAATACCAAATGCCCCCATCCCAATGGTCGGGGTCCCATTGCGAGGTTAATAATGCGCACACTTTGACTGGGTCAGCTTTCCAATTGCACCATTTTGCTCTCTTTTTCTGTTGTACTGTTGCTAGACGGCATATTATCTGATTCTATTTCTCCTCCACCTTCTCACCTCTTTCCTGCACTGTCTTAACTGCTTCTGTTGGGATAACGTTATGCAGTTCTACAGCCGTCAATGTGGCCTAAGGCTGCCTATTTCTGGCCTGGCACTCTTCCAATTCCCTGCATGTAGAATGCAAAGCTATTAACAATATCCATCCCATTTATGGTACACATTGTCCTTGTTTCTGGGGAAGCCTGCCTCCCACAAGCACTCGTGTACGGCAGCCTGTATGACTAACCCTACTTTTTCCGGTTATAATCGTCCCCCATTCCTGTAGGGCCCTAATTGTACTAACAAGTTAGCTACGGACTAAATTTCGGAGTGTGCTGCATTCCATCCTGGAACATGGAACGTCTCCAGAGCATCAGGTTGCCTCTCCTCTTAAATATTTTCCCAAATCCCATCTCTCGTTGCCAAAAATATCTTGAATACACGCTGTGATCCAAGACAGATAGAAATTATGGGGCTTCTTTTCCTGGCTGCTGTACATTGTCTTTGTTAGAATCATAGAGTCATACAGCACTGAAACAGCACAGCCTTCAACTCAGCTTCCCCAACTGAACCAGTCCCATTTGCCTGTGTGTGGCCCATATTCATGTACCTGTCCAAATATCTTTTAAGTGTTGTAATTGTACCCGCCTCTACCACTTCCTCTGGCAGCTCATTCCACACACACACATCACCTTTTGTGTGAAAAGATAGCCCATTAGGACCCTTTTAAATCTTGCCCTTCTCAACTTAAACCTATGCCCTCAAGGTTTTGGACTCCCTCACCCTGGGGAAAAAAACCATAGCTATTCACCCTATCCATGCCCCTCATGATTTTATAAACCTCTGTAAGGTCACCCCTCAGCCTCCGAAGCTTCAGGGAAGAAGTCCCAACCTCACCTTATAATTCAAATTCTCCAATAACATCCCTGTAAATCTTTTTTGCAACCTTTCTGATTTACTAACATCCTTCCTATAGCAGGCCCACCAGAATTGTATGCCGTATTCCAAATACGGCCTTACCAATGTTTTCTACAGCCGCAACATGACGTCCCAACTCTTATACTCAGTGCTCTGACTGATGAAGGCAAGCGTAGCAAATGCCTTCTTCACCACCCTGTCTACCTGCAACCCCATTTTTAAGGAACTATGAACCTGCACCCCTAGGTCCCTCTGTTCAGCAAAACTACCCAGGGCCCTACCATTAACTGTAAAAGTCCTGCCCTGGTTTATTTTACCAACATGCAACACCTCGCATTTATCTAAATTAAACTCAATCTGCCGTTCCTTGGCCCACTGGCCCAGTTGAGCAAGCCCGTTGTACTGTTATATAACCTTCTTCGGTGTCCACTATACCATTTATTTTGTTGTCCGTCAATCCAGCAAGGTGCTAAAAACACAGCCTTAAAACCCATCAGCTCTGTCCCAAGACAACAAGGTGCAGGGCTGGATGAACACAACAGGCCAAGCAGCATCATAGGAGCAGAGAGGCTGACGTTTCGGGCCTAGACCCTTCATCAGAAAAGGGGGAGGGGAAGGGGGTTCTGAAATAAATAGGGAGAGAGTGGGAGGCAGATAGAAGAGGGATAGAGGACAGGATAGGTGGAGAGGAAACAAACAGGTCGAAGAGGCGGGGATGGAGCCAGTAAAGGTGAGTGTAGGTAGGGAGTTAGGAAGGGGATAGGTCAGTCCAGGGAGGACGGACAGGTCAAGGGGGCGGGATGAGGTTGGTCGGTAGGAGATGGAGGTGCGGCTTGAGGTGGGAGGAGGGGATAGGTGGGAGGAAGAACAGGTTAGGGAGGCAGGGACGAGCTGGACTGGTTTTGGGATGCGGTGGGGGGAGGGGAGATTTTGAAACTTGTGAAATCCACATTGATACCATTGGGCTGCAGGGTTCCCAAGCGGAATATGAGTTGCTGTTCCTGCAACCTTCAGGTGGCACCGTTGTGGCACTGCAGGAGGCCCAGGATGGACATGTCGTCTGAGGAATGGGAGGAGGAGTTGAAATAGTTCGCGACTGGGAGGTGCAGTTGTTTATTGCGAACCGAGCGTAGGTGTTCTGCAAAGCGGTCCCCAAGCCTCCACTTGGTTTCCCCGATGTAGAGGAGGCCACACCGGGTACAGCGGATGCAGTATACCACATTGGCAGATGTGCAGGTGAACATCTGCTTGATGTGGAAAGTCTTCTTGGGGCCTGGGATGGGGGTGAGGGAGGAGGTATGGGGGCAGGTGTAGCACTTCCTGCGGTTGCAGGGAAAAGTGCCGGACGTGGTGGAGCTGGAGGGGAGTGTGGAGCGGACAAGGGAATCACAGAGAGAGTTGTCCCTCCGGAAAGCAGATAAGGGTGGGGAGGGAAAGATGTCTTTGGTGGTGGGGTCGGATTGCAGATGGCGGAAGTGTCAGAGGATGATGCGTTGGATCCAGAGGTTGGTGGGGTGGTACGTGAGGACGAGGGGGATTCTTTTTTGGTTCTTATTGCGTGGACAGGGTGTGAGGGATGAGGTGCGGGAGATATGGGAGACACGGTTGAGGGCGTTCTCGACCACCGAGGGGTGGGTGTTACGGTCCTTGAAAAACGAGGACAACTGAGATGTACGGGAGTGGAATGCCTCATCCTGGGAGCAGATGCGGCGGAGGCGAAGGAATTGGGAATAGGGGATAGCGTCAGCCTCTCTGCTCCTATGATGCTGCTTGGCCTGCTGTGTTCATCCAGCCCTGCACCTTGTTGTCTCAGATTCTCCAGCATCTGCAGTTCCTACTAGCTCTGTCCCAAGGATCAGCTTGGTGTTAACACTTTGCAGTTTACAAATCAGACAGAAGCGCTAGCTGCTTTCCCAGAGTGGTCATCTCTCTCTGCACCAAGGGCTGGATTGTCTGTTGCTGTGGAGTAAAATTCATATCGACTAAAGACAAATGCTAAATTCAAGATTTTCTCTGGGCATCAAATGATGTCCTCCGTGATTGAGTTAAACCTCAAACTCATGCCTCTCCACCTATCTTCCAGCTTTTAGACAGGGTCAATAACATCCTCCTCCAGTGGTTCTCCACCATCTCCATTTGGGTGGGACTGCTGTCCCCTGGTTCCATTCCCATCTCTTTAATCAAAGCCAGAGAATCATTTGCACCGTTACCTCTGGTGTCCCCCTAGAATTTCTCCTTACACCGCCTCTCCTCAATTTTTCACGGGTGCATGGAGCGGTGGTGGTATCATGGGAATGTTATTGGTCTAGTGATCCAGAATGGTTTATGTGAAAATGGAAAGGTGGTTTCCCCTTGTTGGCTAGACCAGAACCATGGGACACTGTTTGAAAATTACAGTTGCCCTTTCAGCTCAGAGATGAAGAGAAACGTTTTTTCTCAGACAGTTGTGCCACTTTGGAACTCTTTGCTTCAGAAGGCGGTTGAAGACGGAGCAACAAATACTTTTAAAACGCTGCTAGATAAATTCTCATTAAATAATAGAATCGACATTATCAGGAGTAGATGGGAATTCAAAACACAGAACGGATCACCCATGACCTTATTGAATGGTGAAGAAAGCTTGAGGGATCCAGTGATCCATTTCCAATCCTATTTCATATGCTTGGATGTAACTCCAGGCTGATGCTCGAGGGACATGAGTTCAAAATCCACTATGGCAGCAGGTGAAATTTGAATTCGAGAAAAACTTGCAATAAAACTCTGATCCAAATGGCAACCATGTAACTTTTATTGATTGTCATAAAAACACATTTGGATCGCTAACATCCTTACCTGGTCAGGTCTCTGTTCGACAACAGACCCACAGCAATGTGGTTGACGCTTAACTTCCCTCTGGGCAAATAGAGTTGGGTTATAGATGCTGTCCTAACCATTGACAACTCAAGAATGAACACATTGCTTCTTAGTGACATTACCTGGAAGCAAAGCATTAGTTTTAACATGTACATTGACCAAACTCTGCTCCACATCTCCAGCAACACCAATACTCTCCTGACTCCTCCGCTGCTACTAGGTTACCAGACATTTTGTCTGACATCCAGCACTAGAGCAACAGAAATATCCTCCAACTAAAGATTGGGAAGTCTGAACCATTGTTTTCAGTCCTTGCTCCCATAGCTACTGATCCGTTTCCCCTGCAACAACATGAAAATGTACTGAAACAAAGCAGAAATTACTGGAGAAACTCAGCAGATCTGGCAGCATCTGTGGACACAGAAAGCAGAGTTAACATTTCGAGTCTTGTGACTCTTCTTCTGACAGTTCAGTTCTTCAGTTTCGAAGAAGAGCCCTGATAGATTTGAAATGTTAACTCCATTTCTGTCTCCACACAAGCTAGTGGATATACAGAGCTCCTCCAGCATTTTCTGTTTTCTTATTTCAGATCTCCAGCATCTGCAGGACTTGGCTTTTTTCGGAGAGTAAACTGGCCTGTTCACCATTTTGGTATTAAATTTATGCTTGAGATCACCCTGGAATCACAAATACATGCTTCGCCGACACCATTCATTTCTGGTTCAGTAAAATCATCCAGCTTTACACTTGTCTCTGCTCAGCTACTGCTAAAAAACCCTCAGTCAAACCACTGTAAAGCTCACTATCCCAATGGACTGCTACAGAGCTGCTACATTCTACCCTTCATAAACTGAGGTCATTCTCAACTTTCCTGTATTTGTCTCAACTCGCACAAAGTCATTGGCTTACACTGGTAACTGGTGAAGAACTGTCTTTATTTTAAAACCCTCATCTGTGTTTGAATTCTTCTATAACCTACATACCACCCCCTCACTTCCTGTGAAACACTTTGGGACAACTCATTTCATCAAAGCTGCTGCATAAATATCACTTATTGTTGTTGTCTGTGTTGAATGCATGCTCCGAACTCGTGTTGCATTGTTCATGCTACATGTTTAAGTGCCTGTTGTAATTGACACAGCTCCAACCTTTTGGCTGACAACATGGAATTCCCCTCCTACTCTAAGGGAGGTGATGGCCTTGTGGTATTATCACTGGAATATTAATCCAGAGACCCAGATAATGTTCCAGGCACCTGGGTTCAAATCCCACCATAGCAGCTGGTGGAATTTGAATTCAATAAAAATCTGGAATTGTGAGTCTAATGATGATCATGAGTTCATTGTCAATTGTTGCAAAAACCCAGCTGGCTCACTAGTGTCCTTTAGGGAAGGAAACTTCCATCCTTACCTGGTCTGGCCCACTTGTGACTCTAGATACCCAGCAATGTGGTTGACTTTTAACTAGCCTGCCCAAATCCCCCAATTCATCTTTGCCTGCTAAGACACTTACCCCTCCGACAACAATAAGGTGCCCCTCTCCAGTTTAGGGGAAAAGTTTGACCATTCCAGAACTATACAAACATACCAATCAGGAGCCATTTGGTCCTTTTCTACTGCTCTCCCATTTAATAAGATGATTGTTGACCTGACTGTGGCCTCAACGCCAATGCCCCACCTATCCTTGGCAACATTAATAGTCAAGAATCTATCTACCATAGCCTTCACAATATTCAATGTCCCTATCTCCACCAAACTCTAGGGAAAAGAATTTCAAAGATTCTCTACCATACAAGAGTTAGTAGATCTAGCGATGTCTCCAGCCTTGTCAACACAATAATGCACTGCTTGTAGAAGGAGTCCTGTTCACCTATTTGGAATTCCATTATCTGTTCCAATCATCAATGAACATTTACATTCTTTCAGAGCAACCTTGTTACTCTGGCATAGCTCTGTAACTTGATTGCATGGTTTCTGTTTCATTTCATTCTATGTTGGCTACATATTCTGACTATGTCCCTCCCTTCCCTATATCACCTGTTCTGCAGAAGGTATTCTTTCATCAATGTTACCATTTCACCTGATTTCCCTTCTATTTATCCCTGCAGTTACATTATATCCCTGTTTGTTTCATTTTCTAGTTTTGAACAGCTAACAGTCAAAGCTTTCTACAAGTTTCTGTTTTGAATCTGTTCAGAGATGTTATGACACACCTCTGGAGCTGGTGGAATTTGAACTTGGCCTCCTGGCTGAGACACAGGGACACTACCACTGCACCACAATCACTCAATCCAGCTTTCTACATTATTTTTCCTACACCCACACATGCTGTTGCACACAACAGAGTGACTTTCCCATCACCAAAATCACCGCCAGTCTCTCGTTTTCTTTTCCTTTTTAAACACTAACCACAACTTTCTGGAATTTTATTTTTATTAACGGGCTACAATCAGTTCTGCATTACTACGCAAAGACTATCCGGAAAGCCTAGCCTTCATTTCGTCTCCCACGAGACTCTAGTTTTCTCTTTCACCAAGTACTCATGATACTATCACAGTAGGTAGGGCCTACTGCATTTAATCAAGTATTTTACCTTTATAGATCCTTCCAAGCCCACATAGAACACACTTTTTACAAAATCTCCTATCTCCTTCCTAGATCTCCTTTCTAAAGTGGAATGACCAGAATTGAACATAGCATAGGACCAAAACAGTATTGTCTAAAAGTTTAGCAAAGTTTCCTTGTTTTTGTACCCTGCAACTCTTTGATAAAGTTCTTTTTTGACTTAACCTACTTTTATTACTCAAACCTTGTCAAGATATTGTTACACACCTCGAGATCAGGTGGGACTTGAACCTGGGTCTTGCTGACCGTCGTTTATTTTCCCCTCAGATATTTGATTTCAATCTGGAGGAGGGCTGCCAAAAGAAATATCCAACCTCGAATTAACTTTGTGCCGCATGTTTTTGAGAAGCTAGAACATAAATGATTAACTTGAAAGAATTCTCCA